>NC_134208.1:92861287-93164318 GCF_965140235.1 Caretta caretta | reverse complement strand
CTGGGATGTTGCTCTCTCTCATTTTGACCATCCTGGACCATTGACTCCAATACATTTCTGCCAAAAGTTCCAGTTCTCACAAACTGTCATTTGCTGATAGAGGGAAAAATTGCTAAAAGAATTCCCAACCAGCTCTACTGGATTGTGAATCCGATGTAAAAATCTTTTTATTTCTTAGATGAATTCAGAAGGCTACATTTCCCTGATAGCTTTTGCTTCCTCTGGCTCTGGGCCTACTCCCTGTTCACTAATACAATTTCCCAAGAAGTCAAATTGATTCTGATAAAAGAAGCACTTATGTATTGGCATTAGGCCTACACACACTATTATTTCAATACACTGAACTGTCTGGTCATACACCACTATATGTGAGTGACTATGACTTCCAGGTGCTGTAGTTGCTGTTATTTTCCTCTGGAAGAGGTAAAAGACCCTAGCAATATCTGCTGAAATATTATCATTCAAATGGTTACATTAGAATTATTAACTTGGTGCTTCATGAGCTGCAAAAAACCTGTGACAGCAAAAAGTGTACCTGTTCATCCTGAAAGGATAAAGGACTTCTCAAAGTGTGTTTTGTTGCAAGTCAATACTTGAAGAAACTGCTCCATTTTTCTTAGACATTGTGAGCCTGATTTTCAACAGAGCTGAGTATCCAAACATTCCACTGAAGTCTGAAAATCTGTCTTCACTCTTCAGCTTCTATTATCTTCTGTATCCCCACATTCAGTCTAACTTGTCTGTTCGGAAATGTCTAACTTGTCTTAGGAAATGCTGTAATTGAAATTCTTCTTGCCAGGTCTACATTGTAAGAAACTGAACTATCTTTGATTTAGTCTTGAGTGGGAAATAACATACTAGTCCTATCTGTATTTTCCCCAAAACACAAGAAGAGACTTTCCAGTCGTGTATCATGCCAAATGCCACAGCCTTGTCACTCATAACAGGTTGTTAATGTGTGGACCACTGAAAACTTACAGCACAACTTTGAATTGGTATCTTTATACTTACTTTTGGCTAGAAACTTCCCATGCAGTTAACTTTTCCTCCTGAACAGTCTAAGAATGATTTAGTAAGAGAGACGGATTAATCAGATTCAATTATATCACACTTGTCATCAGTTCCTATATCAATTAAAATCTGACTTCAATGTAAATGTAAAATCTGACTTCACTTCTGATGACCAATTAGAACCATATGCCCAGGAAGTTATCCAAGACAGCTGCAATCTGCCTTTTTAACCCTGGAAGGAATAAAGTATGTGTCACTAGATGGTTCCTTAATAAATTTACTTTACATTTAATAAGTTCAGAATTATGTGGACTCTTTAAGGATCCTTCTAAAGTCAGATTAACTTTTAACTGAAAATTTGGGAGACTTCTTTCTTTAGAAGCCCAATTAAAAGTCGATATGTTCCCATTGACTCTTGCTAAACTCACAATTGTTTGCTGTTTCATAGCAATTCCTTGTAAATGCTTTTGTGGTTTTCCATGCTTTTTGGTTCCTCTGATAGGAAAAATACTCTCATGAATTAGGTTTCATTTTAGGTAAAATAATGATCAGAATTCTCTATTGCTATTTATAATAGTTTTCCTCAACATCAATGTGAAATAGGACAAATTTACGTATTTCTCTGGTTCTCTGTGTTGGACATATATAATGGAGCTTATGTGTACTTCTTCTAGCCCACCAAATTCAGCTTCATAAAGCCCTTGTAACAGGTAAGAAGCATTGCCTTCAACGAACTTTCTCCTCTCTCTGTCCAGGTAAACCCGTAGCTCTAGTGAAATGAGATTCCAACTCCTGAGGGATTAGACTTCTAATGGGAAACTTGTAGATATACCTCCTAAACTATTCAGAGACAGTGGACCTGGAAACTGGCAGCCTCGTTTCATTGCTATAGAAACCAAAGCCTGTCAGAAGATCTAATGGGCCTTGTTCTTTAAGCCCCATGCATACATCCATGGAATACTAAGTATGTTCAGAACCTGATTTTGTGGTAGGAAAATAGCTGGAGTGGGTAACCTCTGGCCTCAAATGAAAAGAGGAGAGGAACAATGGAATTGTTCTAAAAGAAATTTAACCCCAATGGATTACCAGATAAGTGGGGTTGCCTGATAAGGCTGCCAGAGTAACCTTTAAATGAAGGTAATGTCTACAAAACAAAGGCTTTTAGGTTCAAATCTAGGAGATAGATGTTTGCACAAAACCATAGTAAAAGTAGTTTCAAAACCCAGGTAGATCTCCTAATAGGATTTTAAAGGGAAACTAAGTAATCAACAATAAGAAGCTAATGTCCCAAGGTATCAATTTCTTGCTGGTTTTATTAGACCCCAGAGCTATGGAACTGGACACACAATGAGAAGCCACTTGCCCGTGGTGCTGGATTCCCAACACGTCGATGAAGAACCACTAAAAGAGGCAGAAGAAAGTGTGTTTTGTATCAGAAATGTCTTGCTCTTCTGAACGGTCCTTGTAGGAAGTGTTCTCTGGTGGATAAGCTATGAAAGGGTTATCATAGAGGGTTTTCTTCTAGTATTTCAGTCCAGGGAGGAGCCTTCAAGATGATGGATACACCTGGAGGACACCTTGTAGGAACTGGACCTGTGAACATTATTAAAAACAGAAGGATCCCTTTATGTTTAGACAACATAAGAATGGCCATACTGGATCAGACCAAAGTATCCTGTCTACCAACAGTGGCCAATGCCAGGTGCCCAACAGGAATGAACCTAACAGATAATGATCAAGTGATCTCTCTCCTGCCATCCATCTCCACCCTCTGACAAACAGAGGCTAGGGACACCATTCCTACCAATCCTGGCAAATAGCCATTAATGGCCTTAACCTCCATGAATGTATCCAGTTCTCTTTTAAACCCTGTTATAGTCCTAGCCTTAACAACCTCCTCAGGCAAGGAGTTCCACAGGTTGACTGTGCCCTGTGTGAAGAACATCCTTTTATTATTAACCTGCTGCCCATTAATTTCATTTATATCTCTGAGCTCCTGATTGAGGGCATCTCCAAACAGATTACCCGCTTTGAAGAGAAGTGTGATCATCCGAGACTTTGCTGAAACTCAAAGGACACAGCCATTGTACTCTAATCTATGGCATTAGTTGCTCAACACTACCCTGGATAGAATCATGCTGGAAGTTGGCTGACAGATCGATGAACCATCTATTCCATCATCATTTTTGGTATGCAAAATCTAAGTATAATTGACAGACGTGCTAGGGCATTATAAGTCCTGCCAAAACACTGGGTTTATAAAGAGTGCACTGACAAAGAGGAATAATTTTAGAATTTTTGTAAGCATCCCATCAATTTTCTTGCCAGAAGTGTCTTGAGGGGATGCACTGCTTTCTAGAGTTCAAGCTTGAGACCACCAAATTCTCTCTCTCAGAAAGCTTAACCTTGCAAATTTTCCACTGTTTCAAGTATTGTATGAGGGATAAGTGGGCTATGAATATTTTGGTTGGAAATAATACCAGAAACAGGATAGGAAGGAATTTACTGCAGTGGAATCAGAGAAATGCTCCCATAAAGCTTCAAGATTGAATCAGAGGATGAAGAGGCTCAAGGAAAAAAGGCTGGGAGGACTTTGACTAACAGACAAGTTAGCAAATCCAAATCCTCTTTTAAAAAAAAATTCTCTCTTCAATTCAGGGATGTCGGGAAGAAAGCACATCATATTCAACAGTGGAATCAGAGGTTGGTCCAGAGCTGTAAGGCATGGAATCATCTAAATGGGTTTAAATTGCTGCAAAGGAAGTGTAGATTAGACATTACGAAAAACTTCCGAATCGTAGCTGTAGTTAAGCATGGGAACAAATAACCCGGGGAGGTTGTGGAATCTCAGTCATTGGAGGTTTTTAAGAACAGATTAGATGAGCACCTGTCAGGGATGGTCTAGATAATATGTAGTCCTGCCTCAGTGCAGAGAACCGGCTACATGACCTATCAAGATCCCTTCCAGTTCTACTTTTCTATGATTCTATTTTTCTAAATGTAGGGTAGGAAAGGACTTAGAGAGAAATCAAGAAGTCCAGCCCCCTGCACTGGGGTAGGAAAAAGTAAACCTGGACCATCCCTGACAGGTGTTTTTCCAACCTGTTCTTAAAACCTCCAAAGATGGGAAATCCAAAACCTCCCTTGGAAGCCTATTCCAGTGCTTAATTACCCTTATAGTTAGAAAGTTTTTCCTAATATCTAACCTGAATCTGTCTTGCTGCAGATTAAGCCTACTACTTCTTGTCTTACCTTCAGTGGACATGAAAAACAATTGGCCACCATCCTCTTTAGAATCAGCCCTCAACATATTTGAAGGCTGTAATTAGGTCCCTTCCCTGAGTGTTTTTATCTCAAGATTACACATGCTCCGTTTTTTTTAACCATTCCTCTTAGGTCAGATTTTCTAAGTCTTTTATCATTTTTGTTGACCTCCTCTAGTCTCTATCCAATTTTATCCACATCTTTCCTAAAGTGTTGCACCCAGAACTGGACACAGAACTCGTGCTCAGGCTTCACCAGTGCCAAGCGGAGTGGGACAATTACCTCCTATGTTTTACATGCGACACTCCTGTTAATGCACTCCAGAATGATATCAGCCTTTTATACAACTGCATTACATTGTTGACTCATATTCAATTTGTGACCTGCTAGAACCCCCAGATCCTTTTCAGCAGTACTACCCACCTCGCCAGTTAATCCCCATTTTGTAGTTGTGCATATGATTTTTTCACTCTAAGTGAAATACTCTGCACTTGTTTTTATTGCTTTCAGAGAATAATGTTGCAGCTGTTTTCTTTAGCTGATGTCATTGCCATTTGATTCAATGGCATCTGTGGAAGGGAAGTAGTTAGACTGATTCTTGGGGGAATTCACCATTCACTTGGATAAACTCTCTAAAAACTTTTAAAAAAACATGTTCCCAATCCAGCCCTGAGAATGTGTGGAACCGGTCATCCCCAAGTTAGACAGCCATAGCTAGAAAGGACTCTGTCTTTGCTTTCATTTAAGGCCTTGTTCAAGATAGCATTGAAGCCTGTACCCAGAAACACAGTGAGCAAGCCTGGAGTAGAATTGGGCTTCTTAACTGTATTTTCCCACTAGTCTCCTTTTTTCTCTGCAGTATCAGATTATGCTTCCCAGACACACACAGGTCCATAACGGGGATATACAGGGGGCAATGCTGGTTCTCCTCACTGTCATATCCCAAGGCTCTTTCTAAACTCAAAACTACTTATCTTTTCAATTGCACATGAGGAAAGGCCACAATCTCAGTCCTCATGCTCACTCCATGCAAGGGCCTGGGTATTTATCTGCAGAGAGATCATTAGACCATTAATCTGCAGAGAGATCATCTGCAAAATCTTCAGAGAGACCATTAGAAAACAGCTTCTCCCCACTACAGCATTTAGGGCTAGACCCAAAGGTTCATGAAGTCAATGGAAAGATTTCATTGATTTTAATGGGCTTTGGATCAGGCCCTTAGTTTGCTGTCACAGATGCAATGAAATCAATAGGCCAAATTCATAGGTGATATGTAAGGTGGTGTAAGATAGATACCAGAAAGTGGATGTAAAATAATCTATATTGGTGTTAGTTACAACCAAGGGAATGGAAGTGAAGGATGGAAAGCACTAACAGTAGAGTATAACAATGAGTAAGGCCTAGTTGGGCACGTCACTTCTGAATATGGTCCATATTGTAGTGTCACAGATGATGGATTCTGTGCACTCAGATAAGTTCAGATCTTTTTCTTTTACAGCACTTAAATGGAATGTAGAATGAGTGGTTTGAGTTACTCATTTATAAGCTATAACAACATTTTTCACATCTGTGTACACACATGGACCCACAAAACTTTAGTAATGTTTACAAGAATGAGCCCAATGCATCTTATACCTTTGATTTACACTACTTAAAAAAAATCAAGTCATGTGGATTTCCAGGACAAGCTGTATAACTCAAGGATGTGTGTAAAACAATTAAAATCCAATTAAGGAATCCACATTACATTTTTTGAAAATTATAGGTTTAACATCTTTTGTTAACTGTGCATTACAATTATTTAGAAACAAATGTAAGCCATTTAGCCTTGATATGTAATTAAGTTAAAAAAGTAACTTTTCATTTCTCCAGCAGAAATCCTTTTCTGGTTATTTTGTAAAGTTTAATCAGGTAGAGGAGCCACACAGACAATTTTCCCCCTTTCTTGACAAGCAGCAATCTATATTGTTTTAGTTTGACAGGCAGTGGTTTATATCTACATAATTTAAAACCAATTACTTATCTTTTCTTTCACATTATAAAGCATGCATTTCATTACATAATCTCTCCCAAGAAGAGCTCCATCAAACTAAATTACAGGATGGAAGTGGATTCAAGGAGCAGGATATGTAGGCATAGGTTTTAAAAACAAATACCAGGCAATTTGTACTTGCATTGAAATAGTAGACTTACCTAAGTTGAAGAGTAAATTTAAATCATTTTGCTGACTTCCGGGTCCATCTTTTTGGTAGCTTCAGAGCTCGGGGACGAGGGAGGGTTTGTGGCTGTCAATATATTAGTAAAATCATAATTTTTCCTACTTCCAGTGGGCTTTCTTGAAAATTTTTGCCAAAAATCTGCTTTGATCACTATGAGTAAAATTCACTTTTGTACAAAGGGACATGAACTACTTTGAGCTTCAAAATAGACCCGGTGCTGTCTCTCTGGACAGAGGTGAATTTCCACATACTGTATGAGCACATCCATTTCTCATTGAAATTAACAGGATTTTTGCCACTGACTTCAATGGGAGTAGGATCAGACTCCAATGGATGTATTAATGCCTTTTAATACAGCTGCCTTGTTGATGTGATGTACACAAAGTTACTGAGTAACAATGGTGTACTTAACAAATTGTAGCCTAAAATACTAACTAGAAATGCAGTGAAAGCATCCAGCATGTTGTGGAAATGCGGGGTGCTGGTTAGTCAAAAATTCCAGTTAACAAAGAATTATACTTATACTTACCAATGGAGGGAGGGAGTTTGAGTGTAGGAGGGGACTCAGGGCTGGGGTGCGGGAGGAGGTGTGGGGCGTGGGCTCTGAGTGGGAGTTTGGGTGCAGGAAATGCGGCATGGGAAGGATCTCAGGGTGCCAGATCTGGGCGGCGCTTGCCTCGAGCAGCTCCCCGGAAGCAGTGAAATGTCCATGCTGCTCCTAGGTGAAGGCACAGCCAGGCAGCTCAGCACGCTGCCCCGCCCCCGCAGCTCACATTGGTTGTGGTTCCCGACCAATGGGAGCTGCTGCGCCAGTGCTCAGGACGGGGCGAGGGCAGCCCATGGAGCTCCTGTGGTCGTTCCTCCGCCTAGGAGCAGCAGGGACATGTCGCTGCTTCCGGGGAGCCACGCAGAGCCAGGGAGGGAGCCTGGCAACCCTATTGAAGGTTTGTATCTGGAGATATCAGAAATGCTGGTTTCTAGAGCTTTCCGGTTGGTAAAGTGCCAGATAACACAGCTTTTACTGTAGTCTGAAATGTTAAAAAAAAACAAAAACAAAACAGTGGGTTTCATCTGGTAAATGTGTGTTCAACAATTCTCTGAAGTTGCCCTGCAAGTCTGTTTGGGTAAATGAAAAGATAATTATTGCTCAGAAAGCCTATGTTAGAATTAGACAGCTTCAGTATAAAACTGAATGCTAGATGATGGAATGAAAAGGAAGTACAGCCTGAGCCTCAGGATATCCAGTTCTTATGGCTGATTATTCGAATATATTTTGTTCAACCAATGCATCCTTTTCCCTGAAGAAAAAATACATTTCAAAACTTTTCTCTCCCCTAAAGCAACAAGAGTTTTCAGGACAGAAATTACCATCAAAGGCAATTGCTGCTTGTACTTATTTGTTTTAATTGTTTAGAAACTTGCAGTGCATGAAAATGAGACTGCTATCAAAACGTAGCCGCTTTCATGGTTTTGTATGTGTACTGCAGTAAAGGATTGTAAGTACAGCAGAGTGTAAGTATATTACAGACTGCAAGTTGATCAGCTGGCATCATAAAGTTTTTTCTTGCAGAGCCAAACTTCACATTTTGGAGTGGGCCTGCAAAACAATTTTTTTAACATCTTTCCCATAAAACCCCAAATCAACTCCTGTCTACCAAGATCGAACCACTATGCATGGGATATGAAGGGCATTTGTTGAACGTCAGCAAGATAAGTTTAGTCAGATTACCACAGAAATTAACTTACTAATTTTTCACCAGAGAGAACTCTGAGCTAGAACATAACTTCTTTGCTACAAGACAAAAAAGCTTGTACATTTTCTCCACACAATTTTTTAGGAAATTATTTCATTGGAGAATTTGATTGAGTCAAAGCTCCAGGCCTCCTTATCTTGAAGAGTAGAATATACATTCTTGTGAATTGTAGACAATTTCCTTCTCTTTCCACCATCAGCAGCAGCTGGGTGGCATGTTTCACAGGCTCCAAGGGTCAGCTCTGAAGAGATGGAGGAATAGTGAATAACACTGTGACAAAATCAGTGTGACACACTTCCATGAAAACCCTCTTTGGGCCACCAACAGTGTGTAGATCTGAGTCTAGCAACACTTAGCTCATCAGCATGAGCCTCCACCCTTTGAACTAGAGGAGGATCTTGTGTAGTTCACAGCTGTAGTAGATTCTTATCCCGAGTCAGACCAGTTCTATTTCCATCTCTGGTGATTATTTTACAATTTTAATGGCACTCTCCGCAGTGAAAAAGTCTACAACTGTTCCTTTTATTTTTCCTAAATGAAACCGGAGATATCACTGACATTTATGGTGTCTCCAAAATCACAGAGAGCTTTTGCCTGCAGGGTATCAGAGAGACTCAAGGTTGGCTATATTTAAGTAGATTACATGTAGTTCCATGGGTCCAATGTAAAGTTTTACGGAGCTTAAGGAGAATGGTGCCATCTGGCACAACCTAACAACTGAAAAATCCATTCAGCTGGATGGACAAGTAACCTTTAATAAATGCAAAAATCGAATGTATGGTGTCATTTATTTATTTATTGGGGAGCTGGGAGTATAGGACAGATTTGTTCAATCTTCCCCAGCACAATACTACTACTATGTACAGTTCTGGTGTCCCCACTTCAAAAAAAAATGATGCAGAAAAAATTGAAAAAAGGAGTTCAAAAAAGAGCTACAAGAATTTGTGGAGGTCTGGAAAACATGCCTCATAGAGATTAAAGACATTATCTATTTAGTTTATTCAAGAGAAGGTTAAGAGGTGTACATGTACCTAGGTGGGGAAGAGATTGCTGATAGTAGATAGTTCTTAGGTCTAGCAGAAAAAGGCATGATAAGATCCAATGATCTAGAAGCTGAAGCTAGACACATTCCAGTAGAAACAAGGTGCAAATGTTTAATAATATGGAACAACAAATGGAACTTTAGAACAACTGATCTAGGGATGTGATGGATTTGCCATCACATGAAGTGTTTAAATAAAGACTGCAAAAAGAAAAGGAGGACTTGTGGTACCTTAGAGACTAACCAATTTTCTTTTTGCAGATACAGACTAACACGGCTGCTACTCTGAAACCTAAATAAAGACTGGATATCTTCCTAAAATATATGCTGTAGCTCAAACAAAAGTTAGAGGATGCAGAAATTATTGAGTGAAGTTCTTTGGCCTGACTTATGCAAGACATTAGAATAGATTATTACAACAGTTTCTTCTTGCTTTTAAATCTATGAATCTAAGTTTGTTGTCCCCATTACTGTTCTCTAAACTGCCTAGAGCATGTCTACACTGAAGCTGGGAGTAAGTCTCCCAATCCAAGTAGACAGACTAGTGCTAGTGCACTAAAAATAGCAATATTGACATTCCGGCTTAGGGAAGTTTGAGCTCCTAGGACCACCTGACCCCATAAGTTGAGAACCTGAGCTCCAGCTGAACCTGGAACATCCACATGGCTAATTTTAGTGCACTAGCTCAAGGGCTGGTAGTTCTAACCTGAGTCCTGCTCGTGCAAGTCTGTCTACCCAGTCTGGGAGACTCAAGCCATAGTGCTCAAGGGAACATAGTAATTCAAACTAATGCACAAGAGGAAGATGTACCCACATGTAGACTGGAACCCAATGGGCCAGATGCTGGCATTATTCCATACAAGATCAGGTACTCAGCTGGTGTAAATGACTTCAGTGGAGCTATACTGATTTACACCAGCTGAAGATCTGGCCATTACACTCTTGTATTTCAATAGAAAGTGGCCCAATGTCTCCATAGTGTGGACTTCAATACTGTTCACAACAACTTGAAGAAGTATTTTGTATCAGGTAAAATGTAAAGGGAAAAGCCTCTAGAACAGGGGTTTCAAACTCAATTTACCTTAGGGCCAGTGCTAGTCCTCAAATCCTCCCAGCAGGCCAATAATGTCACTGAAGATGGCGTTCAGAAAAGAAAACATGTATATTGTATTTATTTCAAATTTCTTAGAAATAATAAAGTTGGCATACAACTTTATACAATTCTTCGCCTGCCAGAGAGTTTTTAGTGTTTGCCAGACATCTGGCAATGCTTCAGTTCTGTCCGCTTGTTGATGTTTGGCCTCAGTGACTGGGCAGTTGAAACCTTCAGGATTGCAGCAAGGTGTGGATCAGATAGTTGTGTTCGGTATTTTGACTTGTTTATATTCATTGTGGAAAAAAGTGCCACTGACTCTGCCTGGCAGCCAGTGGTGGTATTTCTGTCCCTCTCCCCTAGCCAATGGGAGCTGCAGGGGGCGGCGCCTGCAGCAGACAGCCGGCAGCCTGGCTGCATCGGTCTCTCCTCTGTGGGCCGCAGTGGGGAGGTTCTCAGGCCGCAGATGGCCCACGGGCCGGGACTTTGAGACCCCTGCTCTAGAAGCTCTCAGTTATGCTCCTCTCCCAGGTTTTTGGCAAATGCCTTACTGCAATAACTGAAGACAAGAAATTACCACCGCAGCACCACAAGATATTCATTAAATCAGACAATCAGATTTTATTCCTACTCCCTTACTTTGTCACATGGGGCTCAAATGATTCATAAAAAACCACAATAAGCAAAAGTGGCTGACTATGGGAGAGGAGAAGAGAGCAGAGAATATGAAATATGATTGATGAGAGAGACAGACTGGATAAGTGACTGCACACAGGATGCAGAAATGAAAAATATAACTTCAGCAGATTCAAGATTCAATGGTCTCCAGCATTACAATTGTTCATCAATACTGATCATTGTTATATATCAGGGACACAAGTGTCTGATAGGTGACCGTCAAAAGAGACTCCAGAGAAACATAAGAATGCTTCAGAGACCACATATTATATTGTAAAGGGATGGAATGCTACACCATTTTCTTTTTATTCTTTCCTCCCTCTCCAGCTTTTTTTCCCATCATATACAAAGGAGCTCTGGAGGCCTCTGTAATCCAGCATTGTTCATACTTGACATTTTAAATTCTAGCTGTTAAGGCTCTTTGGCAGTTGGCGTAAAGTGATGCTGTGCTTCAAATTTCTCTCTTTTTTCTATTATATTCATAAACACCAAATTCACAGACATAAGAACCTACAAGTTTGGGGTACTTAGGGAGTCAACAATAGATCTAACAATGGAACGACTGACAGATAGTGCTTGTCAAATATTAACTAATAATTGCCAATTCTATTTGTTTTTGTTTAGTTATTGTTTTTCTTAACTTCAGAAAGAAAATATCAGTAAGTAAAATTTTAACAAATAGCTCTCAGTTGTTTTTATTGACACAAATCTGGTATTATTTCCCTATATCAACAGCTTTATTTTTTGGTTGGCAGGTCATTAGTCAGAACTGATCTCTCCACCTGTTCATTTTAAACATTATCTATCAATATTGTCCTTGTGAAGAGGCAATAAACAATGAGGCACAAAGATGTGTCAACTGGAGCTGGCTGCAAATTTTGCATCAAAGCTACTTTTTTTATTAAAACTATATTAAAAACACCTCTGTGAAGATGACCCTTGAAATGGACTAAATCATATTCATTCAGTCAATCATTTGATCTGAGTAAGTGCTGGAATCAACCATGAACTAGATATGTGCACAGCAAGGCAGCTTTTGTAAAAGATACATTTCTACAACAACATGATGTTGCTTTAGCCTTTTTTAACCAAAAACATCTCAATTAGATTGAAGTCATCTGGCACTGCAGGTGCTCAGCAAGTATAGAAATATGACCCCATGTGTATATCAGAATTGCTCTCCTCCCATGGAAAAGTTACCACCTCAGAGGTGGAAGGCAGAAGCCAAATCATGCCAGACTAGCTTTTAGGAGGGGAAGTGGAATATAGTTTATCCATTGAAAATTATAGGGACATTTTAGGACATATAGGGAGAATATACTGTTCAGAATTGGAACCTGACTCTTAAAAAAAAATCCCATGGTATTTTTATAAGTGACAAATGATTAGGGCTTTCCCTTTATGTTCATACAAAACAAATAATAAATAAAATCCTAAAAAATCTACTTTATACAAATCCTATTTTAATCAGACATCACTAGGATATATTCTCCTAACTCTTCATGTGCTCTTATAGGTAAACAATTTTCAGACAACAGATTCTGAGAAACCCCTTGGGTCCTATTTATGTCCCTATGGATTGATTAATATAAGCCTATGTTATATTACATAAAATATCAGTATGTTTGAGCTAAACATTCCAAATATCTGTGTTAACAAAAATATATATTTAAAATATTACAAACAACGAATCAACATTTTAAAATGGAGGATTACAATGCATTTTTGCCATTATATATAATCTGATACATTAGAGAGGGTCATTTGAACCTGAACTAGACAAAGCACTGCAGAATATAGCTAGAGTAGAAATTCCTATTCTGGCAGGGTTATAAGAGTATAACAGTAGTGGTAATTTTATTTATCTATTTCTTATCTTCTGTTGTATCCTAAGCAGTTTACAGCAAACCAAATATGAATTAATGGTCAGGTTGCACTCCCTGAACACAAGATGCAAAGGAATCCTGGTGCTTACCAGCAATGTTGGATACTCTAAAGGGAGCTAGCTGGGACTGGAGTAGGACAGTACCCATAGTTCTTCCCAAAACTAGCGAGTGATCCAAGGGAATGAAGACTGCTCTCTCTGAAAACTGGTCATCTGGCATGTACTCCCCTGGTTGTTGTTTTTTTTTTCCCCCATTGACTGTGCTCCATGACAAAATACTTCTGGGAAGAACCCCCTGCGTTTCCCCTTCATACCGCTAATCTGGTTTTGAAAGATATAACAGATGCATGAAGATTTAAGCAACTAAAAATCAATAAAAAGGCCATTAAACAAAATTAAGGTATGCACGCAACAGTCAAATCAAGACCTCATCAGTCCAGCCTACACTGTGATGTTAGTTACTTAGGCAACTGTGTTTACTTGCGGCAGAACATTCCTTAGCTTAAAAAAAAACAACTATTCAGAAATCTCTAAGTTTGATAAATGTTTTATTTACAGGGTAAGGTGAGAGTGAGGCAGGAGCTGACACATCAACGTGTAAACAAAACATTTATCAAACTCACAGAGGGGTCTGAATAGCATTTGTTTCCAAGAAATTGTGTGCAGCAGGTAAATAGTGTTTATCGAACCTCTGCCTTATGTGCATTATACATGATGCTGAGCAACATTATCTTTCCAGATCCACACACCAGCTCTGGACTGTAATATTTTGCTCCTTGCATGTACGCTACTGTCACTGAGCCGGATTCTCCTTCACACTATGAATGGCCCCTTTACACCACTCAGGTAGTTTAAAGGTGCCTTAAAATGGATATAAATGGAATTTATAGCCACTTTAAGGCCTTTTTATACTGACAGAATAATGTAAAGGTGCCTTATTGTAAATGAGAATAAGGCCCACTGACATCAGTTTAGTCAGTGGAAGTTCCTGGGATGGAATCCTGGCACATTTAAAATCAATAGTAGTTTTGCAATTGACTTTAATGGGACTAAGACTTAACCTCGTATATTTAGGGGCTGATCCTACTCCAATTAAAACCAAATTAAACGTTTGAGAGCGGGATTATATCCTAAGGGAAAATAGAACATTGGAGTCAAGATCAGTTATGTAGATCCAAGAGGATAATTTCCCTATATTGTGCCAAATTTTCAGTTACATTCTTCTGACTATGTCACTGTTTGTGTCCCATCCTGCTGGTAATGAGACGAAATACAAAAGGAGCATCATCGTCAGTGCTGTTTAGGATTTGCTGAGAAGCTAAAAGCAAGGGAATCCATGAAGAAAGGAGTGCCTCCAGGCCCGAGACGCTTAACTGGGATGGTCTGGAAGGCTCACTGAAATATCAGGGAGCCAACCCTTGTCCTAAGTACTTTATATTGACAACAAAGGGGACAGGTGGGAGTATAATATAGACTCCTTCTAGATGAAAATTTTGCAGATTTTTTCTGCATAACATCTTTAATATATGGCCTCTCTTAGTCATCCACACAGTAAGGGCTCTTATCATCTCATGTCTCAATTACTGCAACATCCTTTTCTCTGACCTTGACAAATGCAGTCTTGCTCTACTTGTATCCAGTTAGAATGCTATGGCAAAGGTCCTTCTCCTAGCCCAATGCTTTGACCATGTCCTCCCTTGTCTTTGCATCCCTCCACTGCCTCCCTCATCCATATTGCAACAAACATAAGCTGCTTGTCTTCACTTTCAAGGCTCATCATGCCTATCTCCAGTCTGCCTACCATCCCTGTTTCAGGATAGAAATGTCAACTCCCATCTCCAATAAGCCCATAATGTCAGCCTCCATTTCTCACTTGTTAAGTTTTCAAACAAACACATTCATGTTTTCTCATATGTTGCCCTTCATGCTTGGGAGGAACTTCCCATAAACATGTGCAAAGCCACCTCATTGCCCTCTTTCAAATCCTTCCTAAAAACTCTCCTTTTCCATGTTACCCACAAAAACTTGATGATGATTAGTCGACTGGTACATGGAGAACACTGCTTACCATGCTTACCAATATTGCCTCATTGTTTCTTTGTCTCTCTCTGTCTACAACCATCTGTTGTCTCTTAGTCTTATTATGAGCTCTTTGGAGCAGGGACTGTCTCTTTGCTCTGTTTGTACAGTGCCTAACAATTTTCAAAACAGGTTAGGTGCTTAACTAGCCTTTTCTGTGCATTATTCAGTGTCTAAATGGAAATTTTAAGAGGTTTTCCACAGGATCTAGACACCTAAATGTGAATTTTGAATTGAGCAGTGAGGCACCTAGCAAGATTTATGCACTTGAAAGTTTGATGTGCTCAGGTAAGCCAGCTCATTTTACCAAATCCTTCCCAATTTAAGAGGAGGAGGGGTTTAAAAACAAACACTACCAAACCCAATTCCAACACAAGGTTTTGGTCTGCTTTTCCACTTTAGCTTTGGACCTCCCTTAGATCTCCCTAAAGTCCAGATACATTCATTGTTCCTACATCACATCCCTCCAGACCACATCCATTACCCCTATGTAAAAGCAGCAGCAGCTGACAGCTCTCTGGTGGCTGCAAGTTGGGAGAAGTCCTCTCAACAAAACAAAACAAAAATACAGCTTCTCCCCCATGAGAAGCAAAAGAGATGGGGTGCACGCCTGCAAGCCTGATAGAAGAGACTGGGACAAGGAGTTCCTCACCCAAGCCATGCAGAGGAACATTTTCTCTTGCAGCTTTGAGCCCCCCTTCCCTTTTCTCTTATTCCTTTGTGGTCCCATTTCTACCTTAAAACATGTTGTCATAGTATCCTTTCCTTCTGAACTTCATTGACTCCACAATACCATATACAGCAGCCTCCTTGAGCTCCCAGTTGCCTAGCCTTTCATGCAATAAATCAGTCAGAATGGGGAGACACAAAGTTCATACATCAGTGAAGTGTCAGAGAAGAAAAGCTGTCAGAGAACCAAAGCAGTGCAAAAGTCACCGTATAACAAGACGGCTTTGCCATTTGATAAGCAAACTTTTAAGAACTGGTCAATCCGCAAAATGTTTCAGTTCATACCTGGCAGAGATCTAGACCTCCTTAATATTCTGCTTCATTCATTTGTAGGTAGAGATAGATTTGAAAAGCTTGACAGTAGAGAGCCATATTTTGGAACTTAAGTACAACTCAGTGCAATAAATATCTGGTATTAAAAATTATTTCAAAGTGCTCCGACAAACAATATTCCACTTTATGGTGCGCATGAGGATCTCTTGTTAAGACTATCTCGCATATTATGAAAGCTAAATCAACTAACATTCTAATTATATAACTAATATTTCATTAGCAGCAGATTTATACAAATCTTAATGTCTAGGTTTTGCTAATTTTGATAGGTTTTGTTCATTTTAATTTTGCTAAAATTTGCAATTGCAATTGGAATGACATATCAAAATGAATTGCAAATCATTACAGCTTCCCCATCCAATGAGTATTTCAGTTCCTCTTTAAAGCACAATTCGTTTTCTAAGAGTTTCATCTCAATGCTCGCTGAACACAATGGAATCTTGATTGGTTCCTGAGAGTCACTTTTGTTCCTGGTAGATTATTCCACTATGATAACAGGAATGTTATCTCCTTAAGAATGCATTGCACTGTCAACCCTAATAGCTTTCTAGTCTGCTTTGTCATTTTTGCACATGAATACACAGATTGCATTCTGAGACACTTCAGAATGCAATAAAATGGATTGTGTTGCCAATATGTCATACATACAATGGTACCTTGCAGCTTGTGTCTTCCCTAGTCCCCATCCTGCTTTCATCTTGTGTGATCTATCTCAAAACATGTGTTGCATAATGGGGACTCCCAGGTCAGACTCAAGCTGCTCCTACTTTTACCCTATAATCTGTTTTGCTATGGTCTTAGCAGTAATTTTTCCTCCATGATTTTGTAAAACATATACTATTTTGTTTGGTGTAAATCTGAGCATCTATCCTACAGGCTCTTGCTCCAAGTTCAAATGAATTTCAATTGAAGGCAGGCTAACAATGTACTCAGAGGCTTTGGCTTGGCCTCAGGCTTTGTATCAGCTGAGGGGAGAAGGAGAGGCAGGGAGAGAATGTGTGTCCTTTTCTTTGTATTTGTAGCAGGAAATGAGGCAGGAGGGACCTAGTTAAGTTTCTAGACAGAGATTTACCGTGAAGCAGAGAGTGAACAGAGCAACTTTAAGGAGACTATTCTAATAATAAAAAGAATGAGGAGTAGCTGTGGCACCTTAGAGACTAACAAATTTATTTGGGCATAAGCTTTCGTGGGCTAAAACCCACTTCATCGGATGCATGCAGTGGAAAATACAGTAGGTATATATACACGGCCATGTACGTTGGCCAAACCAGACAGTCTCTATGCAAAAGAATAAATGGACATAAATCAGACGTCAAGAATTATAACATTCAGAAACCAGTGGAGAACACTACTTCAACCTCCCTAGACACTCAATTACAGACCTAAAAGTCACAATTATTCAACAAAAAAGCTTCAAAAACAGATTCCAACGAGAAACTGCCGAACGGCAATTAATTTGCAAACTGGACACCATTAAATTAGGCTTGAAAAAAGACTGGGAGTGGATGAGTCATTACACAAACTAAAAACTATTTCCCTATGCTAATTTCTCCCCTACTGTTACTCACACCTTCTTGTCAACTGTTTGAAATGGGCCATCCTGATTACCACTACAAAAGTATTTTTTCTCCTGCTGATAGCAGCCAACCTTAATTGATTAGTCTTGTTAGAGTTGGTATGGCAACACCCATTTTTTCATAGAATCATAGAATCATAGAATATCAGGGTTGGAAGGGACCCCTGAAGGTCATCTAGTCCAACCCCCTGCTCAAAGCAGGACCAATTCCCAGTTAAATCATCCCAGCCAGGGCTTTGTCAAGCCTGACCTTAAAAACCTCTAAGGAAGGAGATTCTACCACCTCCCTAGGTAACGCATTCCAGTGTTTCACCACCCTCTTAGTGAAAAAGTTTTTCCTAATATCCAATCTAAACCTCCCCCACTGCAACTTGAGACCATTACTCCTCGTTCTGTCATCTGCTACCATTGAGAACAGTCTAGAGTCATCCTCTTTGAAACCCCCTTTCAGGTAGTTGAAAGCAGCTATCAAATCCCCCCTCATTCTTCTCTTCTGCAGGCTAAACAATCCCAGCTCCCTCAGCCTCTCCTCATAACTCATGTGTTCCAGTCCCCTAATCATTTTTGTTGCCCTTCGCTGGACTCTCTCCAATTTATCCACATCCTTCTTGAAGTGTGGGGCCCAAAACTGGACACAGTACTCCAGATGAGGCCTCACCAATGTCGAATAGAGGGGAACGATCACGTCCCTCGATCTGCTCGCTATGCCCCTACTTATACATCCCAAAATGCCATTGGCCTTCTTGGCAACAAGGGCACACTGCTGACTCATATCCAGCTTCTCGTCCACTGTCACCCCTAGGTCCTTTTCCGCAGAACTGCTGCCTAGCCATTCGGTCTCTAGTCTGTAGCTGTGCATTGGGTTCTTCCGTCCTAAGTGCAGGACCCTGCACTTATCCTTATTGAACCTCATCAGATTTCTTTTGGCCCAATCCTCCAATTTGTCTAGGTCTTTCTGTATCCTATCCCTCCCCTCCAGCGTATCTACCACTCCTCCCAGTTTAGTATCATCCGCAAATTTGCTGAGAGTGCAATCCACACCATCCTCCAGATCATTTATGAAGATATTGAACAAAACCGGCCCCAGGACCGACCCTTGGGGTACCCCACTTGATACCGGCTGCCAACTCGATATGGAGCCATTGATCACTACCCATTGAGCCCGACAATCTAGCCAGCTTTCTACCCACCTTGTAGTGCATTCATCCAGCCCATACTTCCTTAACTTGCTGACAAGAATACTGTGGGAGACCGTGTCAAAAGCTTTGCTAAAGTCAAGAAACAATACATCCACTGCTTTCCCTTCATCCACAGAACCAGTAATCTCATCATAGAAGGCAATTAGATTAGTCAGGCATGACCTTCCCTTGGTGAATCCATGCTGGCTGTTCCTGATCACTTTCCTCTCATGCAAGTGCTTCAGGATTGATTCTTTGAGGACCTGCTCCATGATTTTTCCAGGGACTGAAGTGAGGCTGACTGGCCTGTAGTTCCCAGGATCCTCCTTCTTCCCTTTCATGTTCTCTGTATCTATCTATTTATCTATCTATATCTTTCTACTGTATTTTCCACTGCATGCATCCGATGAAGTGGGTTTTAGCCCACAAAAGCTTATGCCCAAATAAATTTGTTAGTCTCTAAGGTGCACAAGCACTCCTCGTTCTTTTTGTTGATACAGACTAACACGGCTATCACTCTGAAACCTATTCTAATAATGTTCCTTGCTCAATGTTGGAGGAAAGCAACTTTCTTTCATGCTTGTCACATGACTGAAGTAGCATGGTTTTGATTCCCTCCACAATCTGACATGTCCATTGCAGTATTGCAAACTAATAGTCTTTAGCATAGTGATGCATGAGGTCTAACCAGTGTCTCTTCCTCATTCACACCTAACCCAGGCCACTTGAGCTTATTTTGTGCCCCAAGACATGCAGACTAGCTTGCAAAAGGTGAATGATGTTTTCAAAAATGGATGCTTGGTGGAGGACAGACTGAAAGTCCAACCTTTTCTCTGGGATAGGCAGCATTAAGGATGGTGTAAAAGAAGGAGGAGACACACTGTGGTGGATGGGATCACTCAAGTCCTGTCCAGACCACTACTTGGGCTGCTTACAGAGTCCTTCCCCTTCTTGTGGCATACAAGAGATTCTTCAAACAAAACAAACGACATTTCCTTCCCCTCTTCTTCCCCCCGGGAGAGGGCAAATCAAAGAAAAAGACTCTTAAGCACTCACTTGGTCACCCCTTTCAGGTTCAGCTTATCTGCAGGTTCTAGTCTCCTTGATCGGAGTCAGCCCCTCCTTTTGGTAATCCCCGCTTTATACCAGATCCATAACAGTCTTAGGGTTGGCAATGTCTGTGACTGTCTTCCTCTTTGCTGACCTCTCCCTGCAGCCAGCTGTCTCCCAGGCACAGCAGTCGTCCCCTAGTTACCGCCCCTTCCTGTGGCAGACTTTCCCTTTTAAGCTTCCTCCCTTTAGAGCAAGCTTAACTGATGCCTGGTTAGTGCTGGCTGAGCCCATAGGAACGCTTTAGCCTCCGCACTGCTAGAGTGAAGGTGTGCCCCCTCACACGTCTTAACAAATGCGCGAGGATCCCAATACCAAGGATCTTGAAGAATGCCAGTCTGTGCTGGCAATACAGATAACAGATTACAGAATACAGATAATCCTCCCCGTTCCCCCCTCACCCAAAATGTGAAAAGAGTGGAAGCTACAGAGTGACCGTAATAGTTCAAAGACTCCTCCCACTAAAGAGAGTGGGATTTGTGGATATTTCTACAGTGGAAATCAAGTAGGAGAAAAACAACTGGGGAGAGAGGGCAGATGCAGCAGCTTTCTCAAACTGTCTTTATATATCATGAGAAAACAATGAGCAAGCAAACAGCTGTGTGTTGTTGTGGTAATTTTACCATTACCTTTGCTCTCACTTTACTCACCTTTACTACAGGATGAACACTTATTATTTTTGCAATATTTTCTAAGGACTAGAGAACTCGTTGGAGAAACTTCAGTGGAGCCATATTCCATTGGAATATCCATTTCCTGTGAAGTTGAAATGCTTCCTGATATTGGGTCAATTTTGCCTGAATTTCATATGGGGGGGGGGGGAGGAAAAATGGTTCCCACAGTTTTAAAAAATCCCATTTTGATTTTTCATTTTGAAATATCTTTTCATTTGGAAATATTGTATTATATATTTTAATACACCATTATTAAAAAGTCAAAAAAAAAAGTGAAACATTTTAAACTATCCCAAAGGGGAACAATGAAATTTTCCTTCATAGAGAATTTGGATATTTTCAGTTTTCACTCTGATTTGGAATGAAGCCACCCTCAAAATCCTTCCTTAAAAAGACCTTATTCCTCTGCACAGCTCTAATGTTTAGTCCTGAGAAGGTATGTAGGTTAGCGGGTGGGAGGAGGAGAAAAAGAGAGCTCAAGAGGCCTCCCCTTCTCCCACCCTTTAACTCTTGCCCCAGGAGTACTAACAGGCTCAATCCTTGAGCTTTCTTCATACAAGAACTGCTCAAGACTAGAACTGGTAGCTCCCAAATGGTGGGACAAGAGCAGGGATACTACTCTGTTCCTCCCAGCTGCAGCAACTAGCAGAGGCAGATTAGTGTGAAGGGAAGCACATCATTCAGCCTTTCAAGGGATATAGCTGTAAGCTCTCTGACCCATGTTCCCCTGGAAGCATACAGCCCTCCTGACATACGATATTTCACCTCTACAAGATGAGAATCCATAGCCCCTACCAAAAAGAACTGAGAGTTTATAAGCAGAAATTTTGCCCTTAATATATAATTCAACACCACTACAGCACTTTCCCCGTTCATAGGTGGCATGGATTTTGCAGGCTTTCCTTTTCACTGAACTTTGTTTCTGTTCAAGGAGCAGAGCAGGGAGGGGTTACCAAAGCATTAATTCCCAGGACTGAAAATTGACTCTACACACCAAAAATACCTTTGTTCTGCTGGTGATCAGAAAAATCAAATGTTTGCATCTGCACAGACACCAATTTAAACACACAGTCAAACAAATTACACCTGAGTTAATGCAATATCTAACTCTGATCAAGTTTAGAACAGAAGGATGGCAGTGAATAAGAGGCATAGCTAAGTTTGCTTTATAGTGTAACACACACTTTGGAAATTAGAAGTCAGACAACTTCCAGGATGGCTTTCTAGGAGTATCTCCTTTGGGTCTAAAGTGTGTGTACCTTTTAAAAGTTATCAAAAAGTTCAATAATGTATTTGTCCAGAAGCTATGATGGCCTCTCCCTCATGGTACCACAGGAGTATTTTAGAGAGAAAGGGAGGGAGAGAAGGAGGTTTTGGGAAAAAAAATAATTTGTGGTTGAGTTGTGTCTTTCAAAGGTGAAAAAAAGATTAGTTAGTGATTTTTTCTGAGTGATCTAAGACTTTGGGTGAGTCATCCCCAGTATCTGATCTCAGTGCAGCTTTATCATCTGTCACCTCCAATAAGTAAGTAAATCCAATTATTCATGTCTAAATATCTGTGACATCACAGCAGAATTTTCAGAAGCCTTCATAATCTATTTAACTTCAAGCACTCAGTACCTGGCATTACAGTGATCTGCCACATGCGATTCATCCATCTCCTCCTTGGTTGTCTCCTATTACAATAACCCTCCACCATACCTTCCCTAATAACTTTCTCAAGGTTATTTCCATCTCTGCACCTAATGTGACCAAAATATATAAGTTTGCAGCTGTTGATTTCCAACTTCAGGGTATGCTTTTCTCAAATAATATTTCTAACATAGGCATTCGTCATTTTTTCCCATCCAGTAGATAGGCAAGAGTCTCAGCCAGCACCATATTTCAAAAGCTTCAATTTTCTTCTTGCCAGCAACATGAACTTCCCACAATTTACATCCATGGAAAAAATTAGGTTTTTCACCAGTTGCAATTCTGTAACCATGTTATCTATTCCATATGTTCCCCACTCTTCATTTTCATAATAGCACACACCACTTCCTCTCAGAGGATTCATGGCTGCAGCTCCATATTCACTTTTCTGTCATCTTGTATTACAAGTGGCTCTAGTGAGACATATAGATTGACATGGTACCATTTCCACATGCATTTAATATCACCCCCCTCAGTGAGGACTCTGCCATCATGATCTTTGATTATGTTTGATGGCAGAGAACGCCTTTTGGTAAGAAGTTTAATCACTGTGAACATACTTTTTGTATTATTACAGTCTTTATAATTCTCAGTTCCATTCATTTTGTGTGTATATATTCACTTTTCTCTCATCTAGTCTGCCTTTGAGTCTGTCAGCTCTGTTCCTTATATTCTCTCCTATGTTCTTACATCTACAAACCATTCTCTTTAACTTTGCATTGTTTTTCTACCAGTTCAATCACTTTCTCAGTTCAACATGATATGGCCCAACACTGACTTTTCAGAATGTGTATTTGGCAGTTTTGAGCATAATACTTTTCATTTTATTACAAAGTTCATTGAAATTGTTCACCTCCTTCGTCTGTGCAAATACCTCAAACCCATTTGGGACAGAAATTCATGTATTCTTAATTAAAGATATCACCCTTGTAGTGTAGGACTTGAATGTGAAAGTTGGAGCTGTAAGCTCTCACAAAATAATGGGGGGAAATGGTCTGGATACACAAAATGAGACAGAAAGACATTTAGAGGAATTCTGCTACTCTAATCTCTGGTCATTACAAACACCATCTTCACCCAATATCTTAGATGTTTATACACATTGAGGACACCTGAATGTATGACAAAGAACCATATTGACTATGTAATGATATAGCAATGCCAGAAATTGAGTGTCCAATAGACAAAGATTTTCCTGAGTGCAGACTGTGGGTCAAACCATCAGCTGTTAGCCTCAAATATAAAATTAAAACTTAAAAAGATATGATGTTTGACAGGTCCACTGCTTTTGGACTTGTCCACAATCACCTCCAATAGTTACCACTAAATAATGAGAATTATTTTTGTATTTAATTCAAAATAGACTGTAGCAAAGCCTGCCAATGACACTTTAGTCCCTGGCTATAAGAGGTCTCTCACTATGGGTCCAATCTAAATCCCAATGAAAGTTTACTGAAAACTTCCTATTGACTTTGGTGGGCTTTGGATCTGGGTCTATCTGGGGAAAGTGGATGATGGAGACACTGGTCTGTGTGTGGTGAGACAGGGATCTGGGGCAGATATACGAAGATATTTCAATAGGAGTTAGCTGCCTAACCTGTTTAGGAGTGTTTGTAAATAGAACTAGGCATTTATTTGCATCTTTAGGTGCCTAAATATCTTCAAAAATCTGGAGTCATGTTCTTCAAAATCAAGGCTACAAATTCGGCTAAAAATAGTTAAGCTATTAAGTTTGTTTGCTCTAGTGTCAGAAAATTAAGCTGGACCTGTTAAACTTCTCTCTCTCTCTCAGAAGCTCAGACAGGGCTTCATCCATAACTCCTGAAGCACAATGTCACTGCTTTGTCCTTATGTTTCCCCACACTTTAACTCTCCTTACACAGTGCTGTTCCTTATATCAATAAATCATTAGCCACTTTTTTAAAGTATAGTGTTTGAATCTTTGCAACATGTTTGTGATTTTTATTTGCATAGAAAAGAGGGTAGAGAACAATTCTCTCTGGAAGTCATCACCTGAACTTGCTTGTGCTGGTACAATAAAAAGAGGAGCAGCGCACCAGCAGCCACTTTTTCATTTTTTGTGACAATATTTGTCCTGCTGAAGGTTATAGGACTTTTTTTTTCCTTCTTCAAAAAAAAAAAAAAAGCTTAACAAAAGGATTGTTCAATAACTCAGAGACAAGTTAAACACTAGTGAGGATACGGGGACTACATGACTGAGAAAAAAGGGTCCTTGTTCATGCTTCATTCATTCACAGTACCCATGCGGAACCCTAGAGCACACTTCAAGAGCATCCCAGCAGGGGAAGAGAACGTCTCATCAGAAGGCAAACCTTGAACAGGGTCATAACCATAATCATAATAATAGCAGCACTAAGACTAATAAAAGATTATTGAAATTCTGAATCCCTGAGGCAGCATGCAGTTTCAGTCTGTGAAGTCTTCATGGGCTAAACACACAAACCTTTGACCTTATTAATCATTAGTCTCTATAAAGTGCTGAGACAGTAAATGACAATTTAGCTTTTTTTATGAGGTGCATACACGACCCAAATAGAGAAGAAAAAAATAATTTTAGATAGCTGGAAAGAGAACTGAGAGGGATATGCAATTAGAATCCAAGTGCTGCTGTAATCCAAAGTTTTTGTTTTAAGAAGAAAAGATTTCAGTGCTCTTATCAATTTAAGATGTCTATTTGCTGATACACTGGACAAGCTGAGCAACTAAGTTCATTTTCATATTGAAGTGGAACATCTCTAGGGAACAGGTAAGCACATTTCTGACACTATCAGGACAGCCAGAAGACAAATTTTCAACCAATACACATTTCATGTCAGTTTAGACAGATCTGTGAGAAAATGACCTACATAGCTGCCAGTCCTTTTAAAGGAAAAGATATAATAATCCTGACACTGCAAAGGCAAGGGAGAAAAGTAAGAGTAAATGAAATGCTCTTAGATTGATAGTTGGGAATTTTGCATTTTATCATTCCATTTGGTGTCAAAAAAATCCCAAACAAGACAAAGCTGACAATATAATTTATACATAGCAGCCAGATATCACATAGAGGGACATCCCATACATTTACCATATTATGGTCTTTCTCAGGAAGTACATCTGTGGTTTTTCAACTCCTACCACACTCTGTCTGGGGTCCTCTGCTTGGTGTCCCCGTCCGGTTCCCTTCGTTTGACCCTTTGACCGCACTCCCGTCCCTGTTGTTCATTAGTTGCTCCCCATAATTACTTGATTTTCCAGGTCCTGTGGACCCCCCCCCCCGCCCCCTTAGGCTGAGTGGGGGGGATCCTTTAGCAGTGGGCGGGCTTCGCCCACCCACTTCCTGGATCCCAATAAGGGGACTAGTGGTAACAGGAACCCTAACAATGAGATGATCTCTCTTTTTCAAAACAGTGAAAAGCCTCTCTCATCAAGGAAAGACTATTAACATATTTTCTCTTTCTCCAAGGACTGTGAGACTGAATTGTATTCCTTCCTACCAGGAGAACGAACCACTCCTCTCATGATTAACATGCCATCCTACAGCTGAAATGAACTTTGCTTGGGGAGGATATGGGTGAAGTATAGTTGCTACAGCAACTATACCAAACTGTTGCTGCACTGATGGAATATTCCTTGGTGTTCCTGAAAGCATTTGTGCAGATAAAAGCATTGCTGCAACTAATCAGCAGACTCCACATTCGGAGATGGAATCACGAAGTATGTAGCATTGCAAACTACCACAGCTTAAACTTGAACTGTGATATCTGTGGTTCAGATTTAACTAATTAGCAGAGTCCACATCTGGTGATTGTACTCACTGAGAAGCACATCAGTACCTATTTAAGAGGGGGAATAGTCCCACCACTGTGGGGAACTTTCCTCGCTTCTGCACTACCCCGGTGAAGTGGGCTAGGGCAAGGATCCGAGTCCTCGCTCCCACGTCCTTTACCCAGTGGCCTCCCTGCCCTTGAGGACTCCCCTTCCACTCTTCTGTCTGGCAGAGTCCTCGTAACTTCAACAAGGCTGGGCCCAGGATTCCTGGGGGGCTCGACCCCCAACCCTGCTGTGGTCACCTAGGACAGGCGCTAGGGTGTCCCCACTCCAGGGTACTCTCTCTGCACTGGGCACTTCTCTGACCCACTGACCAGTACATACCATTGAAAGCAAATGCAAGTTATTTAATCTACGATTAATTTTAAAAAGAATAAGGAATAATGGGAAAGGTTAAAGGAAACACATCACCCCGCTCTGTGGCAGGGAACATCACAAACAGTGTCTCTGGAATGTCCGGGCAGTTCAGTCTATTCCTTGTAAGTCCCAGGCCTTCTTCTCAGGCCCTGGCTGTGCTGTAGGGATGCTGTGGGTTGGACGCTCGCTCTGGTGGTGGCCACACGCTCTCCGGCTCTAAGTGCTGGACCCTTCTTCCCAGTGTTGCCCCCACCCTGTCGGGGTTACGATCCAAGCCTGGCCTGCAGAGCCCCTTGGCTGAGGCGTCTCCCTGTGCTGGGCCTGCTGCCCAGGGTCCCTCTCCCTCTCCCTCTCCCCAGCTGCTCACCGCACCCAGCTCTGGACTGCTCCAGCCCCAGCTCTACCACTCGGTCTCAGCGCTGCTGCTGCTCTGCCTCCAGCTACCTGGGCTGCTTCTTTGGCCCCTCTGCCTCTGGTTGCTGCAGCTCTGCTCCCAGGACAGGTCTGCTCTGCAGGCTGCTTCTGTGGCTCTGCTCCCAGCACTGACCTGCTTTGTGGGCTGCTTTTCTGGCCCCTCTGGCTCTGGTGGCTGCAGCTCTGCTCCCAGGGCAAGTCTGCTCTCTCTGGGCTGCTTTTCTGGTCCCTCTGGATCTGGCACAGCTCTGCTCCCAGCTTAGCTTGGGCCCCTGCTTTCTCCTTAGCTCGGCCCCACTCTGTCTGACCCAGGCAAATCCAGCTCACACGGAGGACGGGACCTCCCTGGCCTCCTGACTCTCTGATTTGCCTGCCCGTCCTGTCATTCAGGGTGACCCGGAGCACTGGCCTCTCCCCATTGTTCCTGGGGACTATCAGTCTCAGGGTCCTGATTTCCCATAGACCCTTCCGCCTTTTAGTATTGGGAGCTAGCCAACCAAAACACCCCCACTGAATGTTAGTAAGGGGGTAACATTCCCCCTTACATTCCCCCTTGCTAAAATTCTACCACAGCCACAATATTCACACCATTCCATCCGGGCCCCATAGTAACACCATATACCCACATCATATCATATATCAAAAACCCATTAACAATTATTAAAAGAACATTTAATATATTTAACATTCCACATCTACTTCTTCATACTATACATAACAATATTGATTAAAACACTACATAGAACCAATAACATAATTATCTCTAAGTCTAACAGGAAGTACACCCTTATTAGTCCTTTAGGACTTTCTTAAAACTGGTGGTTTGTTACTCATATTTTCTACTTCCCTGTTCTCGGGTAATACTGGGTCAGCTTGAGGGATCTGGCCATTTTCATTAGGGTTTGTGTTTGCCCCACTCTGTTCCCTCTGTATTCGGTTTGTGGGACTAGAACCATAGAATCATAGAATATTAGGGTTGGAAGGGACCTCAAGAGGTCATCTACTCCAACCCCCTGCTCAAAGCAGGACCAATCCCCAACTAAATCATCCCAGCCAGGGCTTTGTCAAGCCTGACCTTAAAAATATCTAAGGAAGGAGATTCCACCACCTCCCTAGGTAACGCATTCCAGTGTTTCACCACCCTCCTAATGAAAAAGTTTTTCCTAATATCCAACCTAAACCTCCCCCACTGCAACTTGAGACCATTACTCCTTGTTCTGTCGTCAGCTACCACTGAGAACAGTCTAGAGCCATCCTCTTTGGAACCCCCTTTCAGGTAGTTGAAAGCAGCTATCAAATCCCCCCTCATTCTTCTCTTCCGCAGACTAAACAATCCCAGTTCCCTCAGCCTCTCCTCATGAGTCATGTGTTCCAGTCCCCTAATCATTTTTGTTGCCCTCCGCTGGACTCTTTCCAATCCCCCCAGTTGGTTTCTGTCTCCTCAGGGCGTGCTGATCTATGCCTCCTATGGTCCCTGACTGGACTAAGACTAAAACTAATGTTTTAGCTGGGCCCTATGTACTACTCTTTCAGGACCTCCTCGTTCAGGCCAGATGGTGTAAACTGGTAGCTTGGGATTGTTGTGAGTGACTACAACGTGGGGATTTGACTCCCACTTGTCCTTTATTTTATTATGTCCCCGATGTCTATGGTTACGAACTAGCACATGGTCACCAGTCCTGATGAGAGCCCCACTGGACTTGCGATCATAAGTCCTTTTCCTACTTTGGGCTGTCTTTTTAGTTGTATTGAGAGCAACTTCACAGGCTATTTTCAGCCTGTCATGGTGACCTTTGACCCAGTCATCCAAATTGGTCACCTCATCCTCCTCAGGGCCCTCTCTGTCCAGAATATCCAATGGCAACCTGGGATCCCTCCTGAACATGAGATAAAAAGGAGCGTAACCTGTCGATGAATGGACATGGCTGTTATAGGCCAACACCAGCTCAGGGAGATGTTCCTGCCAGGCTCGCTTCTCTTCAGGCAGGAGTGGTCTTAGCATGTCATGCATTGTCCGGTTAAACCTCTCGCACTGAGTGTTTCCTTGAGGGTGATAGGATGGTGTTCGGCTTTTGGCTATGCCATACAGCTCACACAATTCAGATATCACCTCCTATTCGAAATTCCTCCCCTAATCTGAGTGTAACCATGCTGGACAACCGTTGTACACAAACCAGTGTTTTATGAGGGCTTCAGCCATTGTCCGTGCCATCTGGTTTCTACTTGGAACTGCGGCAGTGAATCGGGTGAATATGTCCGTGAGAACCAGTACATTCTCATACCCCTCTGAAGATCTCTCTAGCCATGTGTAGTCCATCGCTAGGACCTCCATTGCGGCAGTTACATTAGTACAGGTCAAAGGGGCTCGGTTGGGAGGAAACACATCCTTGGCTAGGGCACACCGTTTGCACTGATGGACCCATGCTTGCACGTCACTACCCATCGTGGGCCAGTAATAGTTTCTCCTCATCACTTCAACGATGCTCCTGTCTCCAAAATGCCCCCCATGATCATGCCTGGCTTCTTAAACTTGACTGCATAGTGACACAGGCACCACTAACTGCCACACTTCTTCGCCATCTCGGGGATGATATGTTACCTGGAACAGCACTCCATGGTGTAATCTAAGTCATTCCCACTGTCTGGCTAGCTTCTTAGACTGGGAGTATCTGGCCCCAAATCTCCGGTCTGGCCTTCTTCGGCTCATGACTGCCACTAAGACAAGTCCAACGTCACCTTCTCGTTGCAGAGTCTGAATCTCCTCCCATAAGTATCCCGAGATCATTGCGCTCTCCCCTTTTACCAGGTTTTGTACTGAATCCTTTACCATCACTTTGTCCTTGGGCGTTGGATTCTCTAGCCACAAACACGTCCGCACAACATCTGCAGGAATGACTAGGAAGTCTTTCTCCAGATCCTTGCCCTCTTCTGATTACTCCTCCAGAGGCAATCTAGACAGGGTGTCAGCATTGACGTTCTGCCTTCCAGGTTTATACTGACAGGTTTCAGAGGAACAGCCGTGTTAGTCTGTATTCGCAAAAAGAAAAGGAGTACTTGTGGCACCTTAGAGACTAACCAATTTATTTGAGCATGAGCTTTCGTGAGCTACAGCTCACTTCATCAGATGTTTACCGTGGAAACTGCAGCAGACTTTATATACACACAGAAATCATGAAACAATACCTCCTCCCACCCCACTGTCCTGCTGGTAATAGCTTATCTAAAGTGATCAACAGGTGGGCCATTTCCAGCACAAATCCAGGTTTTCTCACCCTCCACCCCCCCACACAAATTCACTCTCCTGCTGGTGCTAGCCCATCCAAAGTGACAACTCTTTACATAATCAAGTCGGGCTATTTCCTGCATAGATCAAGGTTTTCTCACATCCCCCCCACCCCCATACACACACAAACTCACTCTCCTGCTGGTAATAGCTCATCTAAACTGACCACTCTCCAGGTTTAAATCCAAGTTAAACCAGAACATCGGGGGGGGGGGGGTAGGAAAAAACAAGAGGAAACAGGCTACCTTGCATAATGACTTAGCCACTCCCAGTCTCTATTTAAGCCTAAATTAATAGTATCCAATTTGCAAATGAATTCCAATTCAGCAGTTTCTCGCTGGAGTCTGGATTTGAAGTTTTTTTGTTTTAAGATAGCGACCTTCATGTCTGTGATTGCGTGACCAGAGAGATTGAAGTGTTCTCCGACTGGTTTATGAATGTTATAATTCTTGACATCTGATTTGTGTCCATTTATTCTTTTACGTAGAGACTGTCCAGTTTGACCAATGTACATGGCAGAGGGGCATTGCTGGCACATGATGGCATATATCACATTGGTGGATGTGCAGGTGAACGAGCCTCTGATAGTGTGGCTGATGTTATTAGGCCCTGTGATGGTGTCCCCTGAATAGATATGTGGGCACAATTGGCAACGGGCTTTGTTGCAAGGATAAGTTCCTGGGTTAGTGGTTCTGTTGTGTGGTATGTGGTTGAAGCAAATACTCACCAACAACCACATACCACACAACAGAACCACTAACCCAGGAACTTATCCTTGCAACAAAGCCCGTTGCCAGGCTAAAGTCGGGATATGCAAGGACAGGTGGTGACATCAGCCGATGTCTTAATTCGTCAAAAGCTGTCTGACAGGCATCATCCCACACAAAGCATTGGTTCTTTCCCTTCTTTTGGGCCGGTTGGCCCGCTAGTCCATATAGGGGTGCAGCAATGTGTGCAAACTTTGGAGCAAATCATCTGTAATAGCTCATGAAACCTAGAGCCTGCCACACTTGCTTGGCATTCCTGGGGACTGGCCAATTTTCCAGGGTCCTGGTCTTCTCTTCATCTACCTGGATTCCATCCTTTGAAATCACATGGCCCAAGAATTTGACTTTTTCACGTAGGAGGCAGGACTTGCTTGGCTCAGTTTCAATCTGTGTTCCTTCAATCGTGTGAAAACCAAGTCCAATTTTTCCATATAACTCTCGAAATCCTTGGAAAATACAATAACATCATCTAGGTATATCAGCAAAGTATCTAGGATATAGTCTCCCAACACCCCCTCCATTAGTGTCTGGAATGTAGCAGGTGCATTACACAAGCCAAATGGCATATGCGTCCATTCAAACAGCCCAAACGGAGTCATCACTGCTGTCTTTTCCTGGTCTTGTTCTTCCACTGCAACCTGGAAATAACCAGAAGTTAAACTGAGGGTTGAAAACACTCTTCCTAATGCATCCAGTGACTCTTCCACTTGGGGTAGCAGGTAGGCATCCTTGTGCGTTCCTCATTCAGTTTCCTGTAGTCACAGCAAAATCGCACCCCACTATCTTTTTTTATTACAATCACCGCGGGTGATGCCATGGGGCTGTGGCTTTCTTTAAGGACATGTTGAGTCACTAGATCCTGGATGTGTTTTGTTACCTCCTGGAACACTCATGGTGAAATCCATCGGTGTCTCTGTTTTATTGGAACAGCATCTCCAGTGGCTATTTGGTGTGTCACTGTGGTGGTGTAACCAAAGTCTCGCTCATCCCTGGAAAAGAAATCTTGATGTTTCTCCAGTAGCGCCCACAGATGGCTGGCTTGTGTAGGGGTTAACTGTTGGAGGTCCACTTGGACTGGAATGGGTAGCTCTCCATTGGGTGCCACTTGCGATGTGATAGCCTGTGTTCCTTTTTCCACTTTTGTCACCCGTAGCTCATCCCCATTTTCTTCCAGGGCAACCCTCACTGGCGGCACCACTCCTTCAGGTCGGTGTACCTCTGCCACCTTGGTTCAGAGGTACAACTTTATGACCTTCTCACTTGAGTGTTGTGGCGGTTCAATACAAGACAGGACACGGCTTTAGGCAAGCAAGCAGGCTGGTCTGCTGATGGGATTACCCCTGTCAGCTTTTCCACCTCTTTTATTTCTCTCCCCCCTGCGCATCACATACCCCAACCGACCGCAAAAGGCATCAACAAAGGAAATAATATGACTTTGATTAATATTCCTATATACTAGCCTCTATCTACTACAATCTTTATTCTCAGGCCTTGAGCTTCGGCCGAGGAAGCTTCCCACGGCTGATGTCCTTATTTTGACTTCCCAGATGGTCCATGTTTTCATGGTCCATGTCCTTGGATAGAACAGAGCAATGTGTGCATTGCTCCTACACAACAGTCAGGGTGTGCCCTGACTGTTTCCAGGTGCATGAACGCTACATGAACCCTTCAGAATTTAATAGCCTGACTGGCACTTTTCCTTTACTGGCATGAGCAAGTACATTTGCAACTGGTAGCCCATTAGGGAGACTGGCCCCAGGTGTTGGCTTGACAAGTACTCTGTATCCATCAAGGTCACTTGGCACCCGGCAGCGCCCATCAATAATCTTCTCACTCCAGGGAGGTATAACCACTTTGTCTCCCTGCCACCTTAACATAGCCAATTTGTCCTGTGTGACCCAGGAAACATCCATGTCTCTCCACCTGGGCCAGTACCCGCTTCAGTGTAGCATCCTTCTTAGGCCGCCCATGATGGTTCATTTCCTGGGTTCCTTCTCCTACCAACAGTAATTCTTTCAGTTCTCTTATAATATTCATCCCAAGAATTCCCGGTACTCTGGTCTCCATTAAAGTTTTTTCTGAAGCTGTGTCCTCTAGGATAAAGAAGCATTTCCCGAGGATCGTTTAACCCATGTACCCTACATCGTCTTCAAGGCACCCCACAACAGGGATAGCAAGTCCATTAGCTGCTGTTAGCTGTACAAATCGGGTATTATGCATGGTCAGATCTCTCTCTTAAGTAGTTTCAGAAATAGGATTCAGAAATAGTGGTGACTTCTGAGCCAATGTATCAAACAGCGGGTTCTCACCTCTGCTATGGTTATTTCCACTGTCAAGCAGTCCCCAAAAGCTCGGCCGCAGAAGTCGTCAAATACACTGACATCATCAGGGCCCTCTTCTTCACTGCTGACATGAGGCCCTTTTCCTAGGGACAGCCGTAGAAACCCTTCTGTCCCCACTCGACCTTCCCCTGACTGTGGGCTATTCCTTCCTGGTGTCTCTTGGATTTCAGGCACTCTGGTCTCCTTCTCCCTGATTCGCCTGCCCGCCCTGTCAATCAGGCTGACCTGGAGCATTGGCCTCTCCCCATTGTTCCTGGGGACTGTCAGTCTCAGGGTCCTGATGTCCCATAGACCCTTCCCCTTTTAGTACTAGGAGCTAGCAACTGAAACACCCTCACAGAATGTTAGTAAGGGGGCAACAGTCCCCTTACACCTAGCTAGAACATTTCTGCTCCACGGGTAGCTTCTATCAAGTCATTCAAACTGAAAACTATGGCTCAACAAATAAAAATAATTATAAACACATATCAGCCAGAAATTGTTTTTTGCATATTTCACAGGATCTGCACAGATGATGATAACCTGGAAACCAGAGAAGATGAAAGGATGTTGCTACCTTTGTTATGAATTATCTGCACTTGGAGAATGAACATAGTACAGCGGATACTAGCCCGCAATAGATCCCAGGATGAAGCATGTAGAGAGAAACTAGGTAAATTATAAGTGAATGGTATTATGCTGAAAACCCTGGAGCCTGATAGTTTTGTTTATTCACAAAACAGGTACAGTTTATCCACCCCACTCTATCAATGACAGTCAGATTTCACTAGGAGGCTTGTTCAGTACTTAGCCTCTCTGATGAGACTCCCAGCAAGATCAATCTTGCATACAAGGATATAACACGATTCAATGGCTGGAAGTGGAAGCTACACAAATTTAAATTAGAAACAAGACACACATTTTTAATAGTGGGGGTAATTAACCACTGGAACAATTTACCAAGGGTTGTGTTGGGTTCTCCATCATTGGAAACTTTTAACTCAAGTTTGCATGTTTTTCTTAAAGACATGCTATAGTTCCAACAGGAATTAATTCAGGGAAGTTTCATGGCCTGATTTACACAGGAGATCAGATATAATGCTGACACTGGCCCCTTATGGTCTTATAATCTATGAATATATGAATAATTTTCAGTGAATAATACATTCAATGAGTTTAGACTACTTCTGCTTGCACAATGTCAACAACCGGATTTCAATTACTTCTCATGTTTTCAGTTATTCAAATTTACTCAAACACATTTTTGTGAGTTAATTTTTATTCTGCATGATCAAACAATTTGTGTTTGAAATGAGTTGGGTTGGTTAGTTGCGATTAATAGCAATAAGTTAAATGATAGGTTTCAGAGTAACAGCCGTGTTAGTCTGTATTCGCAAAAAGAAAAGGAGTACTTGGGGCACCTTGGAGACTAACCAATTTATTTGAGGCCAATTTATTTGAGCATAAGCTTTCGTGAGCTACAGCTCACTTCAAATGAAGTGAGCTGTAGCTCACGAAAGCTTATGCTCAAATAAATTAGTTAGTCTCCAAGGTGCCCCAAGTACTCCTTTTCTTTTTAAGTTAAATGATGTTACCGTTCCTTGACTGGATGAGCATAGCTTTAATCAAGAAGAGAGTTTGAGATATCACGTGGTTCAGAATCTCTCAGTTTAGAATTAGGAAGAAGTTAAACATGATTAGGGTGTTTTTAAAATATAAAACCTTTTCTTTGCCACTCAGGTTTTACTCAAGGAATCATACATATAAAAAGTAGACTGCTATAAGATTTATTGATTGAATGCAAGTCTTAAATGTAATTTTCTCTCATTACATCCACAGAAGGTAAATGTTTCAAGGACATAGTCCCATGCGAGAAAGGGACAGATCTTTGTTTAGTTTATTTAATTGCTTATGTGGCAGGATTCCAGCAAGGTGTTTTAGGAAGCTGCTTTTCCTATTGTGTCAAGCAGTACCTTATCTCATTCCAGCCATAATATACCAGGCAAATAGTATTTACTGCTTGTCATTTTCTATCACCCTCACAGACATTAACCGAAATGGTTGTGTGGGCATGTGTTGTCTGATCATTGTCTGGCTCCTCTTAATTGCTTCTGTGCTAGGATTTGGGGCTGGGTTTTTGGAAACTTGTTCCCCTGCTGTGTCAAGCAATATTCCACTCCACATCAAAATATACCACTTTTGGCGAGACCACTTGACTGTGACTATAATTTTGTGATATGCACATTGGTAAGTAGATGGAGACAGCAGGCTCATTTAATGTAGGCCACTGAGCAGCCATTTATTTTGGTATCAATTTTCAGTCAATACCAACTACAAACCTTAACTACAATCAGATCAGTGACAAAGGTGAAAAGTATTTATGACATTGTCAATATTTCCAGATACACTGACAAGGATGCAGTACATCTTAAAAAATAGAATATCTATGGAAGCTCCTAACTGGTAGGTTCTCAGAACATTTGAAAAAAATCTTTTTGCTAGATCTGTAGCTTCACTTCTCCAGAAAGGAAGAATATCAAGTGTGAGCTTTGCTTCCTTTTCCCTAACATAACAGTAACAATGCTTAAATAAGAATTTCCAAAACAGGTATTTGCCTCCCTAAAATCCAAAAACACCTGAGGAATGTTGACTGGATTATCTGGTAGGAAAAAGGACAGTGTTTCCCAGACTTTTGAAAGATGATCCCTCTTCCACCCCTCTGGAAAAGTGAAACCAACTGTGTGCAACTTTCTTCCAAAAATGAGTTGTTAAAAGTCACAGGTAAGAGAATCCAAAGTTTTGAGAAACACTGAAATAGGAGATGCCTGTTACATTAAAAGTGTGTTTGGACAATAAAATGTACCTCTTTTGCAGATGAGGAATAGGAGATCCCTGAAAGAATACATATGTAGGATTGTTGTCTCGTGGTTACAGTAAAAGATCTAGAAACTAGGAATTCTGGTTTATAATTCTGCCTCAGCCACCAATTCATTGTGTGACTTTGAGAATCTTTTGTGCCAGCAGTCAAAATGTATATAGCAACCAGAACGCATGAAAAAAAAGTTCAACTGAACAGTTTTCCACTGGAAAATTCAGTTTCTTTGAAATCTAAACATTTCATTGGATGATGTTGATGTTTATTAAATTTTCATTGGAAAAGTATGAAATGAAGCATTGTGACTTTCTCATTTTGATAATGTAGAAATGTTTTAATATGTTTCATTTTGATAGGGTAAAATTGTTTCACTTGAACTATAATTTTGTTTAGACTTTTATGTTATATTATAAAAAACTTCTTGATGTTTCCAGAACTTTGGGTTTTTTTAATTTGTTCTGGAAAAACATGTTTTTAAGTTTTGATTTTAGTTCTGATTCAGAATTTTCTTAAAAACCCTGGAATTTCCAGTTGGATAGAAATTCTGTTTTTCAACCATCTCTAATAGCAAAAGTGACAGGTATGCATGTGGCTTATTATTTGTAGTAGAGGTTTGAGATCTTCAGATGGGAGTGGCTATAGAAAGGCAAAGTTTTTGTTTTGTTTTAAATAATCTTGTGGCAGCATTTAGAGCAGTTGAAGGCATTTCACCTATACCTGCAACTACATCTCTGCAAATCCAGTGTGCATATAGGACTCCATGATATGAATTAATTTTTCCATGAGCAGTTTCTACTCAGCCTCCCATCCATGTCACTTTCCTTGATGTATAACTGTCTCCACAGAGAAGTAGTGGGTTTACTTTTAACAGACTCTTGCAGTGCTTAGTGCCATTAGTTACAGCAAAAATTCCCCTTCTGGCAGTCACAGCTTTTTGTCTTATTGAATCCTTCACTTAATCACAACCACGTTCCGTGAGGTTTAGAAGAGAGAAAATTTTTTTTTAAACCTGACCAGGAAGAAAATGATTCTGTTACTATGAATTTCTACTCTCTTTCCTTCATTAGTCATTACTACCATCCTGAGGGATAAAGACTGGGGGAAAAAAACTGCATGGTCCTAAATGAGCTCTGCTTTAAGTAACAAAATAAATTATTAGTTATGTTTTAAATGATGGTCCCCAAATACCTTCTTCATTTGTGTTTAACAGGATGTTAATCCATATTAATTAATAACAGATTATTAAAAACTATCTGCTGAGGCTGGGGGGATGAAGAAGGAGATGTACTATATATCAGCTCCATGACGGTTAATTTTTCAACTGCCAGGTGTTAGTAATCAATTAGTATTTAATATATCATAACTGTTTTGTTAAATCTCAAGTGTTGGGTTTTGCTGAATTGTAAGTATATGTCATTTAACTGATACAGGGATTAATCATTCCCACTAACGTCTTATGTAACCTGGTCATCAAGAGCTATAATGATGTTGCTTGGACCATCTCCTGTGGCAGCCTATCCAACTGCCCAGAAGCTCTTACAGTAAAATTTTTGGTGGCAGTATTTTTGCTTTTGTTTTTTGTTGTTTAACTTAGGTTTTCCTTCTTTTGCTTTAGGCCATTGCTCCTTATTCTGCCAACTTCTGAAAGTGTAAATAATTCCCTTCCCACATTTACATTGTTACCTGGAAGATACTTATAGATTCTGATCATGTCACTCGTGAGAACTCTTATTTCTAGAGTATATAAATTTTATTCCCTCAGTCTCTCCACATGTGTCTCATCTGCTAATCCTTTTATCATTTTTGTAGACTTTCTTTGTTGTTGCTCATTTTTTTCCTATATCCTTACCAATCTGTCAGCCCAAAACTGCATGTAATATTCCAAGTGTTTATACCAGGAATATATATATAATCCTCAATAATATGTATTTAATAATCAACTGACATTTATTTAACATGGGACCTTACCTTCCTCTCCAGTAGAGAAACCCATGTGAGGGTGGAGAAACTGTGTCCAAATAACTTGTAGATTACACTTGAAGAGTTCCAGCAAGAATCATCTCTCAAGTGGGAGGGATTTGAGGCACCTCAAAATAAGCAGGGACCTATTCATTTATTCCCCCCTCCTCTGTGGGAGGTGGAGAGTAGCATCAAGCACTAATTGTCTTTTTAAATGCAAAGCAAATGCATATTTGAACACTAATCTAAAGTATTATCTACTTAGCTTAGTTCCCCTCTGTTTCCTAAACATCACACTATGGAACAAATTGCATGTTTAAAAAGGAGTTACCTGTACTGTTAGCCTGGTTCAGAGAAGTAATGGTAGAAACAAATATTGTTTTACCAGTCTGGAATATATCATTTAGGACATCCTGTCTGCCTTGGTAATCTTCCTATGATTTTATTGAGAGGGATCTCAGAATGCAACTGAAGAATTAGAGTTAATGTCACAGTAATGGATGGTTTTTATTGGGAGGATTGCTGTAAAAATTTAAAGTACTAATTTATTGGCCTCTGTTACACCTGGTTCTGAAGAAGAAGAAAAAAGACTTGTGTTCAGTGTTAAGGTGTTTGAGGATCACCCAAGAGCTCTATGAAGTGTATAGGAATACTTAGGCCTGGTCTATACTCGAGTTAGGACGATCTAAGGCAGCTTACGTTGACTTAAGTAAGTGTCTACACTACAATGGTGCTCCCGCCAAAGTAAATCACCCATTACATCTACTTAACTCCACCTCCATGAGAGGGGTAGCACTTCGGTCGATGTAGTTAGAGCGATGCAGTGTCTGCGTAGACACTGCAGTACTTGTATCGCCTGTTGGCTGTCAGCCCTGGGTGGGCCTGACAGCCCAGAGTCCCATCACTGGAGCTGATATCCTGGTGCCCCACTTCTGCATCACAGTGAGAGATTATGGGGGTGGGGGGAAAAGGGCCTGGAGCCCTGTTCCTGCGGTGGGCAGGCTTGTGTTCTCCTTCTCCCCTGCCCGAGTCCTTCACTGGGAGGCGGCAGCAGGGCTCTGCGCTGTCAGCCCCAGTGGTGGGGCTCTGGGCTGTCAGTGCCCCACAATGCACCACACTGTCAGTTACATTGGTGGGAGTGCTCCTGGGGAGGACATGCATTGCCAACAGAAGGAGTTAATGGGGACATGAAAAACCACAGTCATTACTAAGATGGCTGTATCTTGACTAATTTAGGTCGACTTAATTTTATAGTCGAGACAAGGTCTAGAAACGTAAGTGACTGTTTCATTGCCCTCTGACTGGGGATAGTTGAGTTCAGGAAGAGGGTCAAGACTCCAGGATCTAAAGAGTACATTTCAACATACATTGAAACCTATCACAGTGTAGATACATTCATTGATTGAGTCAGTCAGGAGGCAGAGTAGCAGCCGATGAAATGAGCTGTAGCTCACGAAAGCTTATGCTCAGATAAATTTGTTAGTCTCTAAGGTGCCACAAGTCCTCCTTTTCTTTTTACACTATGATATTTACCCACCAATGCTGCTACTATTTCAGCTCCAGCAATGGCCAGAGTTCTCCGTGACTTCTAGCATTTGAAGCACCCATGTGTTCTAATCTCACTCAGATCAGGTATATGTGACAGAATGCTTTCTACTTTACGCAGTACTACCCCCACTTCAACTGAAACAGGCCACTCTTGAGACATATTTCATTCTTCTCCCATGGAAAGGGATGAAGAGAATAAAACATCATGCCAGTGTCCTGAGGAGCAGCACTGACAAAGGGAATGGCTTCCCTTTCTTTCTGGTTGGCTGGTGGTAACTAGTCAGACAAGATAGAGAGAAAACAACAAGTGAGGAAAGAGGAAGGGTGAGACCTGAACATGATCCATATATTAGCATTTATCATTTGTTTTGTGAATTGTTATTTCAGCTTGATTGGTAGGTTTCATGCTGCTCAGAATAATGTAAAACCAATGTTTAGTGTGAATAAAAGGTTTTATAGATTTACTTCCTCTGGCTACTCAGGCAAATGAGATGTTTCACATAACGCGATTACTGAATTTACATAGAACTGATAGCTTCAGTACACAATACTGCATAATATTAACCCATTTTCAAATGGAATCTGGTAGCAATATGCTCTGCTGAACTAGCTGAATACATTACAAGAGTTAAAGATGTCGACAATTCTGGCTTAGCATATTGCTGTCCTGCAACGATTTGTACATTCCACAGGAAGGGGAGATACACTTAATTTATTTTTTCTTTCCTGGAAAAAGTTCTGCCCGAAATTTGTCTGTTCTAGAAAATATGTGCCCCACTCCTCCCCAAAAAAACAAAAAACACTTTCTTAGTACATATATTGCCTTCAATGGGCTAGTGGGATGAAATGAGCTTGTTAACCATTTTTTAAAAAAAAAATCCTAGACCTCTAAGTTGGCTCTCTCCTCTGGTTTGCATCATGCATCCTGTGTTACCTACGTTTGCCCTTTGTGGTGTAAACTCTTTGGGGCATGGACTATCTTTATGTTTGGTATAGCACCAAGCTCCTTTTCTGCATTCAAATAATAACCAAGGTATAGTATGACAGAGCGGGATATTTCTGTATTGAGTTGTCATTCCCATTTTGTATTGTAACCTCCCCTTTGTACTACGTGCTGAACAGATGTATAACTTTGCTCAAGGCAAGGTTAGTATAATACATTCTATTCAGCTAGCCTGCCCAGGAAAAAATTGCTTGACACTTAATTGAAGGAGTGTCATAGAGAAGCCATCACAGAGCAATCTGGAGCTATCAGCTTTGATGGTCTCTCAATTGCTGGCTCAACCCGATGCAACAATGGATTTTCTATACATGAACACTAGCATGGCTGGTGGATCTGCAGTTTCTCAGCCTGGGCACATAACTATAAGGTGGACAGAAAGCTGGCTAGATCGTCGGGCTCAACGAGTAGTGATCAATGGCTCCATGTCTAGTTGGCAGCCGGTATCAAGCAGAGTGCCCCAAGGATCGGTCCTGGGGCTGGTTTTGTTCAATATCTTCATTAATGATTTGGAGGATGGTGTGGATTGCACCCTCAGCAAGTTTGCAGATGACACTAAACTGGGAGGATTGGGATTTCCCCACAATCCTTCTCACTTCAAGCTCTTCCACTCTCTTCTGTAAGGCAGTTTGTTCTCTGTTTGCTTTTCACTACTCCCCCTTGCATATTGTTGGCAGCATGGGCAATCTTGTAAGGCATAGCTCTTCTAAATCTTCCAATGGGCAGCTCTATGTAAATTTCAGCTTTCTTTCATTTTGTTTTTAGGGAGTGACAAAAAAGCAGAATGAAATCCCACCAAACTCACAACATCAAATCCCTGTAATAAATTGCATAAGCATCTCTTATGCATGCAATTCTTCTTAAACTGGGCTTTTAGAAATATTTAAAGGGACAGTGGCAAGATTAAAATCTTGGGTCTAAACCTCATGTTCTCAGTCAGAATGGTTGCAATTCCTACTGCCTTCAAATATGTCTAATCCTATGAGGCTTTGGGAAGCATCTATTCACCCTTTAAGAAAACCTAAATCTGAAGCCTAGAACTATTTGATAAAGTTCATTTAAGCAATTTTACCAAACACACCACACAGTAAATGAATGTAGATTTGTACGGGCAAGGCCCATTTTCTATGAGAAAAATACTGAGTACCAAAAATATCAGAATAGATTGGGTCCCCTATTTATAGGAGCATTCATCTCTGTGTCTCGGCTGTCTTTCTCTGTGTCTCTAGTAAGAAATGAGTTAATGTATGGGCCATATATCATTACTTAACATTGTAATACAAAAATGACAGTTAACATTTCACAATGATCTCGAAAAGTACTGTTCTTTTTCCCCCCATAGCCACTTTAATTGGAACGAGCAAACACATCCAGTGACACAGGCACAAAGCATCCGCTCATTACTGCAAAGAGTGGCAGCAGCTCCTTCATTGTCATTATTGCTCTCCACCTTTGATAAATTCCAAACCAAAACTAGGTGTTCCCATACCCTGCACAAAGAAACACTGCTAACAACAAACCCTCATACAATGCAAATCCCCAGCTAACAGTGAGCAGAGAGCAACAGCCTTGAGGAGATGAAAGCCAAACGGAAGTGTATTAGCTCAGCTGGCAGTGTGGATGAGGGCCACAACTTGATCTGTGGTTATCTCAGCTTTGTTCTCAAACTCCAAATTATCCCAGTTTTCAGTGGGCACAGAAAGCTCAATTGTGTTTTTGTCTGGATAGAGTTTCTTTTATGTGGCAACAGGCACGGAAACTTTTCCATGATCTGAGAGCCTACAAGCTCCTCAAGATTTTTTTCCCCCTAATAAAGCCACCCTTTATTGAATGAGGGCAGTGAAACATGCCAGCTCTTATTTACTAAATGGGACATACTCCAAAACCTACTGTTGAGGTTGGCACTTGAAACCCAGATCTTTGCAATAAAAAAGAGTCAAGCTTTAATAATAGTCCTCACTGACGCTTGCCTAAAAAAGCCACGCCACAGAAAAAAGCCATACCACACCATTGTGTGCATTGACTTGTGTTTGTTACATTCTAAATTATAGACCTCCTGCTTCCAAGTTCTTATTTTAATTGAGGTCGCCTAAGGCTTTCAAAATGCCCTTGGATTATTATTCATCAATATAAAAAAAATTTACCCACTTTTATGAAAAGGTGCCCCACAGGGGAATTTTTACCTTTAAGGATCATGCATAACATATCCAGCAATCTTGTCTTTAAAGTCTAGTCTGTCCATTTCTTTTACAACAGCTAATCTAAGATATTTTTGCTTCAAAAAGAGACAGACTTGGAACTACAATACCATAGAACTTTGCTCTTATAGAATGCCCTTTATCTAAGGATCTCAAGGTGCTTTAAAATAATTACGCATCACAACTGCTTGGTGAGTTGGATCTATAATTAGTAGCCTCATGTAAACTCAGTCATAAAGTTAAGGGACCTGATTGTACACAATGCTTTGTCTCTGGGAAACTATTCAGTGCCCTGAACGTCTCTTGACTTTGGTGGGAATTGAAGACAGTCAGGATGGGATTTACAAGGAGTACTTAGGTGCTGCAATGATGAGTGCTGCAGCAGCTAACTTTTATATGCCTTGCCACCATGTGGCATGCACAACCCCAAGGCAGATGCAATACAATATACAATGCCTGGGGATAGTTAGGTGCCTAAGAACAGGATTCACAAAAGCCAGCGTGCTGAGCCACCTAAAGTAGCCAGTAGGAAATGCTGAGGACAGGGATGTGGCTTAAGCCTCAACAAGCCTCAGGTGCCTCTCTCCAGTCCAGCATCACAACTGTGAGCTCTCTCGGAGTTTTTTCAAGAAACACTGAAGGGGAAGAGGAGGAGGAGAAGATCATGCCCCTCCCCCCATAACTTTTTTACCCCGTAGTTAGAGCACTCACCCAGGTTGTGGAAGACGGTGGTTCAGCTTTTCCCTCAGTCTGATGTGAAGTAAGAAATGGAACTTTGGTCTTCCACCTCCCAAAAAAGTGCCCTAAACAGTGGGTGATGGGGGATTCTGGGGCAGGTCTCACTCTCTCTGTTGTGTATAAATATTTTAATTTTCATTAGGCCAGAGAGAGAATAAAAATGACTCCTTAGCCCAGTGGTTAGGGTAGTCTCCTAGGCAGTGGGAGATCAAGTTCCCCTGCCCCATTGAATATTTAATTATTTATATATAATCTTCCTCTTAGAGTTTGCCAGCTCCTGGAATTCTGGACTGAGCCTTTAGGGGCTCCAACCCTATGGAGTACAACACTAATGGCTCCAGAGACTCTGGAAATCATTGCCCAGTGTGACTGGAGTCTGGAGTGAGGACAGAATGGCTCAGAAACTCTGACGATGCCAGTGGGGAGGCTTCTACATGGAGCAATATGGACAAGCTGTTTGCTGACTCAATGAGCCAGGTCTGTTCAGCCCCTTATAGTGGGAGGAGCAGCCTGAAAGAGAGACAGTTTTGAGCTGTGAGATTGAAGCTGAGAGAGAAACAGAACTGAGGGAGTCTCTGATAAACCCCCCCTCCCCACAAAGAGAGACTTTGATCTTCTAGGGATCTAGTGCATGAGTCAGGCAGTTCCAGCCCTGCAGATACCAGCCTCCAGAATAGCAGAGCTCTGATCCAATGCCAGTTACTGAAATGCAGATGAGACCTGCATAGGGCTCCAGACCAGGGAACCGGCAGAGGGCCCTGCCACACCTAGGGGCAAGGCCACTGTAAGAGGACCCTTTTGTGTTTAAGTAGGTCAACGTTCACTGTGCTGCCGCACTTGTTTCCAGACTCATCCTCAGTATGCCATCTGCCTGGGAAGGTGCCAGGGATTGGGAAGTGTTGAGCAGCGAGAAATGTGTTGATTTGTTGATGTTTTAGTACTTATGAGTTCACCCCAACCCTTTCCTTTTCCCATTGAAGCCCCCCTGTATTATATTGTTATTTCTGGGTGAGCCGTTCCTTTGATGGGGTTTGTGCTGAAGAAATGTATAGTTTCTTGTATTCCTTACCAGCAGGGGTAGCATTATTCATTTTCCCAACGGACAGCACCCCTTGTGTCCTGGGCATAGGAAAGACTCACTTAGGATAAAAGCACCAGGCATTGCACAAAAGAACCTAGGACCCAGCCCATGTGAGGAGAAGGGAGAAGCCACTCCAAGTAGCAAACACCAGAGAGAAGATGTGAGTTACACCTTGGGGGAGCGGCACATATATACTGTGGGAGACTTGATTTCAAAGCCCAGTTTCACATCAAGTGGTGGGGAGGGGAAGTGAACCCCAGTCTTCCACATCCTAGGTGACTGCCTAAACCACTAGGCTACAAGTTATAAGAAGTACCATCACCTTCTTCTCCTACTGCTGTTTTGTGTGGGTTTAGGTGTGCTCAGAACACACCTACAGGTCAGGTCCCACAGGCAAGATAAGTGGAGGAATGCCTGGTTTCTGAGCTCCACTGGGGCTTAGATGCGAGTTAGGTATCAAACCGCTGGGCGGTGCCTGGTCTGAAGTAGGTTTGTGCATGCCCCGCCACTGAAATTTAGGCATCTTGGGAACTTTCACAGCAGAATTGCAGGTGTTTATAGGGCTAGATGGAAGCTGAGCAGAGCTTTTGTGAGCGCCAAGAATTCAGGCACTTTGTCTCCCAGTTACCAGCTCTAACACTAGACTTTCTCACTTCTACTCAACCTACTGTGTGAAATGATTCTGCTGTCATGATTCCAAAATTCACTCACTCTACACGCTACATAACCAAATGATTTTGTTGTCACTTTGGTAGAAGAGTCTGCACTCCCTGTGGGTGAAAAGGTCAGCAGCTAACTCCATTTGTTATACCAGCTGGCTTCAGAAGACTCATTTACATTAGCCACAGATTGGCTTTTCCTTATTTGCAGCAAATAATTTTTCTCCTTATGCTGACCACCAAATGGCAGCTGAGATGCTTGTTGGAAAGAGTCAGATCCATTACCACCGAGGCATAGGCTTGTTACAAAAGCTGAAATTACAGTCTGCATGCAAAAACATCTGGTCACAACCCAGGAGGGATGCATCCCTGCTGGCCGTGAAAAAGTAAACCTTAAATAAGTATAAGTTAATTGCCTGTGGTAACATGGCATTATTGTAATCATTTATGTTCAAGCCTATGAGCAGGGTATTCATTAGGCATTTGAGGAGATTTAGCACATACATTACCAGACTGACTGGCTACAAAATACAGCAAAATATGCACTGCTGTTACAAGAATGAAATAAAGTATCTATGAATAAGATGATTGCATACTTCTATTAATACAACACACAGATAAAAGGATTCAGTGACATGGTGTGTGTGTGTGAGTGAAGGCACATGTGCGTGTGCACACACACACACACCCCATATGTGAATGTGCTACATCCCTGCCTCATTCTAGCATTCAAGACACCTCTTCCTGGGTTTTGGCATTATTAACAAAGTAACTCAACAAAACAACACATTCTACTGCAAACCTTCACCTCAAACTGTTTTTTCCTAGGGTCTCATGCTCATACTTCAACAAAGCTGCTCCCACTTCATCTCACCTACATCAAGGGAGAGTCACAGAATCAGCAGTCAATCATATATCGGTCACGGCAAGATTCAGAGACCCACTAACAGAGTGGGGCAACACCAGAATCCTGCCAGCTTGTTGGTAGGTTTATATAATATTGTTATAGGTTGGGTTAAACCTCATTGAAAGTGGCTCTTCATTCAGGAAAGTAACAAACAATAGGGATCTCAAACCAAAACACATGTCACAGCCCAAAACACAAACACACGTGAGTCTGCTCAGGAATTAGAATTATGAGGGCAGAGGATTTTCACTGGACAGTGTTTGGTGGAGGTGGTTGTGTCTGTGGGGTGGAGAAGGAGAAACACCACTGAATCAGAAAATATAGCATGAAAGCACTAGACACAGCTTCAGAGCATATCCCTGAGAAAAGCCTAGAAAATATGCTTTGGGGGCTGAGTGCAGGCTAAAGGCTGTGGGAACAACTAAATTACCTCTTGTTTGATTCTTCCTGTGTTCAGGGAAACAGGACTTTACCACTTTATTTGCAAATAAACAGGATTGCATCAAAGATACCTGACTCCATCATCAATTTGTCTTCCTAATGAAAACAATCCATAGGGCCCTGAACTTTGGCCAACCGCTTGGATCAAAAAGGGTTTTAGAGAGATAGATAGATAGATAAAAGTATGTATGTATTCAGGTCTCAAGAGACCATTGCCATGTGTTTAAAAAAAATCAATTATAGTAGTATAAACAAAAGTAAGCTGAGCAAGTTACCCAAAATGAGGATGGAGAGAGAAAAAAAAAATCAACTGAGCCACAAATTCCAGTGCTTGATAAACAGATGACAACACACAGTGCACCCCTCTCAAAAAGCCTGAAGTGCCGGGGAAAGATATGGATTGTGCAGTGTGACTTGAAAGTCAACACATTTGGGCTACTTCAGACTAAGTTGGAGAGGAGTAACACCATCCTGAACCTTATTGGAGACTGCCCAGCCACCAATAAAGCCAGGGAGCCCCAGCAGCTGCTAAATTTAGCAGCTGTGAAACTGATAAGAAGGTCAATATCAATCAACAGCTGCCAGTCCTGGGGAGCACATTTACTTTCAGAAACACCATGTGTCAGTGTTTCTGAAGGAAAATTTTTCAGGATTTCTGGTTTGTGAGAAATTTTGATAGTTAAATTTGGGTACATTCCAAATCCATTTCAGCCAGCAATACCCAGCAGCAGCCTCTCTTTTCAGAGTGCTCTAGCTTGAATGCCTCCATTAATCTCAGCTGTGGCAGGATTGCAGATGAGAAGTGGTGTCTCAATTACGTAGGTCTCAAGCCATTTAGAGCTTTATAGACTGAAAAAGAATCACTGATAATTGTTTTTGGTAGTGAGTGGTTTATGAAATGTTCATAGGCAGAATGCAGTCAAGTTAGAAACAGACCACAAACCACTGGAAGCTATGCTACAGAAACCATTGTGCAAAGCAACACTTAGACTTCAGAAATTATCATGAAATTACAAATTGCTTGTTAAAAAATGTGAGATACAGGTCCACTAAGGATTTTTTTTTATATTAGATACGCTTTCAAGAACACCAATAAATAGTGAAAGCAAATGGTGGCAGGAAGGAGAGTTTGAATAAAATATGACTCAAGTACTACCTATTTATGAAACAAAATTTGACATGCACAAACAAGACATGCATGGCCAACTGAAAAAGTCAAAGCACCTCATAAGCATAAAACGCAACTGGGATTGTAGAAATAAAATTGTTCCATATAATGTTATTCTGTACAACAAACGTGTCATAACACCACACAGCATGAGTCAGAAATGCTAACCATAAACCATATTGACTATTTGCATACAGAAAAATGCAAGAAGTGTCCATATTGTCTGATTCTGGTCAGGCAGAAATGCTGTCATTGAAAAATAAGGTAGCCATATATGAAATCTGCAATAAATATAAGAAACAATACCAAAGAATCACCGAAACCACATAAGATTCTGACTAGTCTTGTTTCATGTTTGGTACACAGACAGACATTTGAGTTATATGGGAAAACTGCCTCTTATTAGTGGACTTCTACTGTGATTTTGAACTAAGATGTTGCAGAATATCTCAAGTAGCATCATAGATGAGTGTAAATCATGGTTTGCTCACTAAAAGATTAACAACAGATATTTGGTCATAATTCAGTGGCTCATTCTGACAATTCTGTTACATATATTACTTCAAACTAGGGCTGTCAAGCAATTAAAAAAATTAATCACAATTAATCACACTGTTAAACCACAATAGACTACGATTTATTTAAATATTTGTGGATGTTTTCCACATTTTCAAATATATTGATTTCAGTTCCAACACAGAATACAAAGTGTACATTGCTCAATTTATATTTATTTTTGAATATAGTATCTGCACTGTAAAAAACAAAATAAATTGTATTTTTCAATTCACCTAATACAAGTACTGTAGTGCAATCTCAGTCATGAAAGTTGAACTTACAAATGTAGAATTAGGTATAAAAAGTAACTGCACTCAAAAATAAAACAATGTAAAACTTTAGAGCCTACAAGTCCACTCAGTCCAACTTCTTGTTCAGCCAAATGTTTTTTTACATTTGCAGGAGATAGTGCTGCCCACTTCTTGTTCAAAAAGGGGTGGAGTGTTAGGATACAGATATTCAAGCCTGTCTGTAAAGGCCTATACTCTAAGAATTTAGGTGTATTCTTATCACTTGGCTAGTGATAGAGGTATAAAAGAAAGAATCAAAACCACTGTCTGCCAGTGTAAGGGCCTTCTCTTACTGTGACAGTCTGAGGCCCTGTTCTTAGGCTCAGGCCTTTGGCTAAGCAGCAGAGGCAGCCATAAGCTGGGAAGCGAACGGTCACATCCTCACATTCCAAACTAGTCACATTGAAATAAGGTGCTATTGGGCTGTTAGGCACTATCAGGACAGGATTGTATTCCTATCACCTCCAGAGAAAGGGAAGTGCCTACAAAATGTAAAAGGAAACTTAGTTTGATAGCATCCTGTCTGGCAAGAACTCACTTATCAATAGCTGGGATGTGAAATCCTCACTTCTGTATTGTTTTGTCATTATAGTTCCCACTTTGCTGTTGTTTGTCTGTATAATCTCTGTCTGGTTCTGTGATTGTTCCTGTCTGCTGTATAATTAATTTTGCTGGGTGTAAGCTAATTGAGGTGGTGGGATATAATTGGTTACATAATCATGTTACAATATGTTAGGATTGGTTAGTTAAATTTCAGGAAAATGATTGGTTAAGGTATAGCTAAGCAGAACTCAAGTTTTACTATATAATCTGTAGTCAATGAGGAAGTGACTGGGTGTGGGTGGGGGTGGGCATGTGGGTGTGTGAGATGGGAACAGGGAATGGGGGTAAGAAAATTGGAATCATGTTTTGCTAAAGGGGGAAATGGGAACAGGGAATGGGAGTAAGGAAGTTGGAATCATGTTTGGCTAAGGGCAGGAATGGGAACAGGGACACAGGTGTAAGGCTTTGTGGTGTCAGAGCTGGGAAGGAGGATACTAAGGAAGGAAACTGGAATCATGCTTGCTGGAAGTTCACCCCAATAAACATCGAAATGTTTGCACCTTTGGACTTCGGGTATTGTTGCTCTCTGTTCATGCGAGAAGGACCAGGGAAGTAAGTGGGTGAAGGAATAAGCCCCCTAACAGATGTTCTCATGGCACTGTTGTAGCTGGCATCACAAGATATTTACATGCCAGATGCGCTAACAATTCATATGTCCCTTCATGCTTCAACCACCATTGCAGAGGACATGCGTCCATGCTGATCATGGGTTTTGCTCAGTAAGAATCCAAAGCAGGGCAGAGTGATGTATGTTCATTTTCATCATCTGAACCAAATGCCACCAGCAGAAGGCTGATTTTCTTTTTTGGTGGTTTCCATATTGGAGTGTTGTTCTTTCAAGACGTCTTAAGCATGCTCCACACCTCATCCCTCTCGGATTTTGGAAGGCACTTCAGATTCTTAAACCTTGGGTCAAGTGCTGTAGCTATCTTTAGAAATGTCACATTGGTACCTTCTTTGTGTTTTGTTAAATCTGCAGCAAAAGATTCTTAAAATGAACATCATGTGCTGAGTCATCCATCCGAGGCTACTATAACTTGAAATATATGGCAGAATGCAGGTAGAATAGAGCCGGAGACATACAATACGCTCCCAAGGAATTCAGTCAAAAATTTAATTAACGCTTTTTTTTTTTAAAAAAGCGTCATCAGCATGCAAACACGTCCTCCGGAATGGTGGCCGAAGCATGAAGGGGCATACAAATGTTTACCATATCTGGCACATAGATACCTTACTATGCATGCTACAAAAGTCCCATGTAAATGCCTGTTCTACTTTCTAGTGACATTGGAAATAAGTGGGCAGCATTATCCCCCATAAATATAAACAAAGTTGTTTCTCTTAGCGATTGGCTGAATGAGAAGTAGGACTGAGTGGACTCAAGCTTTTTGCACTGTTTTGTTTGAGTGCAGTTATGTAACCAAAAAAAAAAAAAAGTCTACAGTTGTAAGTTGCACTTTCATGATAAAGAGATTGCACTACAGTACTCGTATAAAGTGAATTGAAAAATACGGTTTCTTTTGTTTATCATTTTTACAGTGCAAATATTTGTAATAAAAATAATATAAATTGAGCAGTGTGCATTTTGTACTCTGTGTTGTAATTGAAATCAATACATTTTAAAATGTAGAAAAACATTCAAAATATTTAATAAATTTCAATCAGTATTCCATCGTTTAACAGTAAGATTAAAACTGTGATTAATAGCAATTACTTTTTTTTTATAGTTAATTGTGTGAGTTAACTGCGATTAATCGACAGCCCTACTTCAAACATATAACTCAAACCTTTACTAGACACAGTCAAATGGATTAGCAGAAAAATAAGAAAAAGCATTAGTGGATTCAAGAAATCCCTACTTAGAGTTATTAGAATCTCACAACATGCCTTACTATGCTTAATTAGTATCACCAATTTAAAGACACTCAGACAGAAGGACAAAAAAAATCACAATTGTCAATATGTATCAAGCTTCTTGAGCTAAAGACTATTAAACCTGATGTAGCTGCAAAATAAATATACATCAAGAAATGAGAACACAAGAAATACAAGAATGCCCATAAACTTCCCCATTGCAAGGAGGAGAGCATATTAGATTACACATAAGATTGGAAGAATTAGATTTGTATTGGTTAATGTTGGTAATCGTTGACTTCGCCATACATACACACACACACATGCACAAACAGATGAAAAAATTTCCATCAATTGTCAAACTGTACAGATAGGCCAAGTCAGATAAATGCTGCCTGAGAACTTATTAGAATTTGATTTAAGCATATTTGCTTTGTATACGTCAACATCACATGTCAAAAATGTATTTTAACGGTTATAAAGTTTTAACATTCTGCATCTCAATGTCTGTCATTAAATATTGTCTCCCCCCTCCCCCATAATTTCCCACAACTGTGAAGATTTAAATAAATAAAAACAGGAAAAAAATGCATACAGTCCATAATTTTGCTCAACTGTGAAAATTTAAATTGACAATTCTAGAAAAAAAATCTTTAAAATAAACATTGATATCTCTCAAAATTATTAAATAAATAAAAAAGCATATTCTGACAAGCCTAATTATAAACAGAAAATTATAGGCAACCGGCCAAGGTAATATTTATAGCTTCCTCATCAAGACCAGACATCATGACCACCTCTGAGGGTCAGTTCTAAAAGGTGAAATAAAAAATCTAAATAAAAGCAAAGAGGATACTCATTCTCCATTCTTAAAGAGACTCAGTGGGCTACTGGCAATGCACACCCAGTTATTGAGAATTAAAACCACCAGGAATGGCAAACAGAATCCACCTGGCAAATGCACCTCAGTGACCAAATAGACCACAAGAAGTGTCCACGTGATGAGAAAACCATGGAGGTTCAGAGAAAGTCTTACTGCTAGATATTCAATAAGATGCAGAATAATCCACTCATCTGTCAGGGGATTCAGTAGTCAACCCTGCCCTCCACCTATTGTCTCTTTTTAGTTGGTATTATGTTCTATTGGAATTTGATTATCAACAAAAGGGATGATGTCGGAGTAGGCACCGGAACCAGTAGTTACTGACACTGTTATGTGACAGGTGTATTCATTTTTTGAAACCTTGGTCCATGTCAGGTGAAATGGATCAGTAAATGAACACCATTCTCCAATAAGCACCACAGACTTATTACATGGTCCCCATTTTAGTACACAGTTTGTCTCACGGACATCTCCCCACTAGTGATGGTCAGAATGTTTAGAACATTAGTAAATTTCTGTGAAAAACCCAAATAAAATTCCACAAAAAATTGTTGTAAATTTGTCCCCGTTGGTTGACCAGCTTTGGTCTTCTCCTATTCAGAATTTCACTATCTTCCCTTTTAATTTGTGGCTGTAGAACTGTAGGCCTGGCTTGACATAAGTAACTGCACATGGGGGAGTCTTCATTTTTTTGGAGACAGCTTTAAGGAGGTAAATAGGTCAGGAAGCTGCAAACAATGTCTAAAATAGCTAAATTAAAGGGTAACACCCTGGGAACCATTTACAAAGAGCAAAATAAAAATGGACAATATAAGCCAGAAACATAAGATGAGGTGAAAAGTCAGTCACACAGACAGTGTATGGACAAAGCATGCTGTACAGGATTGGTTCCTACAAAGTAATCAAGCCAATCCCAGAACATGTAATGCAATGTAATGTGTAAATCACTAACATGCAAACATAGTAATCCAGAAATCCAGGATTAAAACTGTAGCCACCTGAGCAGTACCAGCTCTTTTAAATGTAAAGTGCTGTAATACTCAAAATGTTATTCCATGGGTCCATGTCTGTTATTTCACAATGATTCAACAAAAAAAAATTTTCTTCATGGCCAAAGATATTGACAGAGCCAAGAATCTGGAAAAAAAAATCCATCTGTGTTCTTTCTGGCTCACAAATCCCCACCTACAAGACAAATTCTGCAATCAAAACAGAATTCTACTGACAAGCAAGTCAGAAGAGAATCAAGCTCGTTCTCCCATAGATATATTGTCTTTGCAGGGCTCACAAGAGTAAATACACATTTTTGTCAGCAAACTAAATAGAGGAGGATTGAAACTAAACCCCCAAATGTTTGAACTTTAAAGATCCAACTTCAAATCTTGCAGAATCCAAATACAAATCTAGGACTTTGAGTACATAGGAAAGAGATCAACTGAAAGAGATATCAATTTCACAGTCACTTACCTGATCATGATCCCATTTTAACAGGACAAAAGCGAGCCGTGAGGCCAAAATATTTAAATTTAGCTGCCTAATATGAAGCACCAAAACCCCATATTTAGACAATTAACTAAAAGTTGCCTGATTTTTAGAGGTACTGAATAGCTAAAAGTCCCCTAAACTCAGTGAGAGCTGTGAGTGTTCAGCACAGTTGAAATTCAAACCAGCTTTATTTAGGCACCGAAATACAGTATAGTGGTAAGTGCCTAAATTTACGCATCTACATTTGATAATTTTGGCTTGAGCGTGCACTCAGACCTGCACCTATGAATGCTTTTCCACTTCAAAGCATCATAGAGCCATTTAGACTGAGCGTGTCTGAGGTCAGCTATCCAAGTGAAACATTAACAAATGGCAAGATGGGCAATAAGATTAGATACAGCTTTCTCCGAGCCGAGTCCAAATGACTTTTTCATTGACTGTCTATGAAAGTTGTCAGCAGTGTTGCATGAAGCAACATAAAAGTCCTGCAGCTTTTCTGCAAATCAATACAGAATATTTTAAGGCTTTTAGAATCTCGTAAAAAATCAGCTGAATTCTTGGAATGTTGCCATATGCACCATTCTATGAAGTATTTCCTCAAAGGATCTTTCTGAAATCCAAGAGATTCTCATGAAACCAATAGTATAATACCAGTATGATTTAAAGGCAACACACTGAGAAGATGTCGGACACAAAAAATAGGTTTAATTATAGTATTTAGGTGACGTTTAATGCATAGAGAATGACTGGCAGTCAAAGCAAAGTTTAAGGATTTTAACTTCGGCTGTAAAAGGACCAATATGTGCCTGCAATATTATTAAGAGCATTAATAATAATGTCTTCCAAACAGATAATAAAGTGAAATCCAGTGCATGCTAACAAAAGGCACCTGGTGTGAGGGGACTGTATTATATGCTAGAAATGCTCATTATAAAGGTATGGATTGTGCCAGAACAATAAAAACATTGTTACGCTGTGCTTGGGATTGGGATAAAAAACAAATCTGCCAGAGAGAGAGAGAGAGAGAGAGAGCCCCAGTTCTCCAAGAAGATTGGTCTTTCTCCAAAAGAGAGCAGTCCTTTTACTAAAAAGTCATTTTCAGTGATCAAAAGTTTCTCCACTGCTGGAAAGGAACAGGGGATGGAAAAACTCTGCATGTTTCTTTTCTTGTGTCGGAGCTCTTTACCCAGACACTCTGTAACCCACAAACTTAATTCCTTCTTTACCTAGGCCAAAATATAGAATGGCTGTGGGCAGAAACCTGAGAACCTGTTTGTTAGCAAGTGATATCCCACACAAAACACACCATACCACGTTTCAGGGCACCCATACCATGTTCCACAGTGATCAAAGCAATGATCCAAGGATAGCCAGTATTTTCCCATTAACATGTTCAGTGTCATACAAATGAACTTTTATACTATTCTCGTAAATTTTCTTAAGCCATGTAAAACTCTGAAGCATACAGTATGTTTGGCCATTTCTACGTGCTTAACAATAAGCAGGAGCCTGGCTGTTGTTAGTGAGACTTCCTCCAACCACGTGGAATCCCTTACAGTCACACATATTGCTTGTCCTTAAATATGGATCAGCCTGGATTAGAGAGTCAACACACTAGATTCAGACCTTCTGTTATACAGGGTATTTATCTCCTGTAACACTGTGCAACAACTATACTGGAATATAATACAGTAAACAGTCCTGCACTGGCAGGGAGTGAGCTAGATGACCTAGTAGTTCATTTCCATCTCTGTCGTCTGTGATTCATTATATTCCTGTTATTTAATTATTGCAGCCAGCATTGTAGGAATGACTTCATTTTTTTTCCCCAGCCAAAAGCAAACATTCGCTGCTTGTTATGCCGACTCCTGAGGGGGGTGGTTTTTTAAAGAGAAGCTTGATTTGATCCATAGTTTGCTTTAATATTTTACTTACGTGGTAATCTCTGAAACCACCAGAAGCCATAAAGACTAGGACTGATACTTAAGTACAGACTTACAAAAGGAAAGCTGTGGTCATTGAGTGTATTAGTAGTCATGGTTAGTAAACAACTCTGTCTGTGAAACACCTCTGCATCTTTTACACATTTTAAGTAAAGCCTTTCCCAATACAATAAGAAGTGTGCTAAGCAAACATGAAACAACATTTTGGAAGAGATCTAAATAGAAAAACCAATGACACATGATTTTAGAAAATAAATCAAAGGCCTTTTTATACTTTTAACTGTATAAAACATGAAAATGTTTATTTTTTTCTTTAAGAAAACAAAAAAAATGCAAATTTTGGAAAAAGCTGTCTGGGAAACATCCAGAGGCCAAAATGCTGCACATACTCATCAGCATGTAATGATGCTTACTCCTGGGCACTTCAGATTGGGCCCTGAAGCTACAACACTTGTATGCAAATAGGATAAGATTTTTTTTAAAAAATAGACACCATCTCTTGTATTAGTGATAGCTGCAGGCAAGGTTTGTTTTCCCTCACTGGTTTGCTTCAGGTGTGTCTCATGTCATGGTTAACTTCTTTAATGCAATGCCTGCAGATGAGGTTGTAAAAATCATTAGCCACGCTCGGCAGATGCTAGGTGCTGTTCCAATAACTTCTTTTCTTTAATTAAAATTCTAAATAAATCATGAGGTTTTGCAAACAGAAACCTACCGTACTTGTGCAAGATGAAAGCTGTGCCGACTGCTGGCAGTCTTAATGGAATTCTAGCCTCTTGTTTCTTCTATTTTTTTCCCCCCAGGCCTTCACACAACATCCCCATATGCACTTCTTCGATGCTTAAAAATCATTATTGCTGAAGATCAATACCAGAAAACATCTGTGGCTCTTGCTGGTGTGCAAACAGATTTACTCTTTTCTACAACAAACGTGACTAAAAGCTCCCTGTAAGGAATAAAGGGAATATCCAGTATTTACTTTCCTATTGATTTTTCTTGATGTTCTTCTGAAATAGAAATTCAGGAATATTAAATTTACACTATGTTCAGAACATTTATTTGCAGTAAAACATGAATAATGGAATCTTCTTCCTCTTTGTTTCTATGGGAACAAGTCCAACTGAAATAAACAATTTTGCAAATAATATTTTATTATTTCTAATTATATTAATTATAATTTAATATAGCATATTAAAAAGAATTTAGGTGATAATGAGAAACTTTTATACTGGTGCAAGCTTGGGGAAAAAAATCAGACTTTTGAGCAAAAAGCAATTTATGTCGCCTGTAATTTTCAGTTTCCACTGCTATTAGTTCTAATTATTAAAGAGGTTTGCATTTGAAATCATAATGGGCTGATGTTATATCAAGGCAATTAGGAAAAGTCACAGAGAAGCATTGGCAAGGCACATCCTTCATGTTGCTAGGCTTAGTGTTTCCCCCTCTGGCAGTGGGGGATAGGGGCCTAGAGTAAATCAGTCCCACTCCAGAGAGCTTTTATTCCTCATGTGCATTTTATTTTACAATATATTTTCCCTTGGGTCTCAGCTTAGCTCAAGGAGGACTCTTTGGTGAAACCAAAGAAACAAATTCATAACAAAAAAGGAAATACCTTTCCTTGTCTTCCCTCTGGGGTGTTGCCATGTTATACCAGCTTCTCTTCTGGGTGCCCATCTGTCAAGGTTCCTTCCCCACTCTGAACTCTAGGGTACAGATGTGGGGACCTGCATGAAAACCTCCTAAGCTTACTTTTACCAGCTTAGGTTAAAACTTCCCCAAGGTACAAATTAAATTTACCCTTTGCCCTTGGAATTTCCACTGCCACCACCAAACTTTAACTGGGTTTACTGGGAAATGTAGTTTGGACACATCTTTCCCTCCAAAATCCTCCCAACCCTTGCACCCCACTTCCTGGGGAAGGTTTGGTAAAAATCCTCACCAATTTGCATAAGTGACCACAGACCCAACCCCTTGGATCTTAAAACAATGAAAAAGCATTCAGTTTTCGTACAAGAAGACTTTTAATAGAAGTAAAGGAATCACCTCTGTAAAATCAGGATGGTAAATACCTTACAGGGTAATTAGATTCAAAACATAGAGAATCCCTCTAGGTAAAACCTTAAGTTACAAAAAAGACACACAGACAAGAATAGTCATTCTATTCAGCACAGTTTTTTTCTCAGCCATTTAAAGAAATCATAATCTAACACATACCTAGCTAGATTACTTACTAAAAGTTCTAAGACTCCATTCCTCTTCTGTCCCCGGCAAAAGCAGCATACAGACAGATACAGACCCTTTGTTTTTCTCCCTCCTCCCAGCTTTTGAAAGTATCTTGTCTCCTCATTGGTCATTTTGGTCAGGTGCCAGCAAGGTTACCTTTAGCTTCTTAACCCTTTACAGGTGAGAGGATTTTTCCTCTGGCCAGGAGGGATTTTAAAGGGGTTTACCCTTCCCTTTATATTTATGACACCATCCTTCCTTCCCCAAGCCTTTTCTCCCTGCTGCAGCTTCTTTTTCATCTCTCTCACCAGAAAAGGAGTTTTTAAAAGTCACAAGCAGCCCTTAATTGGACTCACGTGTCCCTAGTTATACTGTGGTAGCAGCCAAAAGCCCCAAACAGAATTTCTGTGCAAATAATTAAGATATGGAACGTGCAAACTGATTTGTTTGGTTTCAGAGAAGCAGCCATGTTAGTCTGTATTCGCAAAAAGAAAATGAGTACTTGTGGCACCTTAGAGACTAACAAATTTATTTGAGCATAAGCTTTCGTGAGCTACAGCTCACTTCATCGGATGCATCGAAAGCTTATGCTCAAATAAATTTGTTAGTCTCTAAGGTGCCACAAGTACTCCTTTTCTTTTTTTGATTTGTTTGGGGAGATCCTTATACTCTACATGAAATCACACTGAAGTCAATAAGGTTCCACATAGATCTGCCTTCATGGATCAGACTGCAGAATGGGGACCTATAACTGTGTTTGTTCTGCAATTATATTGTTTAGAAATTAATATAGTAATGCCAAACCATGACTGACCTTGGGAACTTGATTTTTTTTTTAAACAGAACTTGCTTGGTAAGTGAGAAGAGACCTTATCTTGCTGGAGGAATTAAAGCTGACACTGAGAATTCCCTGGTTTCATCTTGTGTTACCACACTGTTGGTACTGAGATATAGCTTTCCATTTACTTCCCATGCATTGCAGGATCGAACTTGGCAGCAGCTTTCAAGGTACAAGAAATTGGTTCAGCTGTTTATCATCACATCCATCCACTTGTACGCAAATGTCAAAGTCAAGCAAGTTTCTTCACAAGATGAAAATCAAGCAATACATGACACTCCCATGACAATAAATGAAGCCTTACTCATCATATCCCAGCCTTCTCTTCAATTTCTGATTCCTGCAGTGAAGTCAAAACCCATATTAATGGCACCACAGACATTTTCTTGGAAATCATTTTGATGTCAGTAAGTCAACATTGTAACTTCACTGGAGGCGAAAATAAGAAGATGGATTGGAAATAGAAATGCTTTCCTGCAAAAATACATTTCTGGGATGATTAGTAAAAATACCAAAGAAAAATATAAAGAATGATATGAAAAGTAAACATATACATTTAAATAGAATACATTATGACTCTGCATTAGATAAAAGAGCACTGTTATGTTTGCATCCCAAATAGACCCACACAACCTCATTGTAGGTCAGCAGCAAAATTATATTTTTCAACAGAGCATAAGGATGGCCATACTGGGTCAGACCAAATATCCATCTAGCCCAGTATCCTGTCTTCCAACAGTGGCCAATTGCAGGTGCCCCAGAGGGAATGAACAGAACAGGTAATCATCAAGTGATCCAGCCCGTTGCCCATTCACAGCTTCTGGCAAATAGAGGCTAGAGACACCAGCCCAGTCCATCCTGGCTAATAGCCATTGATCGACCTATCCACCATCAATGTATCAGTTCTTTTTTGAACCCTGTTATAGTCTTGGCCTTCACAACATCCTCTGTCAAGGAGTTCCACAGGTTGAATGTGCGTTGTGTGAAAAAATACTTCATTTGGTTTGTTTTAAATCTGCTGCCTATTAATTTCATTTGGTGATCCTAGTTCTTGAGTTATGAGAAGAAGTAAATAACACTTTCTTATTTACTTTCTCCACACCAGGCATGATTTTATAGACGTCTATCATATTCCCCTCCTCCCCCCCGTTGTCTCTTTTCCAAGCTGAAAAGCCCCAGTCTTATTAATCTCTCCTCATATGGCAGCCGTTCCATAACCCTAATCATTTTTGTTGCCTATTTCTGAACCTTTTCCAATTCCAATATAGATCCAACAGGGCCAGGAGAGGGGTTATATTTTCATCCTGACACTTCATCTGCATAAACATGACCTTATCACCTGGTCAGTTGGGAGGGTTCCACAATATTGGCAACATCTAGGTGGAGATGAAGAAGATTGACAAACGTCTCGTTTAAATACTGGGCAGTGGTTGGAAAGGTCTGACAAAATGAGCAGAGGTGGTATAAAATAGGGCAATTTTTGGCTTCACTGTAGTGCTTCTGTTCACATTGTGTACTTCATTGTCTGAATACAGAGGACAAGGTAGCACATTATTGGGAATATGTCCCCTGCATGGTTTCTGATGTCCTCAGATGAAATTTTAAATGGTACTTATTTTCTGTGAATGGTAGGACAATAGTTCTCTTCATGTGAGGTCCTGGGTTCTCAAGTTGAGTGAAGTTATTCTAGGTTAACAAGGTGATTCACAATAGTTCAGTAGAATATCATTTAATGGCTGCCAGGGTGCAGGAGAGGTGAGACTTCCTTATTTCTTTTGTCATCAGGGTGTAGGCTCACCACCATTCCTTTTACTACCAGAAAGAGCATACTTCTAGTTACCTTTACTAGTACACATTTTAATGATAAGGTAATGACTTTTTGAAAATGTTTGATACTGTGTTGTAGGCTTGACAAAGTCATGGCGAAACCAGACTTTCATACATTCCTAATTTAATCATTTATAACAGCTGGGCTCACAATTCATTTGTTTCCAGGTACAAGTTGTTGAAAATTAAAATACTGGAGAATTTTGATTTTCAGAAACACCTCCTGCAAGAAATCATTCATACAAACAAAAGCCACCTTTAAAAAAGGCACTAAAATGTAAGTGAACTTTGTAACTCAACAGGATACTCAGACTGGAGAAAAGCCACTTAAAGCATCCATTTTTAAACAATTTAATAAGGCACTTGTCACCACAGCAGGAAAGAGACAGAAAAACACTTAAAGCAACTACCTTTAAAAGTAATTTATTTTAGAAATCATCATCTCGAGAGACATACAGGAAACAAAATGCAAACCAAGTAACTAAAAATAGTTTCATCTAAATCCCAGCAGTCAATATACAGTAGGACCGGGGACATTATTAAAGTTGTTACAATGGAAAACAATATGAAAAAAGAATTTCTTAGAAGTTACTTTAAAAGCCACTTTAAACTATGCAGGACCATCCTAGCCATGTTAAAAAGTAGGTAAAGTAATTCTTGAAAATACAAATCAGCAAGAAATAAAAACCTGTACCTTCTGTCATGGACTTGATTGGAAACAGGTCAGTCCTTTATTTGAGAAATTTACTAGGCAACTAGAAATTATCTTGGAAATACCATGAGTACTGGGGAGTACCGGAGGATTTAGAAAAACCCACTATATGTATAGTCTTGAAAAGGTAAAAGAATGACGCTGGGAACTACCACTGACAAAATCTAATTTCTGGTTCCCAGTAAAATAATGGGATAAATTTAAGACAAAATAATGTTAGATGATAGAATCATAGACAATCAGAATGCAGAGCTGCCAACTCATGATTTTATCATGCATATCAGAATATTAGGTGTTTTCTTTAAAGAATCTCCTGGTCTCCTGCAGCAGTCTCAAGAAGTTTTGCTCATATTCAAAATGGCTGCAATTTCCCATTACTTTCAATTGGAGTAAAGCAACAGGCTGCCTTCAATTAAATGGTGGCTGTGACTCAGGGCCACAATTTCCCTTCACCTTTGGAAGTGGCACTGAAACGCTTTAGTCAAGATAACTGCCATCTATCCTTATTTTAAATGTCAATAACACTTGATTGTCCCCCTGGGAGGATGGCAACCCCCTCCCTGTGCACTATAATTTGGAAACTAGACAGGAGGCAGTGGGAAGGTAGAGAATGTGAAGGGGAGCTATAGAAAAGGGGTTCAAAAGGGAAAATGTGCTGGGTAGGAGTTTGTGAGGAGAAACAAAGGGAAAATATGCCAAGCAAGTGAATGTAGGGGAAGAGATGAGATAAGAGTCTGAGGGGTGCAGGAGACTGAATGGGGCTGGGAAATGAAGAAGGGAGGGTCACAGGAGCAGCTAGGAGAGGATATATGAGCCTATTTCTAGTCAAGTTTTGGTTTTGGGGTTTTTTTTTTGTAAAAATGGATCAATATTTAAGTCAGTCTAAAAGTCAAACCACAATTTTCTATTTTTCACATTTTGTTACAAATATATTGCACACTTCTTGTTGCAATGCAGTGTGAAGTAAAAAAAAATAATGCTATATTAAACTGTGTATACCCAAGGCCTGATCCAAAAGTCTACTGAGGTCAATAGAAAGACTCCCTGATCTGAAATGAGCATTGTTTGAAGCTCCAAAGCATCAAAATATAGATGGAGAAAGGTGATAATCCGTATAAGTACTGCATTATTACAGTTCTGGAGAACAGGCATTATCTGCCTATGGAAAATTTCACATTTCAAAAAAAAAATCATTCTAAATCAGAACTCACAGTCAGATATGCAAAATTCTCAACAGGAGGAATATTATCAAAAAATGCTATTTCAGGACAACTAAAGTAGAATTTTAATACAGTTCTGGTCTCAGCTCCCCAGCAAGCTACCTGGTGGCCCCTGAGGAGCTAAAGAATATAAGAACCAGGCTCCCCAGCAGGTGGTCTGCCTAGGAGCTAGGTAACCTAGGAGCCTGGGCTATCTAGCAGCCAACAAGAAGGCTACTTAGGGCCTGAGAGGTCAGGAGCCCAGGGAGCCCTCTAGGTCTGCTGCCAAGGACCTTGAGAGCCTGAGAATCCAGGACCTTAGAAGAAAATACAACTGTGGAAAAATGCTTTGACCAGCTGCCGAACTGCTGTTTGTATAGGGCATAAGAGCCTGTCTGCTGACTCTTCCAACCAATCAGGCAGCCTTTTATAGCCTCTGCAGATCCTGATTCCTGACAGATGGGCTTCCATGGAATTGAGGAGCCCTCTAGACAGTCTCTCAAGGAACCTGAAGCTCCAGCATTTGGGAGTCCTGGCTCTCACTTTCCCTGCTGAATAGCTATGGAGCCTGGGAACCCTGGGAATTGGGCAACCTGGAAAGACAGCTTCCCCCCCCCCCAGGGATTTGGGCAGCCTAAGGAGCCAGTTCCCTGTTTTCCATTGAAAGGTTCAATGGAACTGGTATGTTCTCAGCAGTGTTTTCTGACAGAAGACTGTTACAATGGAAAATTTCCAACTAGTTCTATGCATTTTTCCTATAACATCACCACCAGGAAAAAGTAAAGGAGTACTTGTGGCACCTTAGAGATTAACAAATTTATTTGAGCATAAGCTTTCGTGAGCTACAGCTCACTTCATCGGATGCATGCAGTGGGGAGATTTTATATACACAGAGAACATGAAACAATGGGTGGTATCATACACACTGTAACGAGACTGATCAGGTAAGATGAGCTATTACCAGCAGGAGAGAAAAAAAACCTTTTGTAGTGATAATCAAGGTGGGCCATTTCCAGTAGTTGACAAGAACGTGTGAGGAACAGCATGTGTGTGTGTGGGGGGGGAATAAACAAGGGGAAATAGTTTTACTTTGTGTAATGACAATGGTTGGAAATGCTGTCTTAAAATATACAGAAGAAGCCTATGACAGGGGTACTCTCTAAACATGTACCAAAGAAAGCAGAAGAGCTGTTACAAGTACAATTATGGGGATGGCAATGGGTTGTGGGCTAATACATCCTGTAGGGAGCCAGGGTGGCTCCCCTCCGAACCAGAGGGTAAAGAGCCACCCCCGATCCTGAGTGGGTGGGGCCAGGCCAAGCTTCCGCCAATCCCCGGAAGGGGAAGGGTGGGACAGGAAGTACAAAGGGCGGGGCCCTCTACCCAGTGAGGAGAGCACCAGGGAGGGAGACAGACACAGGCTGCTCCCTCGCGATCCTGCTGCTGACCCAGGCGAAGCCCTGGACAAGGAGGAGCCTGACCGGGGGGAAGGCCTGTGGCAACCAGGGCTGCCGGCCGCTGAATACCCAGAGGACCTGGAGGGGCCTGACTGCAGCCCGGGCCAGCGTGAGTCCGATACCGAGGGGAGCGGGACTTGCCCGCAGCGGAACACCTGGAGGAACCGGACCTGCCTGCAGCAGAATACCCGGAGGAGATGGAGGGACCGGAGCTGTTAGGGCTCCTGGGTTGGAACTCAGTGGAGTTGGGTGGGCCTGCGTTCTCCTACCCCGGCGCTCCCCTGCCTGAGGGGCGCGCTACTGACTCTGGCCGGCCAGATGATTTTTATTTTACTGAGAACAAGGTGTTCTGAGAACCAGAAAGTAAAACTGTGACAGGCAGTGAAACTAGGCAAGCTGATTGAAATGCAAAAAAGTAAATAGCACAAATGGTGAAGAGTTATTTGGGTTTTTGTGTTTGTTTTTAATTCCTTTTCATTTTAATTATACATCATCTCAAATCAAATCCCTGATCTTAATAGCTCCACTGTGCAGGAATTTAACTCCAGATCTGAATTTGGCTACTCAGAATTCAACTTAAATTCTAAGATGTTTTCACTGTCACAGGCAGAAACTTCTTGATCTATTATTTTTCTATTTACAATATACTACTATATAGAAGTTCACTGCATAACCAGTTTTCCATTGGATGGCATATTCTAGCACTACCGTCATACAAACTAGCTAACAGCTTTCATTTCTCACTCACTGTGATGGTACAAAGAATTTTTTGGAAGATACTGAATAACTGAAATATCTAATTTACCTACCCTTGCTTACACATACTTCATTTAAAGATTGATTTTTGAGCATGTTATGAAACACAAAGAGGAAGGATAATACTGAGTTAAAAAAACAGACCTGGAATTTGAGAGATCTGAGTTATTGCGCTGAACTTGTTACCATCTTCCTGGAAGACCATTGGAAAGTCATTTATATTCTTTGTCCTTCAATTTTCCCATCTGTAAAATTGAGGCAACAGTGACTCTCAGTGATCCTGGGAGGTTTAAGTCATCAATATTTGCAAAGCACTTTGAGATTTCCAGGCAGGAGAAGTTATATTAATGCAAATTATTGTTATGAACCATAAGACCAATAGGTCATGGAAACCCAAGAACAATTACTTTAAAAATAAAGTCTCCAAAAGTTAAAACTCGGAATTCTTCAATGTGAAATTTGTCACTGAGGAAATCCCAACTTTGCTGTATTGCCATTTGGGCTTACTTAGACATTTGGGTATTAAAGCCATATGACAGGGACTAGAGTTTATTCCCATTTCCTTTCTTCTGGTGACTGCTTACCATCATTCTTCTCCATTAACAGTCAGTCCTTTGTCCCATCTTCACTTTACAGTGTCGTATAATGTCTTAACTCCAGTTACAAAGGTAAGAAGAGTGTCACTGTCTAAGCTCTCATCTATATTTCTTTTCTTTTATGAATAAACCTTTAGATTCCAATTCTAAAGGATTGGCAACAGCATGATTTGTGGGTAAGTTCTGAATTGTATATTGACCTGGGTCTGGAGTTGATCCTTTGGGATCGAGAGAACCTTTTTTCTTTTAAAGAAAAGGAGTACCTGTGGCACCTTAGAGACTAACCAATTTATTTGAGCATAAGCTTTCGTGAGCTACAGCTCACTTCATCGGATGCATACTGTGGAAAGTGTAGGAGATCTTTTTATACACACACAAAGCCCTGGTCTACACTAGGACTTTAGGTCAAATTTAGCAGCATTAAATCGATGTAAACCTGCATCCGTCCACACGATGAAGCCCTTTATTTCAACTTAAAGGGCTCTTAAAATCGATTTCCTTACTCCACCCCTGACAAGTGGATTAGCGCTTAAATCGGCCTTGCCGGCTCGAATTTGGGGTACTGTGGACACAATTCGATGGGATTGGCCTCCGGGAGCTATCCCAGAGTGCTCCATTGTGACCGCTCTGGACAGCACTCTCAACTCAGATGCACTGGCCAGGTAGACAGGAAAAGAACCGCGAACTTTTAAATCTCATTTCCTGTTTGGCCAGCGTGGCAAGCTGCAGGTGACCATGCAGAGCTCATCAGCACAGGTGACCATGATGGAGTCCCAGAATCGCAAAAGAGCTCCAGCATGGACCGAACGGGAGGTACGGGATCTGATCGCTGTTTGGGGAGAGGAATCCGTGCGATCAGAACTCCGTTCCAGTTTTTGAAATGCCAAAACCTTTGTCAAAATCTCCCAGGGCATGAAGGACAGAGGCCATAACAGGGACCCGAAGCAGCGCCGCGTGAAACTGAAGGAGCTGAGGCAAGCCTACCAGAAAACCAGAGAGGCGAACGGCCGCTCCGGGTCAGAGCCCCAAACATGCCGCTTCTATGATGAGCTGCATGCCATTTGAGGGGTTCAGCCACCACTACCCCAGCCGTGTTGTTTGACTCCTTCAATGGAGATGGAGGCAATACGGAAGCAGGTTTTGGGGACGAAGAAGATAGCTCACAGCAAGCAAGCGGAGAAACCGGTTTTCCCGACAGCCAGGAACTGTTTCTCACCCTGGACCTGGAGCCAGTACCCCCCGAACCCACCCAAGGCTGCCTCCTGGACCTCTGGTGAGTGTACCTTTTAAAATACTATACATGGTTTAAAAGCAAGCATGTGAAAGGATTACTTTGCCCTGGCATTCGCGGTTCTCCTAGATGTACTCCTAAAACCTTTGCAAAAGGTTTCTGGGGAGGGCAGCCTTATTGCGTCCTTCATGGTAGGACACTTTACCACTCCAGGCCAGTAACACGTACTCGGGAATCATTGTAGAACAAAGCATTGCAGTGTATGTTTGCTGGCATTCAAACAACATCCGTTCTTTATCTCTCTGTGTTATCCTCAGGAGAGTGAGATATCATTCATGGTCACCTGGTTGAAATAGGGTGCTTTTCTTCAGGGGACACTCAGAGGAGCCCATTCCTGCTGGGCTGTTTGCCTGTGGCTAAACAGAAATGTTCCCCGCTGTTAGCCACAGGGAGGGGGAAAGGTTGAGGGGGTAGCCACGCGGTGGGGGGAGGCAAAATGCGACCTTGTAACGAAAGCACATGTGCTATGTATGTAATGTTAACAGCAAGGTTTACCCTAAAAGAGTGTAACCACTGTTTTATAAAATGTGTCTTTTTAAATACCGTTGTCCCTTTTTTTTTCTCCACCAGCTGCATGTGTTTCAATGATCACAGGATCTTCTCCTTCCCAGAGGCTAGTGAAGCTTAGAAAGAAAGAAAAAAACGCACTCGCAATGAAATGTTCTCCGAGCTCATGCTGTCCTCCCACACTGACAGAGCACAGACGAATGTGTGGAGGCAAATAATGTCAGAGTGCAGAAAAGCACAAAATGACCGGGAGGAGAGGTGGCGGGCTGAAGAGAGGGCTGAAGCTCAAATGTGGCGGCAGCGTGATGAGAGGAGGCAGGATTCAATGCTGAGGCTGCTGCAGGACCAAACCAGTATGCTCCAGTGCATGGTTGAGCTGCAGCAAAGGCAGCTGGAGCACAGACTGCCACTACAGCCCCTGTGTAACCAACTGCCCTCCTCCCCAAGTTCCATAGCCTCCACACCCAGAGGCCCAAGAACGCGGTGGGGGGGGCCACCGGCCAACCAGCCACTCCGCCACAGAGGATTGCCCAAAAAAAAGAAGGCTGGCATTCAATAAATTTTAAAGTTTAAACGTTTAAAGTGCTGTGCTTAAAGTGCTGTGTGGCATTTTCCCTCCTTCCTCCACCACCCCTCCTGGGCTACCTTGGTAGTCATCCCCCTATTTGTGTGATGAATGAATAAAGAATGCATGAATGTGAAGCAACAATGACTTTATTGCCTCTGCAAGCGGTGATTGAAGGGAGGAGGGGCGGGTGGTTAGCTTACAGGGAAGTAGAGTGAACCAAGGGGCAGGGGGTTTCATCAAGGAGAAACAAACAGAACTTTCACACCATAGCCTGGCCAGTCATGAAACTGGTTTTCAAAGCTTCTCTGATGCTCCCTCCTGTGCTCTTCTAACCGCCCTGGTGTCTGGCTGCACGTAACCAGCAGCCAGGCGATTTGCCTCAACCTCCCACTCCGCCATAAACGTCTCCCCCTTACTCTCACAGATATTGTGGAGCACACAGCAAGCAGTAATAACAGTGGGAATATTGGTTTCGCTGAGGTCTAAGCGAGTCAGTAAACTGCGCCAGCGCGCCTTTAAACGTCCAAATGCACATTCTACCACCATTCTGCACTTGCTCAGCCTGTAGTTGAACAGCTCCTGACTACTGTCCAGGCTGCCTGTGTACGGCTTCATGAGCCATGGCATCAAGGGGTAGGCTGGGTCCCCAAGGATAATTTCAACATCCCCAACAGTTATTTTCTGGTCTGGGAATAAAGTCCCTTCCTGCAGCTTTTGAAACAGACCAGAGTTCCTGAAGATGCGAGCGTCATGTACCTTTCCCGGCCATCCCATGTTGATGTTGGTGAAACGTCCCTTGTGATCCACCAGAGCTTGCAGCACTATTGAAAAGTACCCCTTGCGGTTTATGTACTCGCCAGCTTGGTGCTCCGGTGCCAAGATAGGGATATGGGTTCCGTCTATGGCCCCACCACAGTTAGGGAATCCCATTGCAGCAAAGCCATCCACTATGACCTGCACATTTCCCAGGGTCACTACCCTTGATATCAGCAGATCTTTGATTGCGTGGGCTACTTGCATCACAGCAGCCCCCACAGTAGATTTGCCCACTCCAAATTGATTCCCAACTGACCGGTAGCTGTCTGGCATTGCAAGCTTCCACAGGGCTATCGCCACTCGCTTCTCAACTGTGAGGGCTGCTCTCATCTTGGTATTCATGCGCCTCAGGGCTGGGGAAAGCAAGTCACAAAGTTCCATGAAAGTGCCCTTACGCATGCGAAAGTTTCGCAGCCACTGGGAATCGTCCCAGACCTGCAACACTATGCGGTCCCACCAGTCTGTGCTTGTTTCCCGAGCCCAGAATCGGCGTTCCACGGCATGAACCTGCCCCATTAGCACCATGATGCATGCATTGGCAGGGCCCATGCTTTCAGAGAAATCTGTGTCCATGTCCTTATCACTCACGTGACCACGCTGACGTCGCCTCCTCGCCCGGTATCGCTTTGCCAGGTTCTGGTGCTGCATATACTGCTGGATAATGCGTGTGGTGTTTAATGTGCTCCTAATTGCCAAAGTGAGCTGAGCGGCCTCCATGCTTGCCTTGGTATGGCGTCCGCACAGAAAAAAGGCACGGAATGATTGTCTGCCGTTGCTCTGACGGAGGGAGGGGCGACTGACGACACGGCTTACAGGGTTGGCTTCAGGGAGCTAAAATCAACAAAGGGGGTGTCTTTACATCAAGGAGTATTTCAGGCAGGACTTCACAGAGGGTTCCAATAAGAAATGGTGCACCTAAGTTATTGTTCTTATTGGAACAAGGAGGTTAGCCTGGCCTCTGATTGATACATGGCTAGATTTACCTCGCTGCACCTTCTCTGTGAGTGACTGCAGTGTGACCTAGAAGAATGAGTCCCCTAGACAGGGGAGGAGGCAAATGAGTACAAAACAAATCTGGTCTATTTCTTGTTTTGATACACTCCATCTATCTTTTACATCTTTGGCTGGCAGCAGACGGTGCAGAAGGACTGCATGCCATCCACATCTCATGGCTGCTCGGCAGAAGATGGTACAGTACAACTGCTAGCCATCCTCATCTCTTGCCTGCCTGGCAGAAGATGGTACAATACGACTGCTACCAATCCTCATCTCTTGCCTGCCCGGCAGAAGATGGTACAGTACGACTGCTAGCAATCCGTATCGCCTGCCTGCTCACCATAAGACGGTTCAATAGGACTGACTGCAGGATTAAAGAGAATGACCTGGTCAAGTCACTCCAAATTTAGTCCCTGCGCCCATGTCTGTCCAGGCGCTCCCAGACGACGTGGCCAGGAGCACCTCGGACATGACGATGACGGCTACCAGTCATACTGTACCATCTGCTGCCACAAGGCAAGGGGTTGCTGCTACTGTGTAGCAAAGCCGTACCACGTCTGCCAGCACCCAGGAGACATAGGGTGACGGTTACCTGAGCGGGCTCCATGCTTGCCGTGGTATGGCGTCTGCACAGGTAACTCAGGAAAAAAGGCGCGAAACGATTGTCTGCCCTTGCTTTCATGGAGGGAGGGAGGGAAGGGGGGCCTGACGATATGTACCCAGAACCACCCGCGACAATGTTTTAGCCCCATCAGGCATTGGGATCTCAACCCAGAATTCCAATGGGCAGCGGAGACTGCGGGAACTGTGGGATAGCTACCCACAGTGCAACGCTCCGGAAGTCGACTCTAGTCTCGGTACTGTGGAAGCGCTCCGCCGAGTTAATGCACTTAATGCACTTAGAGCATTTTCTGTGGGGACACACACACTCGAATATATAAAACCGATTTCTAAAAAAACGACTTCTATAAATTCGACCTTATTCCGTAGTGTAGACATACCCAAAGCATGAAAAAATACCTCCCCCCACCCCACTCTCCTGCTGGTAATAGCTTATCTAAAGTGATCACTCTCCTTATAAATGGCCCAACTTGATTATCATACACATTGTAAGGAGAGTGGTCACTTTAGATAAGCTATTACCAGCAGGAGAGTGGGGTGGGGGGAGGTATTCTTTCATGCTTTGTGTGTATAAAAAGATCTCCTACACTTTCCACAGTATGCATCCGATGAAGTGAGCTGTAGCTCACGAAAGCTCATGCTCAAATAAATTGGTTAGTCTCCAAGGTGCCACAAGTACTCCTTTTCTTTTTGTGAATACAGACTAACACGGCTGTTACTCTGAAACCTTTTTTCTTTTACTGGGGGATTGTTTTTCATAAGCATTTATTCCCCCTAAAGAGTGGCACTGGTGGAGATACTGGGTTGAGTGTCTAAGGGAATTGTTTGTGTGGCTTGTGGTTAGCCAGTGGGGTGAGACCAGAGTCTGCTCTGTTTGGCTGGTTTGGTTTGCCTTAGAAGTGGAAAAACCCCAGCCTTGGGCTGTAACTGCCCTGCTTTAAGCAATGTGTTCTGAATTGGCACTCTCCGTTGAGTCCCGCCAGAACCAGCCCTCCTGTACTTTTTGCGGATACAGACTAACACGGCTGCTACTCTGAAAACTGCCTAAGTAGAGCTCTAACTCTTCCACAGTAATAGTGAGTGGGAAAGGGTGGAGAAGAGCAGGAGGAGGGTTCGCATGTTAGAAAAATAGCTTCACCAATTACTGTAAAGATAATTCTTTTTTTGAATTTAAATTAGCTCTATTTTACAGATGGCATCGGGTGGAGTCTGCGTGGACTAAGCACAGCAAGATGTCATTAAATCGGTGCCTATCGAAATTTGAGTCCTGAATCTGTGCTGCAGTTTGATTTCTGAAGTGGGGGGGGAAAACAATTAATAATGCTCTGACTGATAACATATCTTATTTGATTGAGTTCTCACAGCAAGCACTAAAACATGACTTTGCCTGTCCTCCATTGCCCACCTCCCTCGTGTCCGTTGTGGGAAGGGAGAGTACCATAAAGGCCTGTGGCAAGAGCACTGCAAAGACTTCTCTGGCACAGATTACAAGAGAAGAATTCTATGCAAGGCTATGCACAGTTTGATGAATTTATATTGGAAGAAAAATAAGAAAATAAGACATTCCTCCTCTTCATAGCCTTTTTTTCAATGTCTGACATTCCTGAAGAAGGCCTGTAGCATTCCAATAGCATTGGAAGCTACTTTGTTTTAGGAAGAGACATGCTTATTTTGAGCTAGATTTTTGCTTTCGACCTTGGGTAAAGGAAGACACATGGGTGCGCCAGCACAAGAGCAGTGCAGAGAACAGATCATGCCTCAGAGAGTACAAGCCCCCCTCTGTTTCCCCATGGCTCGAGGAGGAGGAGTAATTTGTGATTGGTTCATATTTGTAACAAGTTACTACAGCTGCTATGCCTCAATGCTGGCTGGTGCACTGAGAAATCAGAGCCATGCCCATCGCACCTGTTGAAATGGAGTAGGAGGCACGTAGCACTGGCTTACACTTGCACACCTATGTCTCTGTGGGAGAACACACACTGCCTCATAATCAAGCCTTTAGGAATACAGTAAAAAACTGAGGAATATTTTCCTTCACCCCAGGAACAATACTGTTTTTGTTGTCAAAGAAAATTCACTCCCATACAATATGGTTGCCAAAGCTGGTCCATGACTAATAGTGATTAGGGGAGCAAGCATTTTTTGGTAGTCTGCAGGTTGTTGTGTGATCACATTAATCTTTCCTCCCTGTTTCCATCTTAAGAATTCATTAAAAGAAAACTAAAAAAATGATTAGATCTTTTTCTAATATCACTTTCACACATAAGCAATTGGAGTTGCCATGGGATGTAATGGAAGGCAGTTGGAACTATCAAGAATGGGAGGGTAGGTGTTTAAAAAAAATAAAAAATAAAAAACCCACTCTGTTCTTGTAAGACATGGTCTATGCTAGTGCATGTGAAGTAGGAAAATGAGAATGCCAGTCACAATAGTTGAGAGCAAAGCCATTTCCTCATGAAACACACGGACAAAACTTGAAGACACACTATCATGCAGTGGAGCTTCTATTATCTGAACTCTAGTTAAATTAAACATGGTTTTTGGCAGGTTGGACATGTCACTCAAAGTTTAACTCCTGTCTAATTTATTTAATGCAATTCGAAGATGCACATTACAGTATACAAGCACCATTTTCTTTGGTGAAAACTTTCACATTTCCAATACATCTGGATTGTAGTGAATAGCTTTTGCCAGTAGGAAACACTGAAATAATTGAGATGTAGTTCCCAGAAAACTGCCACTGTCTAAGTATTGCTTTTACTCTTCTTCACAGTAACTGTGGGTAAGAAGAAAGATAGAGAAGAGCAGGAGGCATGCACCAAGCCACACGCTCCAATGGCTTCTCTCTGTGAATATAATGGCAGTGAAGTCAAGGTTACCAGGGACAATTCACAAATGGGTAAGAACAAACCGTGACCTTCAGATTGCAGGCCTACAAGTTAGAAAAATAGCTGTCTTGCTTATAGGCTGAGACTCTTTCACTGGGAGTCGCTGAGGAACAAACAGCTATCCCCAAAATGACATTTTCTCAGTCAGTTCATACTGTTTTGACATTTTTTTTTTTTTGGTCAGATAACTAATTAAAGCCAACAGAAATTGCACTGCTAGAAGTCCTGGGAAAACTACCCCTAAAATCATATACTGACATAAGTGTCAGAACATGTTGTACAAGAAGTTAATGAAGATCTTCCATGAGCTATCATCCCTTTACCCAGATATTTCTCTTGTAGCCACTTCAGATGTAAGAGCCAAACATTTCTATAGAGCTAAATGCTCCAGGGCTCTATTCCCTTATCATTCATTGGTACAGTTCATCACACTGGTATGAAATAATTAGAATATAAGTCCTGCTTTAATGCATTGTATCAGTGCCTTATCATGTGGAGCAAATGGGACAGTGCTAATGGAATGTGTTAGAAACAATGAAAATGCTATCAAATATTAATAAGATATTTCTACAAGATCGTTATACCCAGGCACATTTCTGCTCTTTTGAGAGACTGAAAACTTGGCAAATTTCCTTTCGTAAACCTCTCCCCATACATATGCCAGAGGTGTCCAGGTCATCATTCCTACGCATAGAAAATACAATGCATTTGCCTATGTGTATTAATGTGGAGACTTTAGTCCATCCCTTGTACATAAAAAAAAAGTACATCTCTAGACTTACATCTACCGAAGAGATTTCTGAATAAATCAGGCCATGAACATGTAATTTACCAATATAAACAATATATCTGGGTACGTCTACACTGGGAAGTTTCTGTGCCATAAGTTATACCACTTTTATTAAAACGCTGAAATTAAACCACTGTTGCATGTCCACACTGTGCTCCTTGTGACGCTGGAGTGCATCCACATTAGCAGCTCTTGCAATGGCAAAGAGAGCAGTGCATTGTGGGTAGCTATCCCACTGTGCAACTGGCTGCAGGGTGCTTTGAAAAGGGTTTGCAATGCCTCATGGGGCAGGCACAGAGTCACATGATGCTGGTTTCTCAATCCCATTGTTCCATGGGCATCCTACTACATTGCCAGCTGCTTTTCAACTGAAGTGGAGTGGGCGAGTGTGTGTGTGTGTGTATATATATGGAGCGGGAGGAGAGGGGGGACAGAGAGTGTGTCAGAATGCTGTCTTGTAAGTTCAGACAGAATGCAGGAAGCAACCAGTCCTGAGGCAGGGGGAGGGGGAAACCCCGACATCAGCCCCCACCTCCCTACACAGCAATCTCCCTCTCTCTCTCTCACACACACACACCTCTGTGTTCAACAGCAGGAGCATTCCACATTAATGGTTTGCTTTGAGTCCCGGAGCAGATCAGCACAGCACTCAAGGGCTGTCAGAAACGGTACTTTGAAAGGGGAGGGGCACATGTCTCCAGGGCAGCCGAGTTCAAAACAATGAGGAGAGTGGCCACTTGAGGGATTATGGGACAGCTCCAGAGGCCAATTACAGCACAGAAAGCAATCAAATGTCTACACTGGCAATAGAGTGCTGGAGCCTCTGTGCAAATAGCCTCGTTGAGCTGGGTTTTTTTGCAGTGCTGCAACTGAGGAATTTCTGCACACAAAGTGGCTTGGCAGTGTGTACACGTCTGCAGTTTGAGCGCAAAAAGCTGCTTTACTGCGCAGAAACTTGCCAGTGTAAACAAGCCCTCAGCTGCTGAAAGTTTTACACTCAGTGCAAAATTCAAGGCTTTTAGATGATAAATACCCTGCCTGTCATAGATGAGTGGTTACAGATAATTATTAGTCACAGATTCAAAGTATCCACTATCCAGTGCTAATCCTGAATACCTATGACTTTGGGCTTTCTTTCTGTAGATCTATGGGAGCTTGCAGAAAATGTGCCCGGTAAGAAATCACACCTTTAAAAGCCTCATAAGTCTTGGAAGAAATTAATTAAAGTCATTGGGGAAGAAAGGGTAGGGGGGAAAAAACCTAGGACTGACAGAAATAAGTAAATACTAATCGGAGATCCATACATTAAATAGTTCTTTATTTAAAAATAGTGAACTTCAGTTAACTGAAAAACAAACCAAACTGGTTCACATGGATAAGCTTGAGTTGTGTTATTTAAGGTGCTTCCAGCTCTCGTTTGTCTTTTTTTTTTAAAGCCAGTTTGGCAATAATTGATCCCTTGTCTGGCCTTTCAGGCAGTCAGTTCCTCGTCAAGGAAGTCAGGGCTGTAATGTACTGCTAGTGTGCCAGGGGATACATGCTGGCTTTCCTTTTCACTGAGTTGTAGCCTGTCATCTTGAGCTGACATTACACATCACTCAGCATGGTTATACCCAAACAGCTAGTGCACAATACCAGGGTGTTTGTCACTGGGCTTGATTCAGTCCTAGGTAATACCAGGGTCTACCAGCATAACCCAGGGCAGGCGGCTTAACCATGCCTCTACTGATGAAAAGCCCACCTGAAGGGGGCACTGCAAGAGAGTAATAAGAGCTGAGCAAGTACTGCAAAAAAAGTTTCAATTTCAATGTTAGTGTGTGTTTATTTCAGTTGCCTTCATGCCCATTGTGGGTTTGCTTTCCTTGAACAGGCAAGTTGCCACGATTTAGGCCTGGTGGTTCCTGTTCAAGGCCAATGGGGGTTGCAGGAAGCAGCGGTCAGCACATCCCTCGGGCCGCACCACTTCCTGCAGCCCTGTTGGCCCTGGAGCAGCAAACCGCAGCCAGTGGGAGTAGCAATCGGCCGAACCTGCAAACGCTGCAGGTAAACAAACCGTCCTGGCCCGCCAGTGGATTTCCCTGACAGGCCGTGTGCCAAAGGTTGCCGATCCCTGATTTAGACCATATCTACATTAGAGACCTTACAGGGGTACTGCTGTACCGCTACAGCTGCACCGCTGTAAGATCTCCCATGTAACCACTCCTGATGACATAATTAAACCATCCCCAATGAGCAGCAGTAGCTATGTCAGCAGGACAGTGTTTTCCGCCAACATAGCACCGTTCACACCGGCGCGTCTGTCGGTGTAATTTATGTCGCTCAGGGATGTGTTTTTTTCAGTTAATTATGGGAAGCAAATTTTTAGTGCATACTGTCAGATATTCACACCAAAAGAGGTGTATTTTACAGAGTATAGGTCACTGCTTGACACATCACTGGGATAATAGTTTCCCAAACTATCTTCTAGAGCCTTGGCATAGAGGAAATTACACAGGGCAGACAAGGTCTGACCAGGGCCAGCTCTTGAATTTTTGCTGCCCCAAGCAAAAAAATTGTTGGTCGCCTCCGCTTTTTTTCATGCCCCCGCAGCCCCCAACTCCACCCCTTCCCAACCCCTTCCCCAAATCCCCGGCCCCGCCTCCTCCCCCGGGCATGCCGCATTCCCCCCCCTTGCTTCCTGCGACTCCCTCCCTCCCCACAACCCCCCCGCCCTAGTTCACCTCTGCTCCACCTGCTCCCCTGAACATGCCGCCACTCCACTTCTCCCCCCTCCCTCTCAAGTGAGGGAGAGGCAGCGCATTCAGGGGAGCAGACAGAGCAGAGGTGAGCGAGGGTGGGGGGGGGGAGCACAAGAAGTAGCGGGGGGAGAGGAGTAGAGGGAACCGCTCCCCACCCCAGCTCACCTCTGCTCCTCCACCGCCACCTTCCCCGAGCGCACCGCCGCTCGGCTTCTCCTCCCTCCCTCCCAGGCTTGCCACGCGAAACAGCTGTTTGGCCCGCAGCAAGCCTGGGAGGGAGGGGGGAGAAGCGGAGCGCACTCAGAGGAGCAGGCGGAGGCGAGCTGGGGCGGCGGGGGCACATTTCAAGGGGCGGCCTGGCCGGCGCTGGAACGCCGCCCCTAGAAATGTGCCGCCCCAAGCACCTGCTTCTTTTGCTGGTGCCTAGAGCCGGTCCTGGGTCTGACAGTAGTATTGGGGACTGAGCCTTTAGGGGCTCAGCTTCCCCGACCAGTCTGGGAAGGGTATTATTAAGTTCTTGTTATGCAAGACACTGAACAAAGAAGATCTATTGCAAGCATATTAAGCACTGAGTGATCGCTAAACACGACATGGCACCGGGAGTGAAAAGGAACTAAGAAAAGACGCGGAGTGAAAGAACTGAGTAGATAAAAGCCCCAACAGACTGATTCTCTTGAAATGTGAAACATAACTGCAGAAGGTTTAAACAGTGCTTCACTCTGTATCTGCAAGCAATGGGTGCCCGCAAAAAGGAAGACAGTAGGAGGTAGCTTTATTTCTGACCATAGCTGGTTCTGAAGCACTTGATATGTTTAATGGGTTTCAGTTAACTCAGATCATAGAATCATAGAATATCAGGGTTGGAAGGGACCTCAGGAGGTCATCTAGTCCAACCCTCTACTCAAAGCAGAACCAATCCCCAATTTTTGCCCCAGATCCCTAAATGGCACCCTCAAGGATTGAACTCACAACCCTGGGTTTAGCAGGCTAATGCTCAAACCACTGAGCTATCCCTCCCCCCCGATAGAAGAGATAGAAGATAGAAGAGGCTAACTCTGAAACTATTACAGAAATTTGAGTAGTATTGCACTCCATGCAAAAATTAAACCAAGAGATTTTTTAAAACAGAGAGAGTACAAAAATAAGGTGAAACCATATTAGACTTTGTGACTCATCTAAGGCTGAAGAGCCAATCTTGTGATTTTGGGATAGGAGGCTGAGACCCGGATAAGAGACCAGAACATGATTGGCATCTGGAACAAAAACTCAGAGCGAGAGAAACTGACTGACTACTGGAAGAATCAGAATTAACCTTTGACAAAACAATTAGAATTTGCCAAGCAGAGGAAGTCACCCGTTCCAGAATCAAGTTTATGAAGGCTAGACAGTGCTCTAATGCTGCAGACATGATAAACAATCCAAACTACTACAGGAAAAGAGAGCTGAGGCACAAAGGTTATGTGGAGCTCAAAATTGGAATCCAGTCAAAACAGCACACGGAGCTCCAAATGTTGTGGCAACTAATGCAAGGCAAGACAATGCCCAGTATATGGGGAAAGGTGCAAGAAATGCAATGGATTATACCACTCTGCAAGAGTTTGCAAGCAGCAGATGAGCGTGGACAGCATGGACAAAGAGAATTATGGTGTACCACTACCTCAGATGAATTGCTCAGAGGAGCAATGGAAAATATTGCAAGAGATGATAAATGGATGATCAGCTGGAAAGTAAAATGGATATTTATTAATTTTATGTTGGACAATGTGCACAAGCCATGGGGGTGCCAGAATCAGTGTTTTTAACACGAAAGGAAAAACCACAGGGAATAGAAAGTAAACAGGTGAAACTCAGAGCTTACAGTGATGAGCTTGTCCTCCTCACTAAAGGTGTATGTAAACTAAAGATATGGGTAAATAATTTGAAAAAAGATACAATTTGTAATAGTACTACGGAAAAGAGCACCTATTATTGGGTTAGAGAAGATGTCAAGCCCTTGGTCTAATCAAAAGGGTGCACTCTTTGGAGGAGCTTTGGACCAAAACAATTGAAGAAGAGTTTGAGGACATCTTCCAAGGAACAGGGAAGCTCCCAACAGAGAATACAGTAGAGCTGAAAGAGTCCAACCACCCCACAATTTACTTTGCTAAGAAAGTTCTTCTGACCCTAAGGCAGAGGCTAAAAGAAGAGCTGGATAAGTTCATTGCTGTGAGAATCACAGTAAGTAGAAGAACCAGCAGAGTGGGTACACACATTGGTCACTGTAGAATCGAAGAAGACTCAACCCTTCACTTATATAGAGACCCAAAAGAATTAAATAAATATGTAAAAAGGAAATATTTTCCCCACTACCTACAAGGGGAGAAATTTTGGGGGAGATGGATGATGCCAAATATTTTTCTACACTTCATGCATCAGCAGGGTTCTGGCAAGTGCCCTTAGAAAAACAGAGCATGCGTTTGCACATGTTCAACACCTCCTTTTGAAGACACTGGTTTTGGATTTTGATCAGGACCCAAAGTGTTTCACAGGAAATACTATAAAATTTTAATGGAATAGAAAGTACTGATGATTACATAGATTATGTTTATATCCATGGAAAAAGAACAGAAGAGCATGATCAAAGGCTCCACGCAGCTTTAGAATGAACCAGAACTGCTAAAGTTAAACAAACAAAAAAATGTAAAATCAGTGCAATGGAAATAACATACCTGGGCAAAAAGGCGTACAGGTAGATGATAGTAAGTCTGAAACCATCACCAACATGACCTCCCCAGTAGACATGGAAAAGGTACAAAAATGCCTTTGAATTGTGAATTATTTTGGAATTTGTTGCCTAATCCAGCTACCCAATCTAACAATCTGAGAGTGCTACTATGCAACAGGGATGCATTTGTGATGCAAATCTTAATAGTTTGAGAAACTTAATGTGTTCATTAAAAAGGCCCACACCTTGAGGTATTATGACAGTAAGTGCAAAACAAAATTGTTCACAGATGCCTCCAAGGAGATATTGGCTCAGTCCTCTTACAACAGTATGATCAAAACTGGAGATCAGAGGCTTATGCATCCGGGCACTTGCAAAAACTGAAAGTCAATGTCCTCAACTATAGGAGGTGGCTTTGGCCTTCATCCATGGGTATAAAAACTTTCAGGGGGAGGCCAGTGTTAGCTACAACTGACCGTAAACCACCTACTGCCATTGCCAGAAGGAGCCTGGCAAAACAGCTTCCCCTTCCTTCCCTCCCAAGAACACAGAAATTATATTTTCAGCTACTACTGTATGATTTGCAAATTGCACACAGTTGGGAGAGATCTGGCAGGTACAGACACACTCTCTAGAGCAGTGCAGTGGAACAAAGTCCAGAATTAGATTTTGTACATGTCCGTCTGATTAAAAAAAAACACACAGATCTGCCCAGTTGCAAATGAAAGGTGGACTCTGCTTGCCAGTCTACTCACAGTGAGACCTGCATAATTAATTAAGGCTATTAGCACAGAGTGGCTAGGAGAGCATATCTCCAGGCCACATTGTCAATTTAAAGGGGATTGGATTTGGTTTGAAGGTACCAGGATAGTGATCCCTATAATGTTTCAATTAGAAAAAAATATTAAAAAGCACACATGAAGGGATTGAAAAATCGAAGCTTCAAATGAACAGCAGTGGTGAAAGAGCTGTTTAGAATGGTCACATATGCCAAAAATACAGGCCAAATCAAACAAAGGACTCCATATTGGTGGCAGTGGAAGAATTACCCCCGGGAACAAAGTAGGCATAGATTTGTTTACATTATCTGAAAAAAACAAAACAAAAAAGTCTTATGTACTTATCCTAGACTATTTTTACTTCCCTAAGATAGTCTTACCAGAAGATACTACAGGTAAACAGGTGATTGTTCACATCAACACTATTTTTGATAGACATGGTATACCTGACATAGTAATGTCTGGCACTGGGCTACAGTTAAATGGACATGAGTTCAAGCGGTTTGCAGTGAAGTATGGATTTAGACATGTAACCCCCAGTCCCCCATTATCTCCAATTCAACAAATTGGTGGGAAATGGTGTCAAAATAACAAAGTCATTACTGAAAAAGGTTGCAGAATCAGACTCTGATTCACATGTAGCGCTGTTAAACTACAGAACAGCACCAATGAAGCATGGGTTGTCACCTGCTGACATTTTGTTCAAGAGAAAAGTGAAAACATTTCTGCCCTGCTAGAAATGTATGTCAGAAGCGCTAGGGCAGGGGTGGGCAAACTTTTTGGCTCGAGCACCACATCGGGGTTGCGAAACAGTACGGAGGGCCGGGTAGGGAAGGCTGTACCTCCCCAAACAGCCTGGTCCCTGCCCCCATCCGCCCCCTCCCACTTCCCGCCCCCTGACTGCCCCCCTCAGAAACCCCCCACTCATCCAACCCCCCCTGCTCCTTGTCCCCTGACCGCCCCCTCCCGGGACCCCCTGCCCCTAACCGTCCCAAGGGACCCCACCCCCTACTCCCTGTCCTGACTGCCCCAACCCCTATCCACACCCCGCCCCCTGACAGGCCCCCCAACCCATCCAACCCCCCCCCCACTCCTTGTCCACTGACTGCCCCCTCCTGGGACCCCCATCCCTAACTTCCCCCCAGGACCCCACCCCCAATCCAACCCCTCCACTCCCTGTCTCCTGACCTTCCCCCCCCCAAACCTCCACCCCATCCAATCGCCCCCCTATCCCAACTGCCCCCTGGGACCTCCTGCCCCTTATCCGACCCCCTCCCCCCCACCCTTACCAGGCCGCTCAGAGCAGCAGGACAGGCTTATTGGAAAGGCTGGGAGATGGGTGGGTGCAAGCTACGCTGCCTGCACGGTGGCATAACAAGGGGGGGCAGTGGGGGAGGGGCCAGGGACTAGCCCCCCCGGGCGGGAGCTCAGGGGCCAGGCAGGATGGGCCTGCGGCTGTAGCTTGCCCACCTCTGCACTAGGGACTTGCGGATGTCCAGAGACAGATAAAGTGAAACATTATTAGTTAGTTTAGTGATGAGGTTAGTTATAAGTATTTATAATAGTGTGTTACATTAAAGTTGGCTTTAAAGTATTGTTGTTATTAAGATTTGGTTCAGAGGGAAAGATGCAATACTGGGCACTGTGCCTTTAAAAGCTCAGCTTCTGAGACAGAGAATCCAGGCAGGGTGCTGTAAGGCTCTTGTTATGCTCAGCCAGTTGGATCTGGACACAGAATAAAGCAGATCTTTTGCAAGCACCATAAGCACTGAATCGGTGTTCAATTTGTAATGAAAGAGGTGCTGAGGCTCAAACAATTTTTTTACATTCATAACTGATGCAGCAAGACCAGAGATGCCGGAGCTATGAACTGCCAAACCCTAGAGGTGCCAGGTCTCAGCCCTGGCACAAATTAAGCATGGCACTGAATGATCATAGAACACCATACCCTTCACCCGACTACACCCTTCACAACTTAGACTATGCATAGACATTAGTTATATTATCTCAATGACTGTGGAGTTTCTGATACAATAATGCACTTGGCAGAATATATTTGGATGGGACATTACAAATTAAAACAGCAGAGTACTGTGTTACCAAAACCCCTTGTCAGAGACCTGGTACAGAGGCAGTTAAACAAACCATACAATGATCTGCCTGCACCTTCTGCAATGAGGTCTCTGCGCACACGCTACTTTGTGAGAATCTGATGAGAGAAAATTAAACTCTGCAATCAGCCAATAAATCTTACAGTAGCCTCATTTTTTTAAATAATGATGCCTGAGGCAAATCTTTTGTGGCCAAGAAAGGAAAAGAATTAGAACTTTCTAAAACTCCCGATCAGGCCCACCAATGGAGGGTGGGTGGGGGGATGGAAAGGGGGCAATTGCCCAGGGGCCCAGGAGATTTAAAAGGGCCTGGGGGCCCCTGGCCATCACTGCCAGCAGCACAGTGGGTCTAAAGCAAGCTTCCTGCCCCCCCTTGCTCTGCACTGCTCCTGGGAGCGGCTGGCACATCCCTGTGGCCCCTGGGGAGAGGGTCCCCATGCGTTGCCTCCTCCCTGAGCGCCAACCCCACAGCTCCCATTGGCCAGGAACTGCAGCCAATGGGAGCTGTGGGTGCGGTGCCTATGGGCAGCAGCGCATGGAGACCCCCTTGACCCCCTGCCTAGGAGCTGCCAGAGGGATGAGCTGGTCGCTTTTGGGAGTTGCCAGAGGTAAAGGCCAACCCCCCTGACCCTGTCCTGCACCTCAACCCCTGCCCCAGCCTACAGCCTGCACCCCCTCCTGTACCCAAACTTCCTCCCAGAGCCTGTATCCCTCTCCCGCACCCAAAATCCCTCCCGGAGCCCAACCCCACACACCCAGACCCTGACCCCTCACCCCCTCCAGCACCCAAACTCCCTCCCACAGCGCTCACCCCCTACCGCACTCGAACTCCCTCCCAGAGCCTGCACCATGCACCCCTTCCCACACCCCAACCCCTGGTGAAAGTGAGTGAGGGTGCGGGGGAGCAAGCAACGGTGGCAGGGCCTCGGAGAAGGTGGGGGCAGGGGCGTGGTCTCAGAGAAGGGGCAGGGCAAGGGTCTTCGTGTTTGCGCGATTAGACAGTTGGCAACCCTACCAGGCGGGCATGAGGAAGCCCTGGCCATGCCGGAAGAGCGCACCCAGCAGCACAGCCAGCAGGTCGCTGGACGCCAGCCAGCACACGCACAGCACCGCCCAAATGTCAAGGGGCCGCGTCTGCGCAGGCGCGGCTTGTGCATCCACGGGGGCCCACTGACTGTTCTGCCCTGGCGCCCGGAATTGCTGTCAGTGGGCCTATCCCTGGTACTGCTGATCTTCTACAGCTTCCTAAACCACTACTCCTTCCTGAGAGATGCAGGGTCCCACTGTTTTTAAGCCCTCCACCACTGAGGGAACCAGATACACTAAATGCTGATATATGACTTACCAACACTCCTTGAATTTTAGGCACACAGTACTGAATACTTGTAAGAAACTGCAGTGAATCCAGAGTGTAAAAAGCTTGCAAAAACTAAGTAATGAATGTGTTTTTTAGGAAATCACAATTTACTCATGAACATTCCTCATTCACTGAAGGAATCTTTCCTTTCCCCTCTGAGCATGCAGCAGTCCTATCAACTCTGACTAAACCCACCCTGGATGCATCAGACCTGGCTGGCTACCATCCAGTATCAAACCTTCTATATTCCTGAGCAAGTTCATAGAAAAGCTAGCTAAAGGCTGCTTTCAGGCTCATCTAGCCAAGACAATACCCCACACACGACACAATCTGGATTCAGGTTAAGAAACACAACAGAAACAGGATTAGTGATGCTGACGGATGGTCCCTGGCTGTCATAGAATCATAGAAGATTAGGGTTAGAAGAGACCTCAGAAAGTCATCTAGTCCAACCCCTTGCTCAAAGCAGGACAAACCCCAACTAACTCATCCCAGCCAGGGCTTTGTCAAGCCAGGCCTTAAAAACCTCTAAGGATGGAGATTCCACCACCTCCCTAGGTAACCCATTCCAGTGCTTCACCACCCTCTTAGTGAAATAGTTTTTCCTAATAGCCAACCTAGACCTACCCCACTGCAACTTGAGACCATTGCTCCTTGTTCTGTCATCTGCCACCCCGAGAACAGACTAGCTCCATCTGCTTTGGAACCCGGCTTCAGGTAGTTGAAGGCTGCTATCAAATTCCCCCTCACTCTTCTCTTCTGCAGATTAATAAACCCAGTTCCATCAGCCTCTCCTCGTAAGTCATGTGCCCCAGCCCCCTAATAATTTCTGTTGCCCTCTGCTGGACTCTCTCCAATTTGGCCGCATCCTTTCTGTAGTGGGGGGCCCAAACCTGGACACAATACTCCAGATGTGGCCTCACCACTGCCGAATAGAGGGGAATAATCTCTTCCCTCAATCTGTTGGCAATACTCCTACTAATGCAGTCAAATATGCCATTAGCCTTCTTGGCAACAAGGGCACACTGTTGACTTAAATCCAGCTTCTCGTCCACTGTAATCCCCAGGTCCTTTTCTGCAGAACTGCTGCTTAGCCAGTTGGTCCCCCGCCTGTAGAAGTGCATGGGATGCTTCCATCCTAAATACAGGACTCTGTACTTGTCCTTGTTGAACCTCATCAGATTTTTTTTGGCCCAATCCTCCAATGTGTCCAGGTCACTCTGGACCCTATCCCTACCCTCTAGTGTTATCTACCTCTCCCCTCAGCTTAGTGTCATCCACGAACTTGCTGAGGGCGCAATCCATCCCATCATCCAAAGCATTAATGAAGATGTTGAACAAATCCAGCCCCAGTAATGACCCCTGGGGCATTCCACTTGATACCAGCTGCCAGCTAGACATCGAGCGATTGATCACTACCCGTTGAGCCCAACAATCTAGCCAGCTTACAGTTCATTCATCTAATCCATAGTTTTTTTCACTTGCTGGCAAGAATAGTGTGGGAAACCATATTGAAAGCTTTGCTAAAGTCAAGATATATCAGGTCCACCACTTTCCCCATATCCACAGTGCCAATTATCTCATCATAGAAGGCAATCAGTTTGGTCAGGCATGACTTGCCTTGCTGAATCCATGTTGACTCTCCTCCAAGTGCTTCAAAATGGATTCCTTGAGGACCCTCTCCATGATTTTTCCAGGGTCTGAGGTGAGGCTGCAGTTCCCCAGATTCTTCTTCTTCCCTTTTTTAAAGATGGGTACTATGCCTGCCTTTTTCTAATCATCCGGGACCTCCCCCAACTGCCATGAGTTTTCAAAGATAATGGCCAATGACTCTGCAATCACATCAGCCAACTCCCTCAGCACCCTCGGATGCATTAGATCCGGACCCATGGACTTGTGTATGTCCAGCTTTTCTGAATGATCCTTAACTTGTTTTTTCATCACTAAGGTCTACTCACCTCCTCCCCATACTGTGCTGCCCAGTGCAGCAGGCTGGGAGCTGACGTTATCTTTGAAGATCAAAGCATAAAAGCATTGTGTACTTCAGCTTTTTCCACATCATCTGTAACTAGGTTGTCTCCCCCATTCAGTAAGGGTCTCACACTTTCCCTGACCTTCTTTTTGCTAACATACCTGAAAAAACCCTTCTTGTTACTCTTAACATCCATTGCTAGCTGCAATTCCAGTTGCGCTTTGGCCTTCCTGATTATACCCCTGCATGCTCGAGCAATATTTTTATACTCCTCCCTAGTCATCTGTCCAAGTTTCCACTTCTTGTAAGCTTCCTTTTGTGTTTAAGCTCACCAAAGATTTCTCTGGCCACCTGCCATATTTGCTATTCTTTCTACACATCAGGATGGTTTGTTCCTGCGCCCTCAATAAGGCTTCTTTAAAATACAGCCAGCTTTCCTGGACTCCTTTCCCCCTCATATCAGCCTCCCTGGAGATCCTGCCTATCAGTTCCCTGAAAGGGTCAAAGGGGGAGGGATAGCTCAAGGGTTTGAGCATTGGCCTGCTAAACCCAGGGTTGTGAGTTCAATCCTTGAGGGGGCCATTTAGGGATCTGGGGCAAAAATTGGGGTTTGGTCCTGCTTTGAGCAGGGAGGTGGACTAGACCTCCTGAGGTCCCTTCCAACCCTGATATTCTATGATTCTATGATTCTGCTTTTCTGAAGTCCAGGTTCTGTATTTTGCTACTCTCCTTTCTTCCTTTTGTCAGGATCCTGAACTCAACCATCTTATGGTCACTGCTGCCCTGGTTGCCACCCACTTTTCTACTTCCCCTACCAATTCTTCCCTGTTTGTAAGCAGCAGGTCAAGAGGAGCACAGCCCCAGCTGGTTCCTCCAGCACTTGCACCAGGAAGTTGTCCCCAACGCTCTCCAAAAACATCCTGTATGTCTGTGCACCGCTGTATTGGTCTCCCAGAAGATGTCAGGATGATTGAAGTCTCTCATTAGAACCAGGGCATGTGACCTGGAAACTTCAGTTAATTGTCTGAAGAAAACTTCGCCTACCTCATCCTCCCAGTCTGGTGGTCTATAGTAGATGCCCACCACAACATCACCCTTGTTGCTCTCGCCTCTAAACTTAACACAAAGACTCTCAAAGCTTTTCTCCAGTTTCATACTGGAGATCTGAGCAATCATACTGCTCTCTTACATACAGTGCAACTCCTCCACCTTTTCTCCCCCGTCTGTCCTTCCTGAACAGTTTATACCCATCCATGACAGTGCTCCAGTCATGTGAGTTACCGCACCAAGTCTCTGTTATTCCAATCACATCATAGTTCCTTGACTGTGCCAGGACTTCCAATTCTTCCTGCTTGTTTCCCAAACTTCTTGCAGATGGATGGCAGGCCAACATCCATTCTCATACTCCTGCACCTCTCTGCAGCAGTCAACGGCCCATCATGAGACAGCACTGTCCTATGTGAGACAGGTGGTTTTATGTTTTGTAGGGAGATCAGTTCTGATGGCTTTCAGGGAGTCAGCTGCAGTGGAACACTCATAGGGATAATCTCTCGAAGGAGGAGGAATGGTTACTTACCCATACAGCAATTGGAATTCTTTGAGATGTGCTCTCTGTGCATTCCACCGGAGGCTTGCAAGTACAAATCACTTGAAGAACTAAAGCTAACACAAAATGCAGCCGTGCATGCCTGTTCATTAAGGGGTTACATGAGCATCTCAGATCTGTCCTGCCCTGTCTACACTGGCCCTCTAAAGAATATCATATCAAGTTCAAGATCTCATTCCTTATCTTCAAGGTTCTTAATGCCAGGATAGCCAAAACAAGGTCTAAATTTCCTGAGTGATGACCATGACTGACAACTCCACTAATCAAGTAAAATAGAACTGTCTACCTCCAGGGTTTAAAAAAAAGCTTACTTGTGCAGAAAACAAAGCATTTTTGGTGACTGGCCCAAGACTATTGAACCAAATCCCACAAGATCTAAGTACCACCACAAACCTCACTATCTTCCATTCCATGTTTAAGACATATGTGTTTGACCTTCCCTTCTCTAAGAAAAGTACATAGCACAACACATGTAAATTTAAAAGGTGTTTTGATTTTTTTTTAATCCACACATGATTATCCCCCTGGAAAAAGGAAGACAGAAAAGGAGGAAAGAACCATGTTGATTAGATTATTTGTTGTGAATTACTCACTCAGCTCTTCAATATTAGTTTTGTTTTCATATGATATAATGATTACGTCTAGGGCATTTAAATAACTGAATAGGTTTTCTTACCATTCAACAATCATATGAGCAAGTGGCACCAAAGGATTATTTCTGATACTTCTGGCACCTTTAAATGATGATTTATGAAGTTCTACTTTGCAGGCAGTGTTCATTCTGGTCTGGAGTACTCCAGGAGACTTTCAGAAAATGGTGTTTTCAATGGGACTGCTCCCTTGAGAGAGGGTTTATTGGATTGGGCTCTAAATTAGAATTTTCTCATTGAAATGTTCTAAATATTCTTTGTTAAAAATAGCCAATAACGTTTAATTGAAATTTCCAATAAAAAAAAACAAATACAAAAACCAACAGCAAATGGCAATGTGTGTTAAACAGAGCTGACTGGAGAATGCCAATTCCATTTCATGATAACTTTAAAGATTTTGACATTTGCTTTCATTGTTCATTGGAACCAAAACAAAACCTTTAGAAAATTCTCATGAGACTGAATTGTGTTGAAAGGTCAGGTGTTCCATTCGGGGATGGGGATGGGGACAGTTTACCTAACAATGGCCTGACCAAAGGTAGAAGAAGGCCAGAATTTTCTTTTTTCTAATTCTCAAAATAAAAGGAAAACACTTCCTGAATCCATTATACTAGCAATGCACAGACAAAAATATCAACCCTTAGGTATAATTATACTAACTGACTGAACACTCCTTCTGAGTATTGCAATTATTAAATGTTGAAAATTGATGGTCTGAGATAATAGTGATCACACTACTGTAAATAATCCTATTGACATCAGTGACAACCAGACATTGTAAGCAGTATGTTCAATAGTAAACGTTTACAGGATCAGACCCTAATTATATATTCTTAATGCTTTGCACTGTATTAATATTGATTTAATTTCATTTCTATTTTGCTTGAAAATAATAAAATATAATCACCACTTTCACACCACCCAGACCAAAAAATAATCAGTTTATCATTCAGAGTGAAAAAGGCAAGATTCAAACAGAAGCAGTAGCTTATTCTCAAGTATTTATAGAGTACCCGTCACCATAGTATCAGATTTCTAGCAAAGACTTTAAGCTAGATTTCAAGATTTCAAGAACGATTTCAAGCTACAGTTTGAATGAAAACCATACATTGTATCTTATTCTGATTAAAAGCTGAAGCACAGTAAATCAGACACTGCTACTTATTAACTCCTTGGTGCCAGTGTCTAATATTTCCACCTAATTTGGAAATGGTCACTGACTAAAGTGATTTGGGTAAAGTTATGCCTGAATAATTTGTGTGTTCTTTTAAATTATTACCCTGGCTGCTGCCTGTTTAAAAAACAAAGTACATGGATAACTCAAATCGAGACAAAAAACAACTAAGTCTGATTGAGCACAAATGTCGTTTTAAACTGGATGTTAATCAAAGAAGGACTGGATCCTTGTCCCTTTGAAGTCAAAGGCAAAACTTCTATTGACTTCAGTCAGATCGGAAGCAGGTCTTCAGAAACAGTGTCCTCTTCCCTTTTCAGAATTCCATGTAGGTTATAAATCTTTGAACACGACAGATATGCGATATACAAGAAGCAGCCCTTTTTGTAACTCTTAAATCTGAATTTAAGGCATTTATGACAACTTTAAAGGCAAAGGATAACAAATCATTAGAAAAATATACTAGAAATATTTTTCAAGGTAGCTAAGAAAATGCATGTTCTCTCATTTAGTCCTATAAAGTTACCTGGTCTATCCTTCTGCCAGAGTACGATTGTTGCCATTTACTGGGGAACAGTATATTGAAAGGCACACAAAGTTTTGGGCACTTGAATTGTCATCAGAGTTCTTTGTCAAAGGATCTGTATATAGTACAATACATCCTTGGCACTGAGGAACTGATCTCCATTGCCTTGAGCTTGGGTAGTCATTTACCTGTCTGACCTCAACTGAAAAAAACCTGACCTCAACTGAATCCTTTTTTCTTATGCTAAACCAAGAAATTTCATGAAATAGCAGAATCCTCTTTTAAATATAGATCTGTTAACTGAACAGTCCTGTTGAAGGGAGAGAATTTTGGTGCAACAAATTATCCGTTTGATAGGTTTCTACAATAGTTTCATCTTCAAAGAACACAGAAAGAAGAAAATCCAGCTAAGTGGATACAGAAAAACCTGCATAGCAAGACAGAGAATTACATTGATTTCAGTCTGATTGACAGCATCTATATTATTCAGAACATTATAGAATGGAACCAATTCAGCCCAGGAAGTGACTACTGAATGCTGAGATATCATTTAACAAAACATTAAGCAGGAAAGAATAAAACTGCTCTGCATGAAAGCTTCAGAATTAACCAAGACAAGTTCAAGAAAGAATTTAGTCATGAGATGAAATTGGAAAGACATTATGTATTATTAACAAATTGACTTTTTTTCCCATTAAAATAAATGAAAAACTAACCTGATGATGTAGATGCAGCCTAATAAGTCAAGAAATTATAAAAGTAAAGTTATACTCCCAGGCAAAGCACTGTGCTACATGGAAATTAAGGCTGAAATTGCGTAACAGGAGTGTTGTAGTTGTAAAAAAAAATAAAATAAAATAAAAAAATCAAGCATTAGAAAAGCAGGAAATTATTAGTTAAGATTAAACTAAGGAGAACATCAGACACCTGGAAGTACAGAAATGCCCAGGTGAAGTTACCACCTTAATTCTGTTCTCTTAAAAATACCAGCTCCCCATCTTCCTTCCCTTCTTAGTTTGTATATGTATATAATGTGTGTGTGTGTGTGTGTGTTATATTTATGTATTATATCATATTATATTTATAATATATATTTATGTTTTTGAAAGCCATCTTAAAGTTGGCGAAGATGTACTTATACAGTTTTGCAAATTGGATTTTAGAAAATTTGGTTTTATACATGCACGCCTCTAATATGTAATGTGGTGTTTCATCACTGCACTTAATGCAGAGTGGGTAACGACTGCTTCCCATATGCTGGGCCTAATAAGAACTGGTGGACTATATATATTTTTCTGTGGACAGCTCAGCTTGTGCGCAGTTAGAGTTATTATGGATGGATAAGATTGTCTCAGTGGATTACTACTGGGGCAGAGTTAAGGTTGTTCTAGTGACCTTATATGTGCATTTTCGTACTGTATTTTCAAATGTTTGGTTTTTACTTCAGTTAAACTTAAAGTAGAGTTTCCTTCCTTTCCAAGGCTTCATATTTATTTTTTTTTAAAAAAGTAACATTCTTGTAAGGATTTGAACTCTCAATCCTCAGATTTTTTTTTAATCTGAATTTCAATTTGACAAAGTTTTTTGCCATGGAATTTGCTTTTTTTGTTTTTGTTTTGTAATTATTGATTACTGAGTAACACACACCTCTACCTCTGTTCCCTACTCATTTCATGCTTACTAACTTACCCCACACTCACTTGTGCTCTCCAATGACTGATTATTGTGTCTGCAGAGTTACTAAACTCTAAGGGTATTCCCCTCACCTGGGACACAGGTGCAGAGTTCCACAGGACTTCAGTAACAACCAGTGTCAAAGGCTGAAAAAGAGTGATGGAGACCTACCAGTACTTAAAAAAAAGATATTAAGACCACTATTCTCCCAGCTCTGCAATACTCCTTATGAGCACTTTAGAAAATCCTCATACTCTTTCAAGTTTCTAAAGTGCTATATACCCCTGGGATAGTGGCTTATAAAATAGAAACTGGAAAATAAATGGCTTGGGGGAACATCTGTCAATCTTTCTTACTTCTAAAGGTTACTGCTGGCCTTTGGTATCTGAATGCCAAAAATACGACAACTCAACATGGAAAGATTAGGAAGTGCCCATGCTAGTCAGGAGTCTCCAACATCCACAGAAGGAACAATGTAAAGATTGGAGCATAAGGAACTGATAAGGTCCAAGTGCTGTCTAAGGTATTGCTGATGTATTGCTGAATTGCTCAGTGCTGTTACTGCTAAGAGGCAATTAAACACTCAGCAGCTGACAGCTTCCCTTGCTAGTGTTGAAGCGCCTCTGGAGTTCTGCAGGTAAGAAGCTCCATTCCCCTCCAAAAGTACAAGGATAGTACTGTCCCCTAGATGAAGCAAGAATAATTTTTCTGTAAGAACTAATGCGGCCTACACTGCACAATGTTTCCTATTCACTTCAGTTGTCCAAAATGCCCAATTCTGCAGGACTGCTTAGGCTGCTTCTTCCTCATAGGTGGAGGGATACATATACAATTGGTGCAAGTCTGTACAGACCTGTAATTGAAGAGGGGTCAAGGCAGATCCATTTGTAAACATATGAGGTGGTGAGAAGCATCCCAAGGATTGACACTTTTTTTCTTTTAAAACTTTTTGTTGACTCCTAGCTTCAAACCAGCTCTTCAGATGAGGTTTATTTGAAAGATGTTGATGAGACGTAACGCATAGGGCCAGATCTGAAACACTGAAAAGTATATTAGAAATGTAATCAGTGATGAACTAGGCATACCTGAGCGGTACATTAGAACATCCCAAAGGTGATCTGGGGCACTGTGAATCTTTAGGGAGTTTAAGGAAGGAGACAATGAGCTTTAAAAGTCCATTAGATTATTCCATTACAGTACCCCAGTGGACTCACCAACACACATACTCCCACCCAGAGAAGTCCATATGCCAAATTTCTTTCCATACTAGAATAATGGAGTACTATTAAGCAAGATAAATCACTAAACTTCTAGAGGCTAAAGGAAAAAGAGTGACAAAATTAGTTAGATGATGAAGGAATCACAGGAGAAGCAATAGGTTTTGAAGTTACTGAAATGTTTGATATATGTTTCATAAAACATCTTACTTGAAAAGCTAATTAAATATTAGCAATAATGTAGCAAGTTGTGGGAAGGTGTCCTGTGGGACACCATAGATCTCTTGTTTAGATTAGATCTTGCTTAATATTGTCATTAATTATCTGGAATAGTGAATAAACAACATGTTAATGAAACTAAATTGGGAGAAAATGCAAATCCAAGGCAATACAGAGTAATATTACAAAGAAAACTGGAGAGATCAGAAGCCTGAATGTAACAAAAAGAGAATAAATTTGAAAAAAAAAAATCCAGAACACAGATATTGAATGGGAGAGAAAGATCTGGAAAGAAGTAATGATAGAAATGACCTAATGTATTGGTAATACTGGACAGCAATGTAGATACGAGTTTGCATTGAAATAACCGCTAAAAATGACCAGTGGAATTTTGGGCTGCAAACACTGAGCTATCATGTGTCAGAGCAGAGAAGCACTAGTCCATCTCTATAAGGGCATTGGCATAACCACACCTGGAATATTGCATTCAGTTCTGTGTATCACATTACCAGAGAAAGCCTGATAAATTAGATAATTCAGAGAAAAGGAACAAAAATTACCCAGAGGACCAGAGAAATTCCTTTCAAGTACTAAAGTTTAACACAACTAAATTGTGTGGCCTAAGACTAAATGGGACGTGGGGATGATAACAATCAACAAAACAGAGTTAGACCCAAGCCTCAAAGTTTGGATTTGGATCCAAATTTGTCCAAAGTATAGGACAAAGGGCTCAGATTTTAGATTATGTGCTCTTTGAGGCATAGGCTATCATTTACTATATATTTATATAGCTCTGAAAACAAATGGACCCAACCTGATTGTCTCTAGTCGCTAAGTATTAAATAAAACAAACACATAATAAATCAGGTTCATCTTTACTACAGCTATTTGAAGGCTGAGAACACCAAAAAGGAAAGGGATTCCTTTGGGTTTCTACAAGGGAATATAACTAGAATAACTGGATGAAATTAAGAGTTACATTTTGGCTGTCAGGAAAAGTTTCCCAACAGTGAGATTTATTAGAGAGCTCATAGGGTTCACAGGAAGCTCCTTTGCTTAATATATTTAAAAGTAAACTGGATGAAACACTAGAAAAAATATTGGAGGATAAGAAGATTAACTGGATGACTAATAGGTCTTTTCTATATCTAACTACTTTGATAGAAGCCCTTATACCAGCACTAAATTATACGAGGTACTACAGTGATGGGAGCTATATAAGTACCCAGAAAGATGATGTAAGTAGGGTCTGAATGAATGCTTCCCTGACAGCTAGCTGGAGGGGGAGAGACTTTGGGTGTGTTTATGTAAATACATTTTGCTCCTGCCCTGCTTAGATATTTAGCAGACAGAGCAGTGTCAAAGTAAACAGTTTTGGTTGGTGTTGGGTTACAAATCTCTTTAGTACTGACTGCACGGGTAGTGAAATATGTTTACCAATGTTGTAATTATTACAGCAATACAGGGAAGCAGGACTGTGCTTAACCTGTCCCAAATGAGGGGGGTCACCCGCAGTTGAAAGAACCTTCTTAAGCCCTGTGAAAGTAAGAGGGGTGGGGACAGATGTCCCAGCCAGGAGATTGCAAACTCTCTCCACAGGTCCTCCCGAGACTGGTTTAAACCTATTCCTCCCCCCTGTTCAAAGAAAGAGCTAAATAGGCTTCATTCTTTTGTTATTTTAAATGCTCAATCACTGAGACCTGAAATCACTTGAGATGGGGCAGTGTTTCTGCCCAGCCTGCAAAGAGCTGAAAATCACTAAGAGACTGATGTGCAGAGGTCACAGCAGAGAGGCAGGTGGCAGCAGAAGGTGACTGATGGTCGGCTGGCAAACAAGTGGCTGGTGAGCATAGTGAGAAGCCAGCAGGGCAGCTGGCAGAGAGGCACAGAGAGCAGCCAGCAGGTGAGTGCCCAAGCAGCGGAGCAAATAAGGTGCCTTCTTACCTCCACCCAGGGTGGGAGGCAAACTCTCCAGAGGACACTGCCCAACTTACTTGGGGGTGGATCTTTTGCTCATGGTTTATGTTTATGAACCCTATTTGCGGTGTTTTCCCAAATTAACGCTGAGTTACTTCCCCTCCTTTTGTTAAGTTTCTTTTCTACACTCAGGCTCTGTGTTTGTGAATGGGGAAGTATTGCCTCTCAGAGGCACCCAAGGGTGATGTGTAATTTCCCCAGGTTACTGGGTGGGGGCTCGAGCCAGTTCTGTGTTGTATGAATGGAAAGAAACCCCTAGATATTGAACCCAGCCCTGGTTGCTGCTGGCTTTGCCTGGCAGAAGGGTTACAATTAGATGACTAATTTAGACAGATAGAGATGTTCAAACCATCTAAGGAGTGATCCAAGTATCTGGAATATTCAAACCAGGGCAAAAAGAAAACATAAGCATATAGGTGGTCTTATATTGCCCTTTTCTCCACTCTCTGGGTAAAATCCTGATAGTCTATCCTTGCTCAGGTTAAGATTTTGTCATGGTTATTTTTAGTAAAAGTCACAGACAGGCCGCACTCAATAAACAATAATTCACGGACATCTGAGCACCAGGGTTGGAGTTGCAGTCCAGGAAGGCGAAAGAGAGGGGCTGAAAGCCTGAACCCCACCATCTGAGGGAGAGATAGGGCTGACAGATGAAGCCCCACCGCCCAGGGCTGAAGTCATAGAGGTCATGAAAGATCACGGAACATATGACAGACTCATAGTCTTAATCATTGCCAAGACAGCACAGGCCAACCCATTCAAGCTACCATCCACATATTCATTGAAATCCTGAAAGAGAATAATCCCTAAGGTCTCTGACAACAGTCCTGACACCAACTGGCTGATGATCTATCATTTGACCTAAAACAGGCTCTCTGTCATTCCCATAACTAGCTATGCGTCTCAGACAGTTCTGACAGACAATATTGCTAGTCAATAAAGGCTGCTGAACTTCAACACCCATATGTCCCTGGAACTGAAGTGTGGTTTATAAAACAAGAATACTAGTTCATTCGTTCCTATTCAGCTGGATAAGAGTTATGTTGTTCATAAAGAAAATGATAATCTGTTATTTTCTATTATATTTGACAGGTTTCAGAGGAACAGCCGTGTTAGTCTGTATTCGCAAAAAGAAAAGGAGTACTTGTGGCACCTTAGAGACTAACCAATTTTCAGAGGAACAGCCATGTTAGTCTGTATTCGCAAAAAGAAAAGGAGTACTTGTGGCACCTTAGAGACTAACCAAATTGGTTAGTCTCTAAGGTGCCACAAGTACTCCTTTTCTATTATATTTGGTAATGGATGTGTAGAGAACAAATAACACAACACGAGGGGTGGTTTTTTTGGTATTTCATTTGGATTCCATAATGCATAGTTTATGTTTTCATTATTTCTTCTCAGTTGTAACTCTTTGTGCAGCATCAAAAGTTTTCTCAAGAGGGTGGACAAGGAGTTCTCTTTATAGGTACAATTATTAGGATATAACTGTAGTGTTCATGCTCTGTACAAAGTTTTCCTAAGGAGTCACAAATTGTGTGTGCACTAAATTTAAAAAAAAAAATTTACTAGTATCAGCAAACATCCCACTCCACCCCCAAAATATCATGTGCCTATAAGTATGCTGCCCACTGCTCTGCAATATCTTTCCATAATGCTAATGATGTAACATTTCCAGGTTTCAGAGTAACAGCCGTGTTAGTCTGTATTCGCAAAAAGAACAGGAGTACTAGTGGCACCTTAGAGACTAACCAATTTATTTGAGCATAAGCTTTCGTGAGCCACAAGTACTCCTTTTCTTTCTGTAACATTTCCAGAGACAGTACTTGGAGATATCCTGTCTAAAAGGTCTGATTCTACCTCCATTACTCACATTGAGTGGCATCTTAGAGCACATCTACACAAACACTGCACAGCAAGCTGGGGCATAAATCTACAATGCTCCAGCATGCTGCTCACTGAGTGTCCATGTGGATCCTAATGCTGCACACAAAGTTTCCTAGTGTGCACTGACATGTCAATGAGCACTGTAGACTTATATCCCAGCAAGTGTGCATGTAGACATGCGCTTACTTATTCAAGCACTTCCATTGAAGTACTTGGGATTAATCTCATGAGTAAGGTGCTATTTAAGGCAAGGGTGACAGATTTAGGCCCAGTGGTAATATCTAACAAAACATATAGATTAGAAATTAAGGTGATAGGGCAATTTGACTTAAATTTTCCAAAGCGATTACTGATTTTGGTTGCCAAATTTGAGATACCTCAAAGAAGCCTGATTTTCATAAAATGCTAAGCATGTCATCATCCCAGGTTGGGCACCCAAAAATCACTCATCGGTTTTGGAAAATTTAAGACAAGTTGCCTACCAACTTGGTATCTAAACTACATCTTTGGTGTCATTTTCAGGTACTGCCTCCAGGCCCAAATCTGCAACTCTTACCCTGAACAGCACATTACCCATCACTTACCCATGACTTCAGATGATTTTAAAAATATATATCCTTATAACTAACATTGGGATATGTAGCATTACTAAGAGGAAAGATTCATTCTAAATAAGTGTCCTGCATATTCATTCTGCTCTCCACTAAAGGTACTTATTATACCAATCTCAATAGTTTTATAAATTTCAAGTCATAACTGGGTTGAATTTGTCTCATACACCTGCGAGTTTAAAACAGACTTTGGATTTACAAGAACTGGATCCTCAAATAAGTCGTAAATTTTTAACGTTTACAGTAATTAACCATTGGAACAATTTATCAAAGGTTTGTGGTGGATTGTCCATCACTGGCCATTTTAAAATCAAGATTGGATGCTTTTCTAAAAGATAGCCTCTAGGAATTATTTTGGGGAAGTTCTATGGCAGGGAGTGGCAACCTTTGGCATGCGGCCCATCAGGGAAATCCGCTGGCGGGCTGGGATGGTTTGTTTACCAGTAGCGTCCGCAGGTTTGGCCAATCACAACTCCCACTGGCCGCAGTTCACTGTTCCAGGCCAATGGGGGCTGCAGGAAGCGGCATGGGCTGAAGGATGTGCTGGCCTCTGCTTCCCACAGCCCCCATTGACCTGGAACAGGAAACCGCGGCCAGTGGTAGTTGCGATCGGCTGAACCTGTGGATGCTGCAGGTAAACAAACCATCGCAGCCCGCCAGCGGATTTCCCTGACGGGCCACATGCCAAAGGTTGCTGATCCCTGTTCTATGGCCTTTGCTGCACAGGAGGTCAGACTAGATGATCACAGTGATCCCTTCTGGCCTTGGAATCCATGAAATACAGCAACCTTTATAAGATCTGCCTGAGATGCCATATGTAAAAATGAACAATATGAAATCTAACAAACCATGGGAATGCAAAGTTAAAAATAAGTCTAATCTCTGTGGTGTCAAAGTTCATACAGTAGCTGCCTCATTTCACACATATTATTCTGCTTCACACATTATTTGATCGAAAATACTGAGCAAAACCAAAATGGAAAAACCTGGGATGAATCCATCCCATAGGGCACATTAATAGCTGTGAAGACACATGAAGGATAAAGTCCTTCCACAGTATAGTAAATATAAATAGAGCTGGTCAGCAAATTTACTATTCCCAGTAAAATTCACCCAGCTCCAAACTCTTACGTAAGGGGCAACACCTTGTGTAAGAGTTCAGAGCTAAATATTATTGCTGTAGAATTGGCCATTGCCTGCAGCACTGAGTTGCTGACCTTTGTGTTCCATCATGTCCTTACAGACAACAGTACAGTACCAGAGGCCTTTACCAGTCTCAATTTCACTTATTCTCAGATTCACATGATAGCTATTTGGGGCATTACTGAGCTACTGCCTAGGGGCTTCACCTGCTAAAATTGTACTAAAATGTCAATTTTGCTTCAAGTATTTGCTAAGGAGAGCTGGTATTTTCACAACTTTGTGCGTGAATTTATTAAACGGAAATATGTGCCATCTCTTTTTGAAAACTGTAAGCTGATTTAATAAGTTTCATAGAATTTATAAATTTGCATCAGGATAAGGTTTTGGCATTTTTGTGCTAAAATGTCAGATTTTACCATGCAAATATCTTTTCTCCCTCAAATAGCTGAAAACAACCAGAGTGTATTAACACTTAGTATGGTGCCAGGAGCTATAATGCATTTTGCCGTGGGCATAACAAGAGTCAGCAAGTTGCCCTCATATAGATAAGGAATTTGGGAGTTCCCAGAAATACAATATGTGAACCAGGTAAATGGAAGTTTTGTTTATGAATGTTTTCTCTTTGCATTTGCATCCAACCTCTCTGTTTGGCTCATGAGAAAGATTCTTGAATAATTTTTCCCTGGACGTAAAGACAGTGATCTGTTGAAAAAAAAAATCTACTTTTCAGTTTAATCTAAAATTCAGTGTGAAACCAACTTAATTTTCCTTTCATAGTGGTTTTGCCAGCACTGAGAATTCTTTTGTAGAAACATACCTTGAGCTGAAATAATTTGTCATTTCTTCTTAATCCTCTATTATAAGCTCAATATTTTGTTCTCCTGCAGGACCAATAATTGGTGATTTGTTCATTTTAATTTGTCTTAGTGCAATGTCTTTCTGCTACTGTTACCCACATCAAAGGCACTATATAAACAAACAATGTAACTACATACAGTTAGAATCAACAATATAGATATTTACTGATAGAGATGGGCAAACAATGTTTTATTAATATTTGCATACATTTTAAATAAAACTCACACTGGGCCATATTTGCATCTTTTCAATACTTAGCTCTCCTCCAGTGTTTGAGCAGAGCATGAGTACACTCAGCAAGTGAACACTGCTTGAAAAGTGCTCGCAGTGCCCTTTTGGTAATCTCTACATGGATTTATGAAATAGTGCATGGAAGAGTGAAGAGACAAAGCACGAAAGCAAGATGAAAAACTAGAGAAAGAGCATCAACAATGTAAATGTGGATGAGGGGAAATAACAGAATGGTAGGACTGGAAGGGACCTTGAGAGGTCATCTAGTCCTGTACATGCCACCACCATCAGGACAAGAAGGAATTTCAGGCAGATGGAGGTGCCAAGCAATCTTGCCATGTGCCTGGACTGTGACCATATATAAAGAGAGGAGATGAAATGCCTAGGAACCACTGACCAACCTGTCAAATATGCAGTAGTCTAAGCACCAGGATTGCTTATGACTAGTGCTGCCAGATACCACAAAAAGGAGGAGGGAGGGAATAGTATTGCCAACTCTGGGTGCTCACAAATCATGAGGTAAGGCCTCCAAAATCATGAAATTGACTTAATTATGTTTATCTGCTTTCTGGTGTTGGAGAAGCATGCAGGGTTAAGATATATAAGTTTTTCTCTGTAACCTTGAGGACTACTATATATATATATTTTCCATACATATAAAAGCTGTGAAATTCATGAAATCATATGACTCCATGAGCTGGGACAAAGAAAAACACCAGATACTCATTAATGTTTAAAAAGAGAAGTGTTAAAAATGGTTGTTTAACCAGAATAATAAAAAGCAATGTGAAACCTTCTCTGGGTGCATTGCAATGCTGTCAGAAATGTTATAGTGTTTCTTCTCTTAATCACGTGTTTCCAACCCCAGGGGTGTCTTTTGTTGAACTGCAGGATTTGGGGGCAACAACAGTGGGGGGAGAGAAGGTAGGAGTAACTTGGGTTTGCACTCCTCCCCACACATCCTGCCACCTTAATGCAAAGCTTTAGACAAGGAGATGAAGCATCTTTCCCCCACAGTTTAACTGTATTTATTTTCTGTTGCCTGCCTGCAGCAGCACTAATGTTCCCAGACTTCCTGAGCCCATTTGTTTTCCAACCACTGCCTTGCCCATGTGAGGCAGCACTACTGTATCTCAGAAGGTTTTGCTTCTGTCAATGACAGAGGGAGAAGCATTCTAAACCTTCTGGGCTGTACCATCATCGTAATAACATTAGTTCAGATATAAGCACAGTACTTTAATATGCTTGGAAGTTCTGGGGGCACACATGCTACTGCGGGCACTTGGAACAGCATGCAACTCTATCTGGATGAAAAGGGGCTCTGTGCGAGAGGGCAGGAGCAGTATTATGATACAGAGAGGGATAGCTATAGATTCACTGTCAGCTGGTTGGTGGATTAATTTTCCTGTTTTGTTTTTCATGTGTTGTCTTTGATGCTATTGATCATGAGGCATCGCTGGGCCTGGACCAGGCTGCCTTTCAGTGACTTCATTGTTTTCTCACGGAGAGGTCACACTGGACAGTTGTAGACAGTTGCTCCATTTCCTGAAGGGCTTTCAGTGTGAACAAGATACGAGGAAAAGCACAATCAATTATAGGAAGGAGAAACAAGGTGAGCTAATTCGTAGAGCATAGAGCATGACCTGGGTAGGCAAATCAAAAGGAGCCAGAGTCAAAGTCTAAGCTGAACAGGGTCTTCCAGACCAGGATGACCAGTCTGAGTTTCATATAGGAAATAAGGAGCCAGTGAGAAGATTGGTAACATAGGCAGAGCAGAAGGCGAGGAGTGACAGCATATCGGATGGACTTGAAGGGTGAAAAGTGAGAATGGTAGGTAGGAAAGTATTAGCAATAGTTTAGTCTCTTCTTACAGATGGGGAAACTGAGACAGGGAGGTAAAATGACTTGACCAAGGTGCCACTGCAGTTTCAGATCAGAAGTCACAGTCTGACCCACAAAGTTCAGATCTAGGACTGAATATCTCCACAGATTAAGGGGTATTTGTTCAGGACTGTATCTGGAAGGGAACAGTCCAATCCTGTGTTCAAACCGTGCATTCCTCTCATGAAAGTTGGTTAGTGCCTTTGTAACAGGCCATTTCAATTGGTTAGTCCCTCTCCAGTTTTTGTTTGTTTGATTGAAAAGCAGAAAAACTCCTGACGTAGAATGGAGTTTCATTTTTTTAACCCATCGAGGCAAAATTCTACTCACATACACATCCAAAGAGAGTAAAATATCATGAGTTTATTTATTACAATCATCTCAGCAAGTGCAGCTGAGTAGCTTTTGTGTCAATTGTTTGTGGCGACTTTGCATATTTTCTGTGTGCATGAACAGGGTTACTCCAGTGCAAGAGGCCTTGAGAGTGAAGCTCCTGAAATTCGGAGGGTAAAAGCTTTCCATTATTTCTTTTTAGTACTATGTGGGTTGAATTCTGTGCTTATACCTGAGCTAACAAAAAACATCACAGAAGAAGAAAACCAATTTCCCTGCTCTGTGAATTGAAATCTTCTCTTTTCTTTCAGTTCATTATAATTGCTGAATAGCAACCCACCATCAGCCTTTCACTTTTTCCCCTCTTTAGGTAAAGTTCTTAAAAATCACTCATTACAGTAGTCTGCAAAGCTCACAGAAGTGGATTTGCTGCCATTCAAGCTTTAGGAACATATTCTGATGTGGCTAAGGGTTTAATTTTTCTTGACTTTCATCAAAAGAAGAGGGGACATTGGATGGGAGCTGGAGAGAGAGATACCATTAAGAAATCAAGTAGTAACAGTGTGTCACCTCTCATGATATTTGGTGTTTTTCCTACTGCCCCATCTCCAGAAATCAGATCACTACATGAGAATCTTGGCTTTTTTTATACATATTAATACTAAAGTACGTTCCTTGCCCTCATCATTTTGGAAAAAAGCTTGAAGATATTAAACCCTAAAAGCTCAGAACCCAAATGGCAAATAAAAGCAACCCCAAACTGATTAATTTTTTTAAAATATCATGATTTTGGGGAGACTGAGTCATGATTTTTGAATGCCTGGATTGGAAATACTGAAATAATTTTCTTTCACAATAGGCTGACTCTTTAGCTTTGTGAGATCGCTATAAAAACCTAGCCTTCCAATGGCCTGAGATTTTGCTTGTGGTGTTACTTGCTGTATGGCATTTCTAGTGAGACCATTGAAGAGCAGCGCTTTTCATCGGTACAAGTAGAGTTGGCTGGGCATGGAGGGGAGCATATATTACAGCATTACAAAGGCAGTGATTCTGCTACATGCACACTCCCAGAGCCCAAGGAGAAAATCTGAGTTGGACAGAACTAATAGGGCTCCAGGTAAAGTGGAATCTCCCTCCACCTTCCTTTCAACTTCAGATTATAGTTTAAACATCCTATAGATGTGTAACTTCTGCCCTTTGTACCTTTTTGCTTTTATCTAATGAATCATCCTCACTTAAATAATTTGGAATCTGGTCTCCTGAATGTTTTTAACCAACCAGTGTACCAGTACCAAGTTGGCAGAGTGACATTTCCACTCTCCTGAAACAAGATTTGTCATTAATATCTCTGGAACTAAAATCCAAATATGTTTCATGTTATATAAGCTAACACACATATTATGTGAGTTTGTCCATAAAGTCTGCCCATTGCAGAGCCCTAAGTATCAGTGTAAGCAGTGTTAGGATGAGCTCCACCCTGACATCTGGTGGTGAGGTGTGGCAAGTTGTGGAAAAGAACTTCAGGGGCCGATCTCATTTGCATAGGCACACCCACCACGCCTAGAATGAGACCATAGCTGCCCAAATGGTCACTTTGGCTGCTGTGGGATCCCCAGTGTCTCTGTTATTGGGGCAGGAAGAATAAATTGTTATTACCCTGATTATGGGAACTGTGCTTGGAACTGTACGTGGCCTTTTGTTATGATGGAGGGATTCACCATCAACTAAGTAGCACTCGCTAGGCAAGGGTCATGGGTTCCAAAATTGTGTGAATGGAGAGAGGCTGGGGACAAGTATTAATACTTGGTGGCATGGGCCCCTTGGTGAGGGCCTTACATGCTAATTGCACTTCCTCCTCTCTCCACTGTGGAATATCAGAGCTAATTTTGATTTCATTAGAAGTCTAGTTATAGGCTGCTGAGCTCACTTTGGGCTGACAGTGCACCAGCACTGGGGCTCCCCTACTACAAGCTGAATTTACCTAAGAGCTGAAATCACTGAGTGTTGTGTTAAGTAGTGGGGGAGCCTGAAGATATATTGTGGAGCAGTTTGTGGGACGGCTGGAGTGCCTTGCGGACCGGCTGGTGAAGCAGTTCGACGCGGAGCAGTTTGTGGATGGCAGGAGCTGCTTGTGGGCCGTGGAGCTGAGCGAAGGAGTTCGTGGGGCAGCTGGTGGAGCGGAGCGCAGCTGAGCGAAGGAGTTCGTGGGGCAGCTGGCGGAGCGGAGCGCAGCTGAGCGAAGGAGTTCGTGGGGCAGCTGGCGGAGCGGAGCAGAGCGCAGCTGAGCGAAGGAGTTCGTGGGGCGGCTGGCGGAGCGGAGCGCAGCGCAGCTGAGCAAAGAGTTCATGGGGCGGCTGGCAGAGCGGAGCGCCGCTATGGAGCTATGGGGCAGTCAGCTTCAGATCATGTAAGGTGCCTCTTACCCACGTCCCATTTCCACCCAGGTTGGGAGGTAAAGCTCCACAGATAAACTTTTGAACTCTGGGGTTGCCCTGACCAGGGACAGAGACTTTTTGGGGCATTGGACTTTTGGGACTTTGGGTGATTTGGGGTTGCTGGACTCAAGAACCAAAGGGAAAAAGGGCATGCCCCAATTTGCTTGGGGTGGGTTTTTTTTTGCTCATGGGTTGTGTTATGAATCCTGGTGGTGGTGTTTCCCCAACATAATGCCACATTGTTTCTCTCTGTTATTAAAAGGCTTTTGCTACACTCAGACTATGTGCTTGCGAGAGGGGAAGTATTGCCTCTTGGAGGCGCCACCCCAGCGGGGGTGGTATATATTTGTCCCAGGTCACTGGGTGGGGGCTCGAGCCGGTTTGCATTGTGTTATTGGAATGGATCCCCTAGATATTGAACCCGGCCCTTGTTGCTGCCAACTCTGACGGGCAGAAGGGTTACATCAGTATAATCTTTCCTTTACATATAAGCTCATTTGCTCCAACATATTAAAGGCATGAGAATACCCATTAAAATCAGTGGAAGGACTCAACTTCAGCGGGTCTTGGAACAGTCCCTAAAAGAGAGAAATCTAAGAGAGTAAGTTTTTATTCATTTTTCAAGTGACACTCTCCAGTCAGATACAAACAACAGCTTATATATTGAATACTGAAAGAATGTTTAAAATGTAATTCACTTTCACAACTTACAGTATAGTGTTTACTCTTGGAACTCCTTTTAATTTGAACAATAAAAGTAGACTTCAGTTTCCCTTTTGTAATTAGTTTGTATCAAATTCCCTTTCAGACTTTTAAGCACTAGAACAAATGCTCTGATATTTGGGTTTCAAATACTGCATGGGGAAGATTTATTTGTTAAAGCGGTTTCCACTGGAACAACAAAAATCTCATGGAAACATGTATATAGATTACTATTTTTGTTAAAAAAAATTCTAAAAAGCTTAAACTCTAGGTCAATTTTAATGAGTTGTTGACAGCAATAACACTTACAAGGAGGGATCAAAGAAATTTATAAAACTTAACCTGGGAATTTTGTTCAGATTTGATGAAAACTCAGTATTGTTTTGTTTTTTCCTGTCAGTATTCTGTAATCATTAACTAACCTAGTTGCAGGTTAAAAACATACCAATAGCAGAAAAACAGTTTCACAGCAGCTACAGAATCTAAAGAGTAGACACAAGAAACCTGAGAAGAGCATCACCTGGCCAATTTACTTAATATAGTTGACTGTGAAGCTCAACTGGGAAAACAAAAGGAACAGACCAAAAACCCAGACAAAAAAAATGACAAGTCGTGTCTTGCCTTCAGACCAATAAATCGCTAAGTACCTAAATGATTGCTCCACAAGTAAAATTTGTCCCTTTTGACAAATTTAGTGCAGCCATGCTATAAAATCCTATTATAGTATGCCATGTATTAGTAATTTTATCTTGCTTTCTTCTCCCATGCTTCTGCACCAAACTGGTCAATGGCCTAACACAGTGCACAAAGCAAATCAAAATATAATGTGGTTCTACATAACATGTTTCATTTCTCCATTATCTAGAAGCACTTTGTGAAGTCAGTTAAATGCTGGCAACCGAGTGACTATGCCTAGTCAAACGAAACATCCATTATCCACTCAGCAATAGCTTATATTCAGCATAACGGTGTTACAACGAGGGATCATAGAATCATAGAATATCAGGGTTGGAAGGGACCTCAGGAGGTCATCTAGTCCAACCCCCTGCTCAAAGCAGGACCAATCCCCAATTAAATCATCCCGGCCAGGGCTTTGTCAAGCCTGACCTTAAAAACTTCTAAGGAAGGAGATTCTACCACCTCCCTAGGTAACGCATTCCAGTGTTTCACCACCCTCTTAGTGAAAAAGTTTTTCCTAATATCCAACCTAAACCTCCCTCACTGCAACTTGAGACCATTACTCCTTGTCCTGTCCTCTTCTACCATTGAGAATAGTCTAGAACCACCTCTCAGGTAGTTGAAAGCAGCTATCAAATCCCCCCTCATTCTTCTCTTCTGCAGACTAAACAATCCCAGTTCCCTCAGCCTCTCCTCATAAGTCAGGTGTTCCAGACCCCTAATCATATTTGTTGCCCTTCGCTGGACTCTCTCCAATTTATCCACATCCTTCTTGTAGTGTGGGGCCCAAAACTGGACACAGTACTCCAGATGAGGCCTCACCAATGTCGAATAGAAGGAGACGATCACGATCTGCTCGCTATGCCCCTACTTATACATCCCAAAATGCCATTGGCCTTCTTGGCAACAAGGGCACACTGCTGATTCATATCCAGCTTCTCGTCCACTGTCACCCCTAGGTCCTTTTCCGCAGAACTGCTGCCTAGCCATTCGGTCCCTAGTCTGTAGCTGTGCATTGGGTTCTTCCGTCCTAAGTGCAGGACCCTGCACTTATCCTTATTGAACCTCATCAGATTTCTTTTGGCCCAATCCTCCAATTTGTCTAGGTCCCTCTGTATCCTATCCCTGCCCTCCAGCGTATCTACCACTCCTCCCAGTTTAGGATGCTGAACTGATTTGGAAATTGAAACCCCCAGAGCCCAGTTATACCCCTTTCTAGAACCAAACAACCTTTTTAGAGATTCTGAAATGTATGGATATAGTTCCCCTCTCCTGTTGGCCAGAATGGGAAATGCCAAACTACAGTGAGAAGCTGCTCTTGAGAAATTTCCAGCTGGAATCAGAAACGTTAGAAATCTTGAGAAACAGCCTGTTCTTACATTCATTCCAGCCCAATCTCGCATACTCCAAGGATCTGATTCATATGTCATTTATGCTAGCATAAATCAGAAGTAACCCTAATGAAGTCAGTGGAGATTTCTCATTCTCACCCAGTGACTAATTACGGATACAAAGCGGAACAGATTCTACAGGCGAAACTGAAAAAAAACTAATTCCTGGGCTACATGGTAGCCTGGGTTGGGAGCACTCTCCCTTGATGAGGTAGATCCAAATCCAAATCCATTTATAAAGGTTATAGGAGAGGCACCTCCTCCTCTTCCTCCAGACATTTTGTGAATCTAGTCCTTTAACCAGACCCAGAAATAAAATGTTTTGGGTTGAACTAAACATCTCGTTTGACCCCAAAATGGGCATAAGAACATAGAACATAAGAAGGGCCATACTGGGTCAGAACAAAGGTCCATCTAGCCCAGTATCCTGTCTTCTGACAGTGGCCAATACCAGGTGCCCCAGAGGAAATGAACAGAACGGGTAATCAAGTGTTCCATTCCCTGTCGCTCATTCCCAGCTTCTGGCAAACAGAGGCAAGGGACACCATCCCTGCCCATCCTCATTAATAGCCATAGATGGACCTATCCTCCATGAATTTATCCAGTTCTTTTTTGAACTCTGTTATAATCTTCGCCTTCACAACATCCTCTGGCAAAGAGTTCCACAGGTTGACTGTGCGTTGTGTGAAGAAATGCTTCCTTTTGGTTTAAGCCTACTGCCTATTAATTTCATTTGGTGATCTCTAGTTCTTGTGTTATGAGGAGGAGTAAATAACACTTCCTTATTTACTTTCACCACACTGGCCTGATTATATAGACCTCAGCCATATCCCCCCTTAGTCATCTCTTTTCCAAGCTGAAAAGTCCCAGTCTTATTAATCTCTCCTCATTTAGAAGCCATTCCATACCCTCATAATTTTTGTTGCCCTTTTCTGAACCTTTTCCAAGTCCAATATATCTTTTTTGAGATGGGCGACCACATCTGCATGCAGTATTCAAGATGTGAGCATACCATGGATTTATATAGAGACAGTGTGATATTTTCTGTCTTCTTATCTATCCCTCTCTTCATGATGCTGAACATTCTGTTCGCTTTTTTGACTGCTGCTGCACATTGAGTAGATGTTTTCAGAGAACTATCCAAAATGACTCCAAGATCTCTTTCTTGAGTAGTAACAACAAATTTAGACCCCATCATTTTGTATGTACAGTTGGGATTATGTTTTACAATGTGCATTACTTTGCATTTATCGACATTGAATTTCATCTGCCATTTCATTGCCCAGTCACCCAGTTTTGAGAGATCCTTTTGTAGCATTTGCAGTCTGCCTAGGACTTAACTATCTTGAGTAGTTTTGGATCATCTGCGGATTTTGCCACCTCACTGTTTACCAGATCATTTATGAATTTGTTGAATGGGACTGAACCTAGTACAGACCCCTGGGGGACACCATAGAATCATAGAATATCAGGGTCGGAAGGGACCTCAGGAGGTCATCTAGTCCAACCCCCTGCTCAAAGCAGGACCAATCCCCAATTAAATCATCCCGGCCAGGGCTTTGTCAAGCCTGACCTTAAAAACTTCTAAGGAAGGAGATTCTACCACCTCCCTAGGTAACGCATTCCAGTGTTTCACCACCCTCCTAGTGAAAAAGTTTTTCCTAATATCCAACCTAAACCTCCCTCACTGCAACTTGAGACCATTACTCCTCATTCTGTCATCTGCTACCACTGAGAACAGTCTAGATCCATCCTCTTTGGAACCCCCTTTCAGGTAATTTAAAGCAACTATCAAGTCCCCCCTCATTCTTCTCTTCCATAGACTAAACAATCCCAGTTCCCTCAGCCTCTCCTCGTAAGTCATGTGTTCCAGTCCCCTAATCATTTTTGTTGCCCTCTGCTGGACATTTTCCAATTTTTTCACATTGTTCTTGTAGTGTGGGGTCCAAAACTGGACACAGTACTCCAGATGAGGCCTCACCAATGTCGAATAGAGGAGAACGATCATGTCCCTCAATCTGCTTGCAATGCCCCTACTTATACAGCCCAAAATGTCGTTAGCCTTCTTGGCAACAAGGGCACACTGTTGACTCATATCCAGCTTCTCATCCACTGTAGACGGTCCTTTTCTGCAGAACTGCTGCCGAGCCATTCGGTCCCTAGTCTGTAGCGGTGCATGAGATTCTTTCGTCCTAAGTGCAGGACTCTGCACTTATCCTTGTTGAACCTCATCAGATTTCTTTTGGCCCAATCCTTTATCTAGGTCCCTCTGTATCCTATTCCTACCCTTGAGTGTATCTACCACTCCTCCCAGTTTAGTGTCATCTGCAAAGTTGCTGAGGATGCAGTCCACACCATCCTCCAGATCATTAATGAAGATATTGAATAAAACCGGCCCCAGGACCGACCCTTTGGGCACTCCGCCTGATACCAGTTACCAACTAGAAATGGAGCCATTGACCACTACCCATTGAGCCCGATGATCTAGCCAGCTTTCTATCCACCTTATAGTCCATTCATCCAGCCCATACTTCTTTAACTTGCTGGCAAGAATACTGTGGGAGACCGTGTCAAAAGCTTTGCTAAAGTCAAGGAACAACATGTTCACTGCTTTCCCCTCATCCACAAAGCCAGTTATCTCGTCATAGAAGGCAATTAGATTAGTCAGGCATGACTTGCCCTTGGTGAATCCATGCTGACTGTTCCTGATCACTTTCCTTTCCTCTAAGTGCTTCAGAATTGATTCCTTGAGGACCTGCTCCGTGATTTTTCCAGGGACTGAGGTGAGGCTGACTGGCCTGTAGTTCCCAGGATCCTCCTTCTTCCCTTTTTTAAAAATGGGCACTACATTAGCCTTTTTCCAGTCGTCCGGGACTTCCCCCGATCACCATGAGTTTTCAAAGATAATGGCCAATGGCTCTGCAATCACATCCACCAACTCCTTTAGCACTCTCGGATGCAGCGCATCCGGCCCCATGGACTTGTGCTGATCCAGCTTTTCTAAATAGTCCCAAACCACTTCTTTCTCCACATAGGGCTGGTCACCTCTTCCCCATGCTGTGCTGCCCAGTGCAGTAGTCTGGGAGCTGACCTTGTTCGTGAAGACAGAGGCAAAAAAAGCATTGAGTACATTAGTTTTTCCCACATCCTCTGTCACTAGGTTGCCTCCTTTATTCAGTAAGGGGCCCACACTTTCCTTGACTTTCTTCTTGTTGCTAACATACCTGAAGAAACCCTTCTTGTTACTCTTAACATCTCTTGCTAGCTGCAACTCCAAGTGTGATTTGGCCTTCCTGATTTCACTCCTGCATGCCTGAGCCATATTTTTATGCTCTTCTCTGATCATTTGTCCAAGCTGGTGGCCTGCCATATTTACTATTCTTTCTACACATCGGGATGGTTTATCCCTGTAACCTCAGTAAGGATTCTTTAAAATACAGCCAGCTCTCCTGGACTCCTTTCCCACTCATGTTATTCTCCCAGGGGATCCTGCCCATCAGTTCCCTGAGGGAGTCAAAGTCTGCTTTCCTGAAGTCCAGGGTCCGTATTCTGCTGCTCTCCTTTCTTCCTTGTGTCAGGATCCTGAACTCAACCATCTCATGGTCACTGCCTCCCAGGTTCCCATCCACTTTTGCTTCCCCTACTCATTCTTCCCAGTTTGTGAGCAGCAGGTTAAGAAGAGCTCTGCCCCTAGTTGGCTCCTCCAGCACTTGCACCAGGAAATTGTCCCCTACACTTCCTGGATTGTCTGTCCACTGCTGTATTGCTCTCCCAGCGGCTATCAGGGTGATTGAAGTCTCCCATGAGAACCAGGGCCTGCGATCTAGTAACTTCTGTTAGTTGCCAGAAGAAAGCCTCATCCACTATTTACCTCTCTCCATTCTGAAAACTGACCATTTATTCCTACACTTTGTGTCCTGTCTTTTAACCAGTTACCAATCCACGAGAGAACCTTCCCTCTTATCTCATGATAGCTTACTTTGCTTAAGAGCCTTTAGAGACAGACCTTGTCAGTCAAAGGCTTTCTGAAAATCTAAGTACACTATATCCACTGGATCCCCTTTGTCCACATGCTTGTTGACCCCCATTAAAGAATTTAATAGATTGGTGAGGCAAGATTTCCCTTCCCAAGAACCAACGTGACTCTTCCCCAACAAATTATGTTCATTTTTGATTCACTCCAATTTTTAGAATTTTCAAATTCAATTCAACCCAAACTGATTGTTTTTCCCCATTTTTCAGAACTGCCAGTGAAACAAAGTGTCAATAATTGGCCCAGCTCTTGTGGCAAGTAATGTCTTGCTGATATTGTGCTAGTTACTGGGGGAGAGGGAGGGAGCTGTAGACAAAGACACTTGGGGAGCCAAAATTTCACACTAAGGTAGGCACCCCATTTCTATATGGGGGGAGCGGTGACATCAGCCACTGCCTGACTAGGTCTTTTCTGGTCCACAGCTACCAGTTCCCATCTGGTTTATTGCCAACACTCCACCAAATTACCTAAAGTCTGCACCTGCAAACTCCCATCTAGTTCGCTGATAGAATTCCGAGATGACTGGTTAAAGACTCTCTCAGGAAAGTGGAGATAAAAGTTCGAAAGGCATCCTTGCTCTCTCCCAATCCTATCCATCTTGGGCCTAACCAATTTAGGGCGAATGCCTTACATGTCAGGGTGGTCCACTTCCACTTTATATGATTGCCATAAATCCAAACACATGCACTTGTTTTCCCAATTTTCCCAGTTACAAATACATTTAACACAGTTCATGCATCTGGAGCACATGTAAACTCTGGATTTGGGGACTTTATGGAACTTGTCTGACATATATGCAAAATACACCTGTCAGCAGGTAGAATACCCTTAAGTTTTCCCCTTTTATCTACAGGAGGAGCCAGAAAGCAGCATATGTGAATTGACCTGGAAGAAGTAGGAACACAGTCAATTCTCTCTTTTCATCAATAGAGGGAGCCAAAGATTTTTTGCTTCTCAAGCCTTCTAGCCCTGGAATTTACACCTTTCCACCAAAATCTGTTTAATTCTATTATGGTTCTCTGAAGATTCCATTCATCATGAAATGCCTTTATATCCACTGAAGTCTGACTGTCAAATTTCTAGAGGGAATGAGAAATATAAACAGTTTATGCTAATGAAGACCAAACAGTAATTAGAAACAAACTCGAGAATCACCTTACCTCGCATTAGGTAGAACTTTCTCTTCTGGGTGAAATGACATGGAGTTTGCTATATCTGTTGTAAATGAGCAAGCAAACAGAACCAGTAACCCATTTTATTATAAAGCATAATCATTTGACCATCCATTTACAGCCTGTTATTGGCACTGACCTCAGAATGCTGAGAAAACATTCTCTAAAAGTAAGAGCTAAGTGAAGGATGATATGGCTGGTGCAAGCCAGATTATATACAGAATCTTAAAAGGCCTAAGAAAAATAAGTTAAAGTGATTGTTGCATTTCTTTCCCTCTAAACTATTCTACAACATATTCTGCAAAAAGCAATTTTATTTTTCAGCTCCTAGAGTAGTAACTTGCTAAGGCAGCTGTGTGAGAGAAGCTGCCCTTTCCCTGATTCTCTAAAGCCCAATCAAGCCATAACCAAGGGAAGAAGAAAGAGTAGCTAAGTATATGAATCACTTTTAACAAATGCATATATTTCTGTGCGGTAAGCAAGCCTGTACCATCCCATTCAGAAATGCCATCAATAAATTTCACAACATAAGACAGGCCATATTTACTGTATGTATCAACTGTGAAATGACCACCAAAGAGACTAGCAAACAATATTGCCTAGCAGAAGTTGGTCATCTTAACTAAAATCAAACAAAGTTGCACTAGAAACCTTGTGGATGACTTCATAGTGATTGCTTATGCCAAGTGTCTGTCCATAGTGCAGCTTTCACAAAAAATCAGTGATCTGATGTGCAACAAATATATAAACCACTAGCTAATATCTCACTATGACTATGGCTTACTGCATTCATTTAAAAGAAAACTGGTATAATAATTACTGCAGTACCCTTTGGAACTGATCTTTTTCATATTTTACTTCAACAAACAACCATTCAGTAAAATTACATGTGCAAATTAATATACAACCTACACAGCATCCTTATCCCATTATCAAGCTGAAACCACAATAATTTTGTTGCAGAGCTGCAAATGCATGCCACATTTTCTTTCCTCTTTTTTCAAATTGATTGTCCATAACTTCATGTATATGGCAAAGAAAATATATATACACAATTTCTCCAGAGGGTAACTTGGAAAACAAAATAGCCTACACCTTTATTATCTGAAACAAGAAATGCCAAGATGGTGGAAATCTAATAACCCAAGGTTGCTGGAATAGCAAAAGCCATGCATGAATACATAGGCAAATATAGCACAAGGAAAAGCAATAGGTTCTTTCTGTCCTTATCCCAGTAAAATATAATCAAAAGACTGTGCTACTTTTACACATTTTAAAGAAAGTCACCAGAGAATTTAGGTTGTAAGATGTCTGCACAACATACGAAAAAAACTAAATAGAAAGTGCCATCAGGTTGTTAGCTAAATAAATGAGTTCTCTGTCAGAGCTGACAAAGGTCACAATGTAAATACACTGCAAGAATAACTTGGCCACCATTTGGCCAGCTGGTTTGATCAAATGATCAGTAATAACCAGATATCATTTCCTAAAGGTGAACAGATATAGCAGTTTTCAGAGTAACAGCCATGTTAGTCTGTATTCGCAAAAAGACAAGGAGTACTTGTGGCACCTTAGAGGCTAACCAATTTATCTGAGCATAAGCTTTCATGAGCTACAGCTCACTTCATTGGATGCATACTGTGGAAAGTACAGAAGATCTTTTTATACACACAAACCATGAAAAAATGGGTGTTTACCACTACAAAAGGTTTTCTCTCCCCCCACCCCACTTTCCTGCTGGTAATAGCTTATTTAACATACAGCAGTAACCATTTTAGTTTTCATACCCACTGCAAGATCTCAAAATAAGAATTACAAGCTACCATCTCATTTTAAATTATGATGATTGACCACAGTAATGTACAGTGATATGCAGAGCACTCATTATAATATTACATGAGGAGTCTGAAATTTACCTGCATCACTTCACCATTCTGGGTAGGTCTTTTAAAACAAAAGAACAGGGGAAGTCAGGCAGAATTGTTTTTCCCAAATGAATCTCACACCAGAAATAAAGTAAAACTAAACTTGTCTTTTTCACAAATCCACATTATGGCTTTCATCCAACACTGAGCGTATTCTTGACTTAAAGCTACTTGACAGGTGCTTAAAATATGCTTTACATGATTTGCTGGCACCAAGGCCTAAGTGAATTTATAGCATGGTCGGACATTTACTGAGTCCTCCAATTCTAATACTACCTCTTTGGACCAAAATAAATAGCTGATGCACAACCACCACCACACCATGTAGTTTCTGCACTTATTATAACTTGTTTGATTTCTCTCCTGTTATTAGACAATTGCCCCCATCCCCATTTTGAGATCAAAAGCTTCTCTCACTGCTGCTACTGCTTCTCTCTCTAATGTGGCCAACAACTGTACTAGTGATGAACTGCGAGTTGACAGGCAAGTATGCCTCAATGAAAAGCAAAGGCCTGAACAAAAGGAATCAAGCTTGTCTAATATCAATCCTGTCAATACATCTGTCTGTCTGTAGGAAAGCTTTAAGCCCAGACTAATTGCTGACTACAAAGTAGCTACTGCTTTTTGTACTGGAAGAGGACTGAATCATACACACTGACATAAATTCAACAGCAGCAGCAGCAGCAAACACTTCCATCAATAAAGTCCTCTCCTTTAATAAAGTTAAGGTGGCAAGGTAACAGCAATGAACAGTGTTTGCAGATGTACCTCCCACTGAACAATAAACTTCTTTTTCTCCCATTCACAAAGACAAGGTAGCCAGCTTCAGGAGCCACTGGACGGAAATGCACAGCAAGTGGGTGATCTCGTTTGCGCCTGGCACAAAGGTCCCACAGCAACACTGACAGTGGAAGGACCATTTTGCAGTATTTGTTGTACTGCCTAATGCCCACAATGGCATCTGAATAGTGCAGAGGTTTTTACATAGTGAGGGACAATGGATCTGGTGATTCAGGCCAAGCAATCACATATCGTAAGTTGTCTCCATCATAACAGATGACTCTCATAAGGCAAGAGTGACTCTCATATGGCCTTGCTAAAATCCTCTAGACTCTGGTTCATATCCAGCCCTTGTTGTACACATTTTTAAAGGCTAAAGTGGATTTAATATTTACTTTTGAAGTCTGAAAAACTATACCACTATTATTGAGGAGGAAATCTAGAACAGTGACAAAAGTATTGATGGGCAACTATAAACCTGCTCTATTTCTCCATTTACAGTTGCTCTGCCTTTTGAAACTTCCATTCCCTAATATTCTCTTTCAGAATCACAGCCTTGAATTTACTTTCAAGAATAGTTATCAGTACTAACATGAACAATAGCCAGAGAAAAAATAAGGAGGAGTTACATGAAGAATAAAACAGCATGCACATATGTCATAAATATAAAGGGAAGGGTAAACACCTTTAAAATCCCTCCTGGCCAGAGGAAAAATCCTTTCACCTGTAAAGGGTTAAGAAGCTAGGATAACCTCGCTGGCACCTGACCAAAATGACCAATGAGGAGACCAGATACTTTCAAAAGCTGGGGGGATGGAGAAAATTAAATCTCATGTCAAGGTTCCTTCCCCACTCTGAACTTTAGGTACAGGTGTGGGGACCTGTATGAAAACCTCCTAAGCTTACTTTTACTAGCTTAAGTTAAAACTTCCCCAAGGTACAAACTATTTTACCCTTTGCCCTTCGACTTCCACTGCCACCACCAAACGTTTATCTGGGTTTATTTTATTAGGAAAGAGCCCGTTTTGGAAACGTCTTTCCCCCCAGAAGCCTCCCAACCCTTGCACCCCACTTCCTGGGGAAGGTTTGGTAAAAATCCTCACCAATTTGCATAGGTGACCACAGACCCAAACTCTTGGATCTTAAGAACAATGAAAAAAAGCATTCAGTTCTTGAAAAGAAGAATTTTAATAGAAGTAACAATAAAAAGAATCACCTCTGTAAAATCAGTAATCAGATTCAAAACATAGAGAATCCCTCTAGGCAAAGCCTTAAGTTACAAAAAGACACAAACACAGGAATATCCATTCTATTCAGCACAGCTTATTTTCTCAGCCATTTAAAGAAACCATAATCTAACGCACATCTAGCTAGATTACTTACTAAATTCTAAAACTCCATTCCTGTTCTGTCCCCGGCAAAAGCATCACACAGACAGAGATTGTTTTTCTCCCTCCCCCCAGCTTTTGAAAGTATCTTGTCTCCTCATTGGTCATTTTGTTCAGGTGCCAGCGAGGTTATCCTAGCTTCTTAACCCTTTACAGGTGAAAGGATTTTTCCTCTAGCCAGGAGGGATTTTAAATTTATGACAACATATTATATTTATATATGTGACAACATATTAAATTAAATTAAACAGAAGAACCCTGCCAAAACATAAGACAATATTGCACACACAATTCACCCCCTGGGGAAAGGATGAGAGACAGAACGAAACACAAGTGGAGGATATTAGTCAGGTCACTCAGTGCACTGCATTGAAAGGTTCTCGAGCACTATAGTGCTGAGGGCACTATAAGAATATAGACAGAATAAAATATAAATTTATAACATAGAATAAGATGCAGCTATTTATGAAAGTGACCAGACTTCAGCAATATTGATGACAGAGCTGCTATTGCTAAACCAAATACATATTCAATACAAAACTTAAGACGGATTTTTACAGTGTCCAAAAATGTGCTGGGTGCTTTTCAGAAGAAATAGGAACACTTGTTCCATGACTTGTCATGTCAGGTCTGTGTAAACATTTCAAGTCATGATCACAGGAGACTGAGTGAGGAATGTTAATGGAACATTAGGGCAGAGGTGTCAGTCATCACAAAAGACAAGAAATTCAAGGTGTATGTTTTACATTGCAACATTTTTCTTCCATGTCACACACCCTGTATTGAATATACATGACAAAATTTACAACACAAATCCCAGCATGTTAACTTCTACGTTTTAACAAGAAAACAAGAATAAAAAATGCTGCATGTGTCCAATATGGCCAAATCAAAGCACTTTTGAACAGTGGGAGTCTTTTCCTTGGCTTCAGTGAAAATTGGATCAGGCCATATGCACAAACCAATTTCTTTTGGACTGATATGGTCTGTGTGAGGATAGCTATGCATCTATAATTATATCAGGAATCTTCAGCCCTTTTTGAAAGGTAGCAGAAGACCACATCTGGAATTAGTCATTTAAACTCTGACAATTCAATCCTTTTCCAGGACTGATAGGATAACTAGTTTGCCTGCAGACAGTGGATTTTGTGACATGAACACCTGGGGCCTACACTGAGATCACCAGCCTGCTGCCAGAGGAGAATATTCAGTCACTACATACTCACCTAGATTGCCCACAAAGTAGTGAAAATGAAGGGAAAGGCTTCCATTACCAATCCTCTGTGCTTTGGTTACTGGAAATACCATATGTGTCTATGTATAAACAAAATAAACAAACAGACACACACAGTAATTTATGGCAGACTAAGCATACAGTGTAAAACACATAAAATGGCAACAGCATCAATGGATGCAACATTAAGTATCACATTATTATGACAATGTGCAACCCTGCTCAAATAGTCTCACAACAAATCCCAGTCATTAATATTTCAGAAGCCCAAGAGGATGGCTACAATAGCACAAGGACAAAGTTGTAATACAGCAGCCTAATAACTTGGCTTTTAAAGAAAACTGCACTTGCAGAGGATAAACTAAATAATATTCACTAAAGCAAGTTCAACAGCTTGGCAGTAGCTGAAATATTGTTGCACTTTAGCTACACTGTGTGTGGGGGGGGATTGCCCCCCAGAATAAAAGTTTCTGAAAAGTTATTTGAATACCTTTAATTCCACATAGAATAGATTACTACTACACTACCCTAGGTACTAAAAGACAAAGGCATTTCCCAGTAAACAACGGTAATATAAAACACCTTTCAAGGTATCAGGGTAAAACTCTATTAGCACAGTACAAAGAAGATGGGAGGGAAAAGTGAGGGTGAGAATGTAGCAGAAAATAGCCAACTTCAATCTCCATAATTGTAAATAATAAGGAGGTCCACATAGTATACAGTATATCTGGGCTGCAATTTGCACAAGCAATTATTTCAGCATATCATGCTAATTTCTTCCTTTTGCTTGAATTAAGAACCTCTTAGAGACTAGCTCACTTTGATCTTTTCTCTACCCAGCATCGCTTACAGCTGTATAATCCACTTCCTTCCAAACAGACCCCCTCAATACTGAGTTCCCAAGCACATTTACACTTAGTGGGGCAGGACCCATGTTTTCATCTGCAACTGTAGAGTACCCAGTACAATGGTGCCTTTCGGCACTATCACAGTATAAATAAGAAGCAAGTGTGGACACCAATTATCCAGATAAAGATTTCCAACTCAATTTCCTTTATTCATAGACTCCACATAGGAGAAAGCATTTAAAGGGACAGTATAGAATACAAATAAACAACAAAATTAGTTTGAGGGTTCAAAATGTGAAAAATCCATCACAAAGTTACTCACGGTGAAGGTATGTACAGTATGTAAATGAACTAAATCTAAAATAATGAGTCCCTCTCCGCTTGATTAAAATTTAAGTGCAAGTCATATTTTCCAATGTATTGTAGGTAAAGAACTACAATAAAGTTCATATAAAAAATACACATGTGTAGCTCAAGAGTTATCTTTTGGGCTTATAGAATTCTGTGGACTTTAGGACAGTGGTGTGCTGTGAGAGGGTGAATTTTATAGACATTTAGTTTGAAAACTTAGTCGTGAACCGTTTGAATTTAAAAACAAATGCAGGTTTGTTTTCCTCCCCCTCTTTTCAGGAGAGGAATGGTGCTATTTTAAAATATTAAAATTACACTTGCCCTCCTCATCTCTTCCTCCGCTGCTTTTCCTGCCTCCCTTTTCTTGTCTCCTTTCCTTCATCAATTTCTTTTCCGTCTCTTGCCTCTCCTCTTTTTTCCCCTCTAACTTCCATTTGTTATTTTGTAGATTCCTAATAGAGCCTGTTATGTGTTAAAAAAGCACTAATAAGAAAAGAAGGACTTGTGGCACCTTAGAGACTAACAAATTTATTAGAACATAAGCTTTCATGAGCTACAGCTCACTTCATCAGATGCATACAGTGGAAAATATAGTGGGGAGATTTTATATACACAGAGAACATGAAACAATGGGTGTTACCATTAGTGTTACCAAAGCACTAATAGTTTCCCCCAAACGAACTAGAGAATTGCAGAATGAGGGTGGAGGAGAGGGCAGGAACAGAAAAGAAGCAGCTCATCACAGAAACTATGCTGACTTTTAACTGAACACTGCATCTTGCCCTGAATTCCAGGGTAATTAGTGTGGATACAGAATGATAGGAAATTATTAGCCCAGATTACATACATGCAGAATGCACTGTAAAGAGCTACATTTTGAGAACTGCAACATCATGGCGGTAGACACACTTACATCTGTGGGTGCATTGCTGTGCCCATAATTTTCACCCTGAAAGGGTGTATTTTCATCCCAAAGGCTAAAATTAGCATTTGCACTTGTATGATAACAGAACCATGGGTACAGCATATGAGTGCCACACCAAATCTGCAGAGGGCTGTTCAGCTGATTGCATCCTGCACAGCAGGTTATGGTAATGACTTAATAAAAAAAAAAAAAAGCAGCAGCAGCAGCCACCCAGAATCAAGGAAATAGTGCAAGACAGGTGACAATAGGATCCTCAGTTCGAAGTAACAATATTAGATCACAGAAGGCTCATCAATTGCCACTCATATGGTGTGGGGGTAGGCTACACTTGGACTTACATTTCCACCATCATGTCCCTTCAGGATGTGGTAGAAGCCACCAGTGCAGATGACACATATTTATGGATGGCTTGGCATGCATCAGTATAACTGTTCTGTGAGGGAGTGTGGAAATTTGGATCATGGATTGTGCTCAATCTCCTCAAGGGATGAACAGTGTCTCCCACTCCCTGGAAATATATTTTTCTTATGGAGTATTGTCTCTCAGTAGTTTCCTTGAGATTAATCATTTTAATATTGCATGAGGAAAGCAGTATGCTCCAAGGGACTCTCCCTGGTCTGACACACCCCAGCCAACTTGATGTGTTCTCCTTCTGTGACTGTTAAATTCATTACATGTTCCCAAGTATATGTCATTACATATATGACGAGCTGCCTTGCCTCACAGGCATCCTATCTGTTGATCCAGCGTAACCCCTTCACATTTCTACAGGTCTCCTCATTTCTTTTTGACATCTGCTTGATGTATGCCTATTGCTGAGCATCCCTGGGGGGCAGGTGATTGAAAAATCCCACCAGTATACCTTAGATTCTGTGTGTTTGCTTTGCCTGATTCCTTTCAGGGTGGTTCAAGATTTGTCCCTGGTTGTTCCTTTGCTCCTCTGACAAATTGTGCTAGGTAACCAGTGACCTGTAAAACCTGTAAAGAAAATATAGTCACCTTCTGTAGCATTCCTGGAGCCATTTGCTCTGTTTTTGCTCTGTTTTTCCTCCTCTCATCCTAAGGATGGCCACATGACCCTGTAGTAATTCTAGCAGGCAGACAATGCTGCCAGAAGAAATCTGTCCCCAGCTGCAATGAGTAGCCTCATGAGTCAATGCAAGGTAGCTTTGGTCATACAATGGGAGCATTGCCAGATACAATTTGTGGTGCAGTTGTGGGGGGCTGCATGTGACTTGTTTCCATGTACGTCCTTTTGAATGTTCCACGGAGGTTACATTTGCAAGGTCATGCCCCAATTACAACTCTTTGTCCTTCTAGTCACTTGTACCTGCTGAGCATTTTCGAAGGGGAAAAACAACTGTGGCACAACCCTCCTTGATACTATGGATATAAAAGTCTAGTTCAAAGGCACTAACTGTTTGAAAATTTAGCCCACAGTTCTATGATTTCATCCTTCATCAGATGACTAACCAGAATCCAAATCCTATGATTAACACTTTCAAGAAAAGCGGCTTTAAAAAAAACAAACAGGAAAAAAAATGACACTGAGCCAACATAATTGCCTATCAGGCTGTTGTGCAAAGATGTTGATCATTCTGCAGCATGAATAAGCATTTCAGCCCTGCTTCTACCAGGGGGTATTATTGGGCCCCAACAGTAAGCTTTAAAGGAAAAGAAAATTGCAGACAAGAGAATTAAGGAGAGAAAATTAGAGAGAAGGAAAACATCCTTCTAATCATTCTTTGATTCTTTATAATTATGATGTTAAATCATTCCTTCGGGGCGATTATGGTGGTAGCCATTTAACAGAGATGCCAGTAGATTAGGATCTTGATATGTTATTTCTAACTCAGTGCAAAATGGAGATGATAAACTATAATAAGTTGCTCTTTTTTCCCAACCTCTTTCTTTGTTTTTAGTGTGACAATACAATTACTGTAGAACATAGGGAAATGAGAAACTTGAAAAGGTTCCAAAAGAAGGAGGAACAGATTTACAGTAAATGAAAGAACAGATTCTCCTCGCCTCCTTGCCTCCGTTAATGATGCACTAATGGTCCCATGGGTTCATGTGCTTTTAAAGTAAAAACAGAGGTCTTTTAAATCTCTCTCAGGGACTTTAAAAACAAAAACAAACAAAAATAAAAACAGGGAACTAGATCTTGTTTTCAAATTCCAGAATCCCACTTGCAAGTGCTGCAGTCACAAAAAGATGAACCATTTCAAACTAAACAATCAAGCCAGGAGCAACCTATCCCCCAAGCCAGACATTTCAGAAGGTTTGAAAACGGTTAATTAACTTTTAAATTTTATTTTTGAGAATGTCTGTACCTTCCTGCAAGGGGGACTGCTGAAACTATACAAGAGGGGCTGTTCTTGCGGGAATTTCAAGGCATTTCTTGAGACAGTAATACTTGAAATACCACAAGTCTCTTCTTGTGAAATTTCAAGCCCAGTTTTGGTATGCCACAAGGTTAAGATAGTGTTACCAGACTGGGTCTACAGTTTCTAGTTTCTGAGGAGAATGTATTTGCCAAGTAACTTGGGAGTGGCCTCATTTTCAGAAGTGCTGAGCACATGCAACTCTTGCTAACCCCAAATTATGAGCAACAAAAACAATGGGGTACAATGGAAACTATTATGCAACCTTAACCTTAAAAGTTCTATGTGTGCCCACTAGAGTATTTCAAGTTCTATATAACAGAGCTTTGCAATACAGTCAGAATTTAGCATCTGTTTCATGTTGTTTTTTCCAGAGTTTTTCAACTTGGGTATTAAATATAAAAATTTGCTTTAGAACTCAACTTTTCAGTAAGGTTCAGAAAATAAAGAGTAAGATTTAAATAGTTGGTTTTCATCATGGCAAAAAAAAAATTAAAAATTATCCCCAAAGTTCTCTACTAGATCTAGTGTTTAATAAATTAATTATCTGTAAAAGGGACTACTCATATACCTTACAAGATTCTAAAGTAATTGTGTCAACTCAGGAAAGGACTTCAGCATCACAGTAGGCAGTTCAATGAAGACCTCCATTCAATCTGCAGCTGCACTCCCCCCCCCCCGCCCAGCCCCCCCCCCCCCCAAAAAAAGCAGCAAGAAGGCTGTTAGGTTGTGTAAAGAATGGGATGGAGAACAATTTGGAAAAAATTATGAAGTCATTAAATAAACCAGTGGTATGGCTTTATCTGGAATAGTACGGTGTAACACATTTCAAAAAGGATGTGGCATAATTAGAAGGAGTCAGAAAAGGGCAATGAGAATGACTCAAGAGCATGGGAAAATTTCTATGGGAAGAGAAATTGGAAAGATTAACAATGATTACCTTAGGATACAAATAATAGGGGACATGATAAAGTACATAAAAGTGAACTGTATAGAGAAGGTAGATTTGGAGCTTCTATTCTCGCTGTTTCATAAAACAAGAAAGGGATGTTCAATGACATTAAAAGGTGGCCAAGTTAAAACTGAGAAAAGGAAATACTTTTTTACACAGTGTGTATTTAGATGGTCAAACTCATTGCCACAGGAAGTTTTTGAAGTCAAGAACTAAGCAAGATTCAAAAAGCAATTAAACATATATATGAATAATAAGAAAATCTACTGTTATAATTAATCATAAGAATTTGGAAAGAATATTAAACCTCAAGCTTCAAGGCTTAAACTAATCTCATAAGAATATTCAGACTGGGTCCATCTAGCCCAGTCTCCTGTCTTCTGATGGTGGCCAATGCCAGGTGCTTCAGAGGGAATGAACGGAACAGGCAATCATCAAGTGACCTTCTGGCAAACAGAGGCTAGGGACACTCAGACCATGGTTTTGCATCTCCATCTTTTAGAGACCAGAATAAGAGGTAATATGGGGGGGTAGATTATCCCACCTCTGCCTACTGATGGGTTCTTACACCTTCCTCTGAGGCATCTGGTGCTGGTCCCTGTAGGAGACAGGATAGTGGACTGGATGCACATTAGATCTAATCCAATATGGCAATTCCTATGTATGTAAATGAGCCTAGGAGACCATTTCCTTCCCCAGTTTTTTTTTTTTAATAAAGGGGCAGATGTAATTTTTTTTTACAGAAAATTTTCATTTTGATTAACATTTTCTGTTCTTTTGAATAAACAAAAATTGAAATCACTGTTCAAACACTAAGTGTTTAGTTTCCTTTTGCCAAACCAAAAACAAAACAAAAACAAAAACAAAACCCAACAACTTGTCACAGGAAAGTTGTCTTTTTCCCAAATTTTCAACTAAAAATAATTGGCATTTTCATCAATCTACACTTTATAAGGGTGCCTCTGCTCTTCCTTACACCTACCTTTTTAATTTCCTTAATACATGTACAGGACAGAGAGACAGACAGGGACCAAAAGAGAACAAATTATTAAAGGGAACAAACATACCGGCTGCCGCTTCCCACAGCTCCCATTGGCCTGGGGTGGCAAACCGCAGCCAGTGAGAGCCGCGATCGGCCGAACCTGCAGACACGGCAGGCAAACAAACCGGTCTGGCCCACCAGGGGCTTTCCCTGAACAAGCTGCATCCCAAGTTTGGGAAACACTGCCCTAGAAGATATGCTCTAGTTCAAACAGGAATTAATTCAGAGAAATTCTATGGCCTTTGTTATAGATGAAGTCAAAGTAAATGACCACAATGGTCCCTTCTAGCTTTACAATCTATGAAACTACATGTCTTTCATTCTGTCTATTTCTTAACCTTTAAAAACTCTTAATATGAAGTTAAAAGTTTAAACAGCACTGAGTTATGATCTATAAATCCAATTGAGCTTTGGCACATGAATCCTGCTGACTACGCCAATTGTCATGCTGTCTGGAGTGGCTCACAAGTGAGAATACCAACCTCAGGGCAGACTGTTAAGCAGCAAAGCAGAAACCCCAAATGGGTTGTGATTTTTATAATTCTACTTCACCCAATAACAAGTGTAAACTCCTCAGACACTACACAGCTTTAACATGGAGTCACAGACAGTCCCTTTGGACATTCTGATCCATCTTGACACCCAGGCAATCTTGACTGTGTGATAGATGGTCACTTTACACCAACAATCACAAAATATTCAGGTTACTCTCAGTCCCAAGGAACCAGTCACTTTACTGCATATTAATCTTACACCAAAGACAACTCTTGTAACCAATCCTCTAACAAACTAAGTAAAGGTTTATCAACTAGGAAAAAGAAATAAGAGTTATTTACAAAGGTTAAAATTTATAAACATACACACACAAATGAGTTGCAGTCTTAGGTTTCAGATGGTGACAGAGCTGTTGAAATATGCCAGCTCTGTATGTCCATTCGGGCTAACCCAAGTTAGTCCTGGGTATCTCTTGCTTATGTTTAGGAATCTTTGCCCCTTAAAGTTTTTTTTTATTCTGTTTGGACTCCGGTTCCTTTTGGTCAGGAATTTTTATCCTCATAGCCCTAGAGTCTTAAGCTGATGAGATCACCACTTCTGTACATAACCTCTTCATGGGTGGGTGCAGGGAGCAATCAGAGTTTCTGTTCTAGAATGGCCCATTTGGATTCAATAGTTCTTCCCAATGGGCAGGAGATAACACCTTCTGTAGGAATCCAGCATGTTGCATTAGGTGAGGTTTTTTTTCCCAGTTTGGTGAGTTACAAGTTTTCAGAACAAACATTTTACATCTAGAGAACAAACACTTAAATATTACCTTATAGCATAGGATACAGATATTAAAAGTAGGATTAATACATGCAACATTCTACAAGCATTCCATCAAGTCTAAACACTAAACAAACACTAACATCTGTTTTAACTATATTAACCCACAGGTATGCCAGACTGGTTTACAGTTATGCTTTGTCAATGTTCAGTCAGGCCGAAATCCTTGGCATTAGCTGGCATCTGGTGTGCCAGCATCACAACTGGGTTAGTAATCTGTTCACTGGGATTAATTATTCTGTCTTCTTTGAAAGCCCTATTGTAACAGATGACTGAATTAAATATCTGTTTAATTCTTAGATACAATCTATTCCTTGAGGATGTAGTTATTTCATGATAACACACTTCTAGAATCTCCATAATGCTATTGGCAAAAGTTTTAATTAATGCAAAACGCGCATTAATTGTGTAGCGATAAGAAAGGACGGCTCCTATAGATATGAGCAAAGGGTCGATGCCTTTATGTCTAATGTGTGTCTTTTTCCACTCTCTATATGGTGTGTATTTCTGTAAAACCTAGGTATCACTAGATCTGGGTGCAAATCACATGAATCTGGTTAATAAGCAGCATCAAGATTCATGTGTGTGTGGTTTTCCTCTTTTCCCCCCGCCCCCAAACACAAGTATGGATATTTCATGATATTCTGAAACAAGTACATTGATCCTATCACTGTATTCACTAGACGAATCTTGTCCAAATCACCACTAATCATATATAGGAAAGTACAAAACATTAGAGCAAAACCTGGAAGTTTGGCCACTGTGTCACATTTAATTACCAAGAGTGCATTGCATCTTAAGATATCAGTCAAGTACATCTTCATGCAGTCATACAAAATAAATTAAATAAATTAGTGCTTTAGTGGTGCTGATAGGTTAAAAAACTGAGCAATATATCAGCCATTCTGGAATTTTAGAAGAAATTATTTTCTTCTATCTACTCTATCTAGCTGTAGTCCACTGAATCAGCCTCTAAAGGAGAAATGTCAAATTAAAACCCAATAAGGAAGAAAAACAAATTTGTGTACTGTTTTCACAGCAATATATTCAGTAGCATATTGCAAGACCTTATTACTTAAAGCAATGCTGTAGAATGCAAGCAACAAAGAACTTGGAGCAGATTCCACGGGAACTCAATCATAAAGTAATCTTTGACAAGGATAATAAAAACACAGTTACAGTAAACAAACTTCATGCTCAGTAATGCAAGATAAATCAGAGGGAGAAAAACGGAAGTAATGATTGCAAGAGCACAATTCAGTCATCATTTGTACAGAATGTAGAGGAATTAGCAGACAGACAATGAGGTAATAGAAATGTCACAATGACAGAAATAGAGGTCATTAAGACCTTTCTCTCTACCACAAACATTTCTGAAACTTCTGAAACATATACAAACTTGATAGAGTTGCAGAAGGAAAGCAAAGAGTTCGTTCTTTATATTAGATGGAAAACTTCTCAAGCAACTTGTACTTGACTAATGATAATGATACAGTACTCCTAGGCTTTGACAATTAAGGGCACATTGCTTTCTCTCATTACATTATGGAAGCTGTTGGCTGCAAATTCAGATTCCATGGAAGGTTCGATCTATCAGACCTTGCACATTGAAGCATTTTTAAAATGGTATTTACATCTAGGGAGTGTGACTAGGTAAATGTTAGAAAGTCAACAGAATGACTTGTCCTTGGGCTGGAGAAACAATGGCCAAGCCAACCTTGATTACAGAATGAGCTTCACCAGAGGGGAATCAGACAATTTCTAATGAACAGTAGAAGGTGGCTACTGTAATGGGGAAGCTCAGTAGGCTGTAGAGACATTTTAACCTTTTCTTACTGAAAATTTTGTCAAGATCGACATGTTCTTGTGAAACACTATGAATTCAATAAAACTGCAGTTTTAGTGGGAGACTGTTCTATTTTTGACCAGCTCTAGTTATTAACAATTGTATTTAATTCTTAATCCTATATTCACAAATTGACCTTATTCACTATTTACCATGACTTATAATGGCAGTAAAGCTACAGGATTCCCTCACTAAAGATGGCCAACGATTCACTGAAGTTTGATGTGAAAGTGGAGCTGTTTCTAGTAAAGAGAATCATCTCCTATTCTTTAGGAATGAAATAAATGAAGCCAGGCTATCCTTATGCTCTATAGTTAGAAACTACACACAAAACCTTCCCACCACAAAATCTTAGTTGTGACCTCATACTTCCTGCATTTAATCTCCGTTCACATATCAATGCTGAATATTTGCTAATGTTAGTGAAATTGTCATTAAGATTTTACATTCTACTGTGAGAGAGATGGATGTGTGGTTTGTTTCCTTATCTGTTGGAGTCAGAAGGAAAATTCATGTGAAGATGTGGAGTAAGTGACTGTCAGAATATATGCTACATGGACATTAAGGTATGACTAAGGGTATGTCTACACTTACAGCAGCATGTAGCATACATATCCTGCATGCTCCCCTAGCACAAGTATAAATAGTAGCATAGACTTAGGTGAGTAAAGACACACCAGAACCTTATGGTATGTACCCTACATGGCTCTCTACCGTCAAGCAGTGCTTCCCCAATCTACACAGCTATTTTTAGCAGTGTACAGTCCCACTGACTCCCTGCTGTTGGAGCCTTTCCCCACCACAGTGAAAGATTTTGGTAGTGTGGAAAGACTCTGGCAGCAGGGAAAGACTCTGGTAGCTCTCTGATGCCAGAGCCTTTCTCCACTGACCCCCTCCCCACTCCCATCAGATCCTTTCAGGGTCACAGACAGCTTCACACCACAGTGTGGATGCAGCCTGTTTTTCACTGTGGTGTGCAGCTACATGCACTCTACATGTCACCATAAGTGTAGAGAAGGCCTAAGAGGGGTCCTATAATTCAGCATTTCATTTCTTTTAAGGGTTTGCATTAGAGTGATGTCATACTTAACTAACCTTAATTCCTTTTACAAGTAGTGTTTGTTTATAGAATATTTATTGGAATATGGAACATCTCAAGCCCTGCTACATCCTTTTCTTGAAGTTTCTTTGTTCTAATCTCATTTTATTTGTTTATTCACTTATTACGCAAAGCAAAAATGAGAGTAAGGTAAGCTTTAAAAAGCTGAGTTTGAATTTAAGTGTCTTCCACATTGTAACCAAGAGGTGTTTGAAACACCACAAAAGCATTTAAAATTGACAGTGAGGGGGGTCTGATGGCTACGTTCATTATATAATGTAAAAAGTGAAAAGCTAGTTAAGTGATGGATAAAAAGAATTGCTTACTATAAGGAAATGGTCAATAAGCTGGGAGTCTTTTCAAAGGCTATCAAGGGTCTCCCTATTAAAATAATCTTCTAATTCCATTCTGTAGATTAGTGGATATCTCATGGCACCCCTTGTGGCCTCAGGAAAGCCCTGCATGCAGCCTGTCAACTCAATTTTCCTTCTTGAATCCCCAAATAAACTCCACACAGGTTCTCTTTCCAGTTCAATCACAACAGACCTACTTAGGGTCTTATTTATTAACTTAACATTCAAAACTAAATACAAATGTCTTTCTTTCAGCCTTCAACTGTGGACATCCCAACCTTCCTTGGCCTTAGCAAGCTACCCCCAACCCTTCCTAGCTGGAGCAACTCTCCTGGTCTCAGGATCTTCTCTGCAGGAGACTTTCTCAGGCTATCAAAATTAGAGGCACCTGTGCTAAATTTGCATGGTCATAAATCACAAAGTTGCAAAGCAGGTTCTTTTTTTGGTTCTATAACAATTTCAAATCTGGGCACAAGTGAACAAAACAATCCATAAAGCATGGACATTTTGTCTTACGAGCATCAACAGTTTTCCCATCCAATACTTTTATTTTAGAAGTTATCTGCCAAGTTCCCTTCCAAATTGATCAATTTGCCACATTTTTTCAAAAATTACATTTTCTCCTGACATGATGTATTAAAAGCATGACACAGAAGTGTTGATGAAAGCCAGCTCTTTATTTTCTAGTCCATCACATGACGTGGGAAGAGCTACAAAATGGTATCCCACTCATTCCAGTGAGCTATTGTAAAGTTTTAATGGCAAACATCACACAGATGAAAATTAAGTGGCTGACCCCTAGAAAATATAAGAGGCCTACAACAACTAGAAAGCGTGGGAGACAACCAGCAAACACAGACGATCTACCTTACCTGAAGTGAGAGAAGCCTCTGTTTGTGGAGCGGAAGAACTATAGAATTCTAGTCTCATGTCTGTAGCTATATAATATGTCTAGTTACTACGAGAGTAATTATTACATTGAGCAATTATGCTGTCATTCCATTACAGTATTTCTGAAAGAAAATGATAATTTACTAATTCACTGAATTAATATGAATTGTAATAGTGTACCTGTCTGGTGCCATTAAATGGGCAACATTTTTCTATCTCTGTCCCCCCCCCCCCCCCCACACACACACACACACCACCCCTCAGTTAAGAAATCCCAAGTCCAAAGGATACATGATAGCGATGGGAAAAGTTCACTTTTGTGTACTTAGAGAAAGCACTGGTGGTTTTAAAATAGCAGAATTCACAATACAGAAAATGTATAAATAAACGTCTTGATGGCTTGGTTCATATACAGAACAATGAAACAAAGTAACAATATAGGCATCTGCCCTGCCCAGTGATTAAATGACCCTTCTCCCCTCTCCCCCAAAATTTGACCAGTATTAATTTTGGGGTTAGTGCAACATAATAGCTGCCAAGTGCAGTCAGCCCCATAACAAGGAACAGTGGGGAAAAAAAGAGTGGTTGAACTCCCTTCCTCACCCTAAACCAAATATTGATAAGGTGGTAAGAGGGATTCAGTGTCCTGATAACAGAGGTTTGTAAACAAATGTGAACATTTAAGACAAACACATTGCACGACCATTACAACTCAGCTGCCACTCTCCACAGCATAAACCCAACCCTTGAATGTATTAACCTAGTGGAGGTGCCATGTTATAATAGTCCATAATGGGTGAATAGTCACAGGAACAAATAATTAAAGACCATCAGCTACAGGGAACAAAACAGTCACAAAGCCATAGAGCCCCACAAGTATGTACTGGTGTTCACTCATGTGCTTTTCCAGCAGCTGCACAGGATGTGAAGGTGCCCCTTGACATAGGCAGATGTCATCCTCTGCCTCCCTGCTGTTGCAAAATGTGTGTACATATTTCATCCCTGATTTCTCTTGTCCTCTGGGAACCAGGACCAGCGTGCACATTGGTGGAATCTGGCTGCCTGTAGAGTTTGCAAACCAGACTTTTCCTGTGCCCACTCTGGAGAGAAGTGTTCCCTTTTACCCTCCCAAATGTTACACAGTGTGCAGCAGGAAATGATTGTGTGGATGGCATAGGCAGCACCAATGAGATTTCAGCCCACCAAACACACACACTGACCATTCTGCAGCTACTGACTTTGTAATTGAATTCCTTTTTTCCAGGAACATTGATGTTGGGATATGGTTTCATCAGTCAAGTTAGGAGTGGGTATACAGGGTGCCTTTAAATAACAGTTGACACAGGCACACCATAGAATCACATCGTTTCTGAGGAATACAGTCTGTTCTTTCCCATTCAAATACAATCCTGATCTCCTAAGAACCCTGGCATTATGAACCTTTCCAGTGTTTCCCACGTTGGTATTCATGAATCTGCCTTGTGGTCCATTAAGTCATGCAGAAGCAAAATGAGCAAATAGTAAACATTTCAGTTCACACACTTACTAACCCCTTTTGATGGGCACGTACTGGGATGTGGGTTTCTTCAATGGCCTCTGCACAGTTCAGTAACCCCATCCTCTGAAATCCAGCTATTACTTCTGCAACTTTGCTAATGTCAAACACCCATGGGTAGATCACTGTGTTAATTTCCTCACAAACCTGCACAGCCATGACCCCAACAGTGGACGTTCCAGCTCCAAAGTGGTTTGCAACTGATTCATAGCTGTCTGGTGTTGCCAGCTTTCATTGAGCAACAGTCACCTGCTTCTGCGTGGGTATAGAATCCTTGAACTGAGTGTTCTGATGCTGGAGGTGTGCTGCAAGGTCTTCACACAGCTTCATGAAGGTCTGTTTCCTCATTTGGAAGTTCTGAAGCCACTGCTGATCAACCCAGGTTGGTTTCCAAAATGATGTGATCCCACTCCACACCATGCTTGTTTTCCTGCAACAGTAGGGATAGTTCACCCATGGGCACACCATGGGAATACCAGTATGTGCCATATCTGTTACATGGGACACAGACACCAACTTTCCAAAGTGCTAGGGGGTGCCTGACCCCCTGTACTCCTCCCCTTCCCCCAAAACTAATAATTTTCCCAAAAAAGTTTTGGTTTGAACATATTGACATTTTCTGATCAATATTTTGTCAAAGTTTCCCAACCAAGCCTAGTCATACAGTGCATTTTGTTCTGTAACCACTGAATTGCAAATACCACTTGTCTTTGTCTGCAGTTCTTCAGTACATTACATTCTAAGGTAGCAGTCCACTTTATGTTTATCACAGTCATATATACAGTAAAATATTTTGCTAGTGACAAATGTAGCACATGAATCTTGTTAGAGTTTTAGAATAAATTATTTTCCCCCATCTATTGTATAGCTCTACAGCACTGAATCAGTTTTCTAATAGGAATTAAAATTCCACAGTTCATAAGATGAAGAGAAATATATTTGTGTGCTTGCAACTTAGCAGCATATTCAGAGCCACCTTGCAAAATATTATGATGCATTGTAATTTTACAAAAGGCAAGCTAGATCTTGCAGGGTGGTTACTAAAATGCCTGACTTCATACTCACATTAAATCAATCCATCAGCCAGGGTAGAGAGGAAGAATAAACTTTGACAACATTGCAGAGGTAATAAATCCATTTATAGAACATATTCAGCCCTTATTCATGGTGGTCATGCTTCACCACTCTTGTCGTGAATCTTTGAGCCCTTTGTAAACTTTCTTCTGTGATGCTTTTATCTACGTGGTCACTTGCTGAAATGTGTCTAAATTTTACAGATGAAGATACCAAGCCTGATTCTCCACAGCCTGGCACCTTGTGAAGTCATTTTTATTTGTGCAAAGTGAGTGGAAGAAAAAAAAATGATATTTTACACCTATTTTGGACAAATGTAAATCATTATATATGGTTGGGATTTTCAATGAAGCCAATGGATTTGGGTACCTGTGGAAATCCCTGGCTATATTTATAATAGGCATGTAAAGGTCTACTTCGTGTGTACATTTGCTGCACTCTTGCAAAGGGACTGGAAGCCCTGAGAAAAATAATCATGATTGAGCAAATATGCCAGAAGATTCTTGGATAACTGCTACATTGCTGGTCACTAAGGTTTTATCCAGATGGTCCTGGAAATAAACATATAGTTAAAACTCTCAAAACTGACAAAAAGAGCAAAGAAAACTATTGGGGGTTTGCTGCACAAGTTAGGGTGGTTCATGGAGCACGTGCTTAAAACTTCTAAGAACTCTCCTTGGGCTTGTATATTTTGTAGAGTTAACTCAATATATAACTCAAGTGTTGCTCCTAACTTGATTCCCATCAACACACAAAACCCTTTAACTTGAATGTTATAATGCTTTTATCTCAAGTCGGTTGGACTGTCAGGAGGTATAGATGACAGGCTGAGCTAACAAACTCATCAGCTACTAACACAACCACTCTGTGTAGCTTGAGTGTTATTTCATAGTGAGCCTAACTACAGTGAAAGTGGCCAAACTCAAGAGCTCTTAACTTTAGTGTCGATAATTTAACTCTACAGTGAGGAGAAACCCTCTGCGTCTGCAGAGATTTCAGCTATTTGCCTGAGTTGCTGCAGACTGTTAGGAGACACACACATACACTGTGCTCTCAGGAAAAAATATTTTTTGTTCTTTCCTTGTTTTACTTATTCTAAAATACAGCCAAATGAAGACTGGAAGTGTTAGAAAGTCCATTTTGCATTTTTTAGGCATGGAAATTTCATAATATGGAGAAACAACAACAGAGAGGCTAGTTCTGATGTTTAAGAAGGTCTGTAAAAAAGTACTAAATGATCGTCACCTTTAGGTTTCTGTTAGGACTGTCGATTAATCGCAGTTAACTGATGTGATTAACTCAAAAATTAATCACGATTAATCGCAGTTTTAATTACACTGTTAAACAAGAGAATACCAATTGAAATTTATGAAATATTTTGGATGTTTTTCTACATTTTCATATACATCTTGTATTCTGTGTTGTAATTGAAATCAAAGTGTATATTTTGGTTACAAATATTTGCACTGTAAAAATGATAAACAGACGAAATAGTATTTTTCAATTCACCTCATACAAGTACTGTAGTGCAATCTCTTTGTCCTGAAAGTGCAACTTACAAATGTACATTTTTTTTGTTACACAGCTACACTAAAAAACAAAACAATGTAAAACTTCAGAGTCTACAAGTCCACTCAGTCCTACTTCTTGTTCAGCCAATCGCTAAGACAAACAAGTTTATTTACATTTACAGGAGATAATGCTGTCCTCTTTTTATTTACAATGTCACCAGAAAGTGAGAACAGGCATTTGCATGGCACTTTTGTAGGCAGCGTTGTAAGGTATTTACATGCCAGATACGCTAAACATTCGTATGCCCCTTCATGCTTCAACCACCATTCCAGAGGACATGCTTCCATGCGGATGATGTTCATTAAAAAAATGTGTTAATTAAATTTGTGACTGAACTCCAAGGGGGAGATGTACGTCCCCTGCTCTATTTTACCTGCATTCTGCCATATATTTCATGTTATGGCCATCTCGGATGATGACCCAGCACATGACGTTGTTTGTTTTAAGAGCACTTTCACTGCAGATTTGACAAAACACAAAGAAGGTACCAATGTGAGAATTGTAAAGATAGCTACAGCACTTGACCCAAGATTTAAGAATCCGAAGTGCCTTCCAAAATCTGAGATGGACGTGGTATGGATCATGCTTTCAGAAGTCTTAAAAAAGCAATACTTTGATGCGAAAACTACAGAACCCGAACCACCAAAAAAGAAAAATCAAACCTTCTGCTGGTTGGCATCTGACTCAGAATACGAAAATGAACATGCGTTGGTCTACATTGCTTAGGATTGTTTTCGAGCAGCAGCATCAGCATGGACGCATGTCCCCTGGAATAGTGGTTGAAGCATGAAAGGACATGAATCTTTAGCACACCTGGCACATAAATACCTTTTGACGCCAGCTACAACAGTCCCATTAGAACACCTGTTCTCACTTTCAGGTGACACTAAACAAGAAGCGGGCAGCATTGTCGCCTACAAATGTAAACAAACTTGTTTGTCTGAGCATTTGGCTGAATAAGAAGTAGGACTGAGTGGACTTGCAAGCTCTAAAATTTTACACTGTTCTATTTTTTAATGCATTTTTTGTACATAATTCTATATTTGTAAGTTCAACTTTCATGATAAAGAGACTGCACTACAGTACTTGAATTAGGTAAATTGAAAAATACTATTTCTTTTGTCTTTTTACAGTGCAAACATTTGTAATCAAAAATATGAAGTGAGTACTGTACACTTTTTATTCTGTGTTGTAATTGAAATCTATATATTTTAAAATGTAGAAAAGATCAAAAAATATTTAAATAAATGGCATTCTACTGTTGCTTAACTGTGCGATTAATTTTTTTTAGTCACGCGATTAATTGTGATTAATTTTTTTAGTCACTTGACAGTCCTAGTTTTTATATATGGAAAAAATGCTCCAACCTTATAAGTGGCATGGTATTGAAAAGAACGTAGACAGCAATTACTTGAATATGAATTGGTTGGTGCAAAAACTTATAAGCCATGATAGTTTCTGTTGAAATTCTGGTTAACTTTTAGCAAGTCTTGGAATTATTTTTGGATGCTCTGAACAGATCCAGATTTACACTTTCATTCAATTACAGGTTCTGTATACAATATGCTACAGTTATCTGGCTTCTGCTCAACTTTCATTGCCTTTCCTGTGGAAACCAAAAACAAAACCAGCTAAACCAGATGATCATTAGCTAAAGAGCAATTCCACTTGGGGTCAGGAGATTGCCTGCTCACTTCTGACCTCATCTACCAAAAATATTTATGTCTACTGGAAGGAGTAGAATACATAGGGAAGGTAGAAAACATTGCTACAAAGAGAACTTCACCTATTGTTTGTTCTGCCATGAGGAGGAAGATCTTAAGAGGTCCTGCTCCTGAAGGAAGACCCAATAGTAAATCTGAACAGATAAAACATGAAAAGGGATCATATATTGTTCACTGAGATTAAAGGCAGTAACAGGGACTGCCAGGATTTACAGAGAGTGTCAACTACAAATCAGTCCCTGGCAGGCCACTAGTGGAAAGGGTACCTCAGAGAGACACTGTCATCACAGAGTAGGAGGGTTTCCAAGAGTAAGTTGGAATCTGGCATTTAGCTAAAGGCCTCCCACAGGAGGATGGCGTTGTTGCACATATTCTTCTGACCCCATAGACACAGACAGAAAAAAAATAACGGGTGCTTAGCACCCACTGGAAGCCAGTTCCCCTCCTCCCCACAGTGCCTCCCATCCACCAGCAGCCCCATTGATCAACTCCTCCTCCTCCCTCCCAGCACCTCCCGCCCACCGTGATCAGCTGTTCCATGGCATGCAGGAGGCGCTAGTGGAGGGAGAGGAGTGGAGATGGGGCACACTTGGGGGAGGGGGCAGAACTGGGCAGGAAGAGGCAGGGCAGGGGGTGGGGCCTTGGGAGAAGGGGCCAGGTGGGGGCAGGGCCTGGGGCGGAGTGGAGGGGTTGAGCTCAGAGGAAGCCGGTGCCTGTGCCTAACCCAGAGATTTGCATAGATTATTTCAGTCAAACTCTGGTTTATAATTTTTACTTCATGCCCTGAAGGTTTCAACCTGAATCAAATACACAAATGGTATCCAACCCACATATGTGCGAGGTTCTCCCCCCTTCCTCCAGATGTGGATTCTCCTCTACTAGTGTCAGTGAAAGGGGCTTGTGATACTAAGCACCCCTGTATTCATACCTCATGCACTTCTGTAATAATCTGTGCAGAATAAGTCTTGTGAGGCATCATTTGAAAATTAACTCACTGGTCACTGATATTATTGTGCGATATATGTACATGTTGGGTAATAAGAGTATGACTATGTGCTGGAATTATAACTAAATTGTGTTCAAACCAGGTATGTTGGAGGAGTTGTTAAACAGGTATATCTTAAACAAAGGCATGTGTGTTTACCTCTATTTACATATAAGCAGTAAACAGATCCATCAAGGAGTGGAGGCAAACCTCACACTAATAAGTTGGGGAGAAGACAGCATGGCAGCTACACCCAGCAGGGGAGAAAAGCTTGGACTGGGTTTTACTTTTCAGAAGAATTAATTTAAAAGCTTTACTGCTCTATAAAGACAGTGGGGGCTGAACCGCCAGTGATAAGCAACTGAATCAACTGATTGTATACAGTATTACTGCTTTATAAAAGCACATAGAGTGAGGCCTTTTCTGAAAGCTAATGACACACTGGTGATTATATCATTGTGAGATGTATGTATCAACACCACATAAGGAATTATGGATGCTCATTGATATTAGGCTGTACAGTCTGCCCAATCAGGAGGGAATGTTACAGCCATCTACCTGTTTCCTATGTAATTAAGCATGGTGTAAAACAAACAATGGAGGCCCCATTTACATAGAACTCATGCTAGGAAATGGGAAGCCCACAGGAAGTGAAGAACAGCATCCTACCTCTTGAAACACAGTCATTGAAATTTGGGAGATTTGGGAGTCATTGAAATTTGGAAGCAAGGACAGAAGCCATCTTTGGCATCCATCACTAGACAGACAAGTGAACAGAGGCCTTGAGATCTGAGAAAGATGCGTCCTTCAACCAAGGAGAGGGGTTTGAAGTCCCTGGAACTGAATATAGATGAGAAACCTGCTTAGGTAAAAGATCTTTTACCTAAGACAACAAGGAAAGCCTTGTACCTTGTACTTTTGTGGAAGGCCCTGACTGAGGGAAAGTCAGCCATGGCTGGGAAAAGGAATGAGTGGTGAGAGAAACCATCTTGTACAAAGCCTGTATCTTGTTAGATTATGTGTTAGACTATTAGATGTGCATTTTCACTTCTATATACTTGTAACCCTTTCTAACTTTATTCCTTTTACATCACCTAACCTATGTCCTATTGTTAATACATTTGTTTTATTTTACTATAAATCGACTTAGTGTGGGTGTTTAAAGGGAAGGGTGTATTCACCCTCAGTTAGGTTAATAAGATGTGATGTGGTTCTGTGTCATTAAAAGGAAGAAACAAACATTGTTATTTCTCTGAGCTGTCCAAGACAGGCTGGCCACTTCAGGGCACACAGTTCTGGGGAAATTCAGAACTAGGAGTGTGTTGGGGTCACCCTGCAAGTAGTAACCCAGGCTAGTGGAAGCCAGTGATAATGTAGACAGGGTGCTGGGGTCAGAGCTGCTGAACCAGGCGGTCTAGCACACAGACACTGAAGGTGTAACCTGCACAGGGATGCTGGAACTAGGGAGCAGCAGCACCCCCTGGCGTTAAGTAGTTTCCATAATATACAGAGTTTACAGTTTTGTTCAATGGCTTTCAGCACCCCCACTATAAAAATTGTTCCAACACCACTGAACCTGCATGCTGGTACCAAGGTTATGAGCAGCCCAGGTTGGGACCTACAACAGCAAAGCTTTGTGAGGCACCCACAGTTACAGAGCAGGCGGTGACACAACCTGGATTTGCCCCCTTGAACCATGACATCTTGTTACCTGCTAGGAGCCCTCTTAGACTGCTCTCCCCTGGATTGCTACCTCAATTAGCTCTCCCTTCCTGCATTGTAATAGGAAGTAAGGGGCACTGTTGCCAAGAGAGTTGGGAAGGAGGAGGTGACTATACTGCACTTGCTCTGAAACTCTGCCAAACAAAGAAGGCACAGAACACACAGAGGGTCTCTATTAGGCAAAGGGGGAACTTCAGGCAGTTCAGGTGAAATTCCCAAGCAGCCTGTGGCTGCTCATGAGCTTATGTACAGCCACCAAAATCAGCATCCACTTATTATAGTCACATTAACTTTGAGAATATTGGAAATTCTCCTATAGTTTATTTTTAGTACACGATACCAAGCAGCATCACCTGCTGCAGCCCAGAGAGCGCAGCCACACCGAGCCCACCTCTTTAAAATCTCACCTAGGAATTTAAATAAAAAGAGGATTGTTGATCCTCTTCTGTCTAGAGCTGGGTGAATAACTGATTTTTCAGTTTGCAGATGGAAGATTTGAGTCCTCATCTCCCACGTCCCAGATGAGTACCTTAATCACTTTAAATCATCCTTTTGTCCAGGAAGAGAGTCTTTTGTCAAGGGAAATCATGCCTCACCAATCTATCAGAACTCTTTGAGGGTGTCAACAAACATGGACAAGGCTGATCCAGTAGATACAGTGTATTTGGACTTTCAGAAAGCACTCAAAGGTTTTTAGCAAAGTAAGCGGCCATGGGATAAGAGGGAAAGTTCTCTCATGGATCAGTAACTGGTTAAAGATAGAAAACAATAGTCAGTTTTCAGAATGGAGAAAGGTAAATAGTGGTGTCCTCCCAGAGAGCTGTACTGGGGACCAGTGCTGTTCAACATATTCATAAATAATCTGGAAATAATAAATAAATAAATATTCATAATAATAATAAACAAACATATTCATAAATAATCTGGAGTGAGGTAACAACATTTGCAGATGATACAAAATTACTCAAGAAAATTATGTCCAAAGCAGACCGCAAGGAGTTACAAAGGGATCTCACTAAACTGAGTGACTGGGCAACAAAATGGCACATTTCAGAGTAATAGCCGTGTTAGTCTGTATTCGCAAAAAGAAAAGGAGTACTTGTGGCACCTTAGAGACTAACCAATTTATTTGAGCATGAGCTTTCGTGAGCTACAGCTCACTTCATCGGATGCATCCGATGAAGTGAGCTGTAGCTCACGAAAGCTCATACTCAAATAAATTGGTTAGTCTCTAAAATGGCACATGTAATTAAATGTTGATAAATGCAAAGTAATGCACATTAGAAAACATAATCCCAACTATATATGCAAAATAATGGGGTCTAAATAGCTGGTGCCACTCAAGATATCTTGGGGTCATCATGGATAGTTCTCTGAGAATATCCGCTCAGTGTGTTCCCATTAGGAAAGGGATAGATCAGTGGTTCTCAAACTTTTTTTTTTTGGTGGACCACTTGAAAATTGCTGAGGGTCTCGGCAGACCACTTAATGATCTTTCCAAATGTTGTTTGTACCATTAGCTAACTATTGTAAAGCACTTTGAATAAAAACACTATATAAAAAAACCTTAATTAACTTTTTTGTTCTACAAATGAAAGCACACAACTCATGTTTTAATATCAGTACACTTACCTTTCTAATGCGATGGGTGTGCCCTCTCCCCCTCACTGCAGCAGCCCCAAGCTGGGGCTGGGAAGGAGCAGTATTTCTCCCCCGCCATGGCAGCCCCCAAGCTGGGGCTGGGAAAAGTCACCTCTTTCTCTGGCCGCCACAGCCCTCCATGTTCCAAATTCCCCCTCCCCCTTTTTTCACCCCACGGCCCCCTCCCACCTATCCCTTATTCCCCCCCCCAAGGCCACCACCTCACCTTACATGTGCGTCTTCTCCAGGGTCCAGGCACCTAATTAGTGGAGCCACGCTTGCACGGCTCTACTAAATAGGTGGGTGGCCATTCATTCTTTTGTGCACAGCCGCTGAGGCGCATGCCTTAGAGGGAATTATCCATGGACCACCTGAATGGAGCTTGCAGACCACCAGTGGTCTGCAGACCAGTTTGAGAACCTCTGGGATAGATAATAAGACAGAAAATATCATAATGCTACTATATAAATCCATGGTATGCTAAAACCTTGAATGCTGTATGCTGTTCTGGTCATCCCATCTAAAAAAAGAAATTAGAATTCAAAAAGGTAAAGAGAAGGTCAACAAACATAATAAGGGATATGGAACAGCTTCCATATTAGGAGAGATTAAAAAGATTGGGATTTCTCAGCTTGGAAAAGAGACAACTAAGAGGAGATATGATCGAGGTCTATCAAATCATTCACTTTCTCCATACTATAAGGAAATCTTATTTACCCCCCTTCACATAACACAAGAACCAGGGGTCACCCAAGGAAATTAATAAGCAGCAGGTTTAAAACAAAAGGAAGTATTTCTTCACACCTTGTGGAACTTGTTGCCTGGGGATGTTGCGAAGGCCAAAACTATAAGTGAGTTCAAAAAAGAATTAGCTAAGTTCATGGAGGATAGGTCCATCAATGGCTATGTTACCTGTGATTTCTCAGAACCCAAAGCAGTGGTAACTTAACTGTTTCTCTCCAGGTGCTGTCAGGAATAAATCAACAGGGACATAACTCGAACCATCTGATAAATAATTGTCACAAGCAGGAGTGCTTTCACCTAAAACTACTTTTTGTTATTAGACCTCAAGCACATGCACACACATATACTGTTGTAGTAGGATTTAGAGCATTTCAAAACAAGTATATTTTCCTAGAGTTAAGAAATGGTTTTGAGGACTCATCAACCAGCCTTCCGTGGGGGGAGGAGGGGCATGCCTTTCAGCTGGCTGCTAGGGAACTTAGCTGTCAGATCCTTGCTGAAAAGGAAGCTTCCTGGGACTGCTCCAAAGCATATTATTTTGCCTAATCTTTTATAGCTAGCTTCAAAGAAAGAACATAACCTATAGTGGGTCACCAATTCTCCTAATTTCAGCAGAAACTACTCATCTCATATCATAAAAACATATCTAGTCATGACAATGTGTCGGGGCACTTAAAACCAAGGTCACTATTCTCTCATTCTCTTCCATACTAGTTAATTTTCTGCCCCATCCTCCCATTCTGATTAATAAATTGCAAGTATGCAGCTGTCCGACCTTGCCTCACAAAGGTCTAAGATTCTCCTAGCTATGTGATGTTTGGTTTTCAGCTCGCAGTGGCTGAACATACAAAATTGCTGACTGCAGTATTATCAAATTCTGGGGTACATGCAGGAATGTCAGATTCTGGGGTAACAACTATTATCCAAGATGATCAGGGATGCAACCCCAGGCTCTGGGTGTCCTAAGCCTCTTACTGCCAGAAGATGGGAGTGGACAACAGGGGAGGGAATCACACCATGATTGCCTGTTCTGTTCATTCCCTCTGAAGTATCTGGCATTGGCCACTTTTGGAAGACAGGATAGTGGGTTAGATGAACTATGGATCTGACCCAGTGTGGCCATTTTTGGACTTATGTTCTTGTGTACTCTCTCTCTCTGGCCCAATGAATATTGAACTATTTTATACAAAGTGGAACAGTTTCAATAGGAGAAACGGAGAGACCCACTCCAGAATAGCATACTGCCTGTTGGTTAGGATGTTCACATGCGAGGGGGTAGATCTAAGTTCAAGTCCCTGCTGCACAGTGGGGATTGAAACTTGGTCTCCCACATCTCAAGCAAGTGTTATAACCACTGCAATAAAGAGCTACAAAGTGGGACAGAAACACACACACAGTTTGTTACCCTGGAAGAAGTTTTTCCCAGCCAAAACTAATCAGGTCAAATATGTGAATAGTTTCAGGTCAACAAACTGTATTTTTCAGCAAATAAACTAGTCATTCAAACAAATGTAATGCACTCTACTTCCATTTCCTTATATTTTTACAACTTTTCTAATTCTGAAAGAAAAAATATGGAGATAAATCAACATACCTTCACTTAAACTAACATGCCTATTAAAAAAATACAACGACGACCATGCAGTCTGGTTTCACAGTCTGAATCAGGCAATCAGTGATGCACTTCCATTTACAGTTCATTGCAAAGGCTTTTAATTGATTTGGTGTTTTTATTAGTATACCCGATCCTGTTCTTACTGGCTTGTTTGTTTCTAGTTCAATAGGTATTGCAACATCAAATTCTTCTTACTTGAAGGTTGGTTTTCCCTGTGCTGTTTCTGTCCTGCTGTACTTAAAAAATAAAAAAAAAGTGAATGGGTGGTATTTCCTTTCACTTCCAATTCCTGCATTCCAACATTCCCTTCCTGGGATATTTGAAATTGATGGCCATGTAATACACTTTACTATTCTTGGTGGGCTGTAAATGTCACTGGTTTCTCCATATAAATTTGTCAATCTTAGTTTGTATTTCATCTGAGTGGTATTTTAGAGGTTGGAGAATTAACTTTTTCTATGTTCACCTACTGGTGGCATTCTTATGCTGTCATTTTAACTGAGTAGTGGGAACCCCTTGGCAAATCTAGTGCAGTTAAAAGTTTTGTCTGCTTTGATTCTTTCATATCTTTTTTTGGAAATTAGTGAATGGACCGAGTGTTAAAAGCTTGCTATGAACAGTAACAATGTTTTTGACTTTCTGCTCATCAGTATGTTGAATCCTTATGATGGTCTATTTTTAGGTATGGATCAGCACCTGTGATTAAGGTGTTCTTCTCCAGTGAAAATTAAGTGGTATCTCTCCACCTTTGCTCATGGCTTCTTTCTCTGGTATCTCCTTTGTCTGGGATGATTTATTCTATATGTTTTCCCATACATGGACAGATGTCACACTGCTCTAGGTAGTGCCACAACTATGTGCTTTCTTACTACTTCATTCTCCAATAACGAGTGTCATCTGATACCAGGTAGTGCCTCAAGAATATGGCTTAACTTCTGTTGAAACCCCTCTGCAACTTGATGCATTTCCATAGGCATTCACATTACTGATTTATGGAACAACCATACCAGTTATTCCCTCTATTGGCAGAGGCTGCACCAAATACATTAAAAAACTCACAGATGCTCCTCCTTCCTCATGTTTTTTAAGATGATGCTGATACTCCTTAAACCAACAGCAGCCTTGTGTCTTATTCAGGGAGCATTTGCTGCTTTAGATATTTCTACAGCTCATGGTCCCACCCCTGCTTTTGACATCAGCAAATTCCTAAGTATCAGGTGGGTGCTGTACTGGCCACCATGAAAAACTCAAAATTTACAAAAAATTACTTACCATCCTATGGTATATGAGTTACAGTACTAGAGATTTTCACTATACTCAGAACAGTAATTAACTATCTGGCTTCTACTGCCAAATATATTCTTAATGGTAACCGCTCAACCTGTAAAAAGCAAAGTAGTAGAGAGGAGCAGCCAGGGCCTAAAAACACAAAAATAATTACACATATACTCTCTCTCCCTGGAATTGGCTGATTAGTCATTTTGTCCCACAGTTTTAGAAAAAAGCAACAACGAGTATAACACCAAAAACGTGAATATTAAGCAGGAGGAACTAGTTGTCACAATAACAAAAGATACCTTTTGTGAATAATACTTTTGTGGTATTTTTGGTACTTGTAAAAATACATATACATGGATTATGATAAGCCTCTTATGTGAACATCTCTCTCTCTCTCTCTACATAGGAGTTTTTGTGAGTTTCTATTTAGAAGGTAGAACAATGTAAACTCACTTTTACTATCTTAGAATTTTGCTATTCACATTATCTGTTATCCAAACATCCCCAGATTTTAACTCTCTCAATTCTGAGGGATTGGGGAGGTTTTTGTAGCTATTTTGCTTATCATCAACATTACTAAAACTCTTCAAAAATGAAATGATGAATGATTCCTGTTTAATTCTATCATGCAAGATTAATGGGCAACTGGTCAATAATCCATTCTTTCATTTTACTCTGCGTATTTTTAAGTGGAGGCAGCTGTGCTGGGGTTGGTTACAATGTGTTCCAACTTCAGTGAATCGCTGATAATCTTTGCATAACCAGGGCCAAACTATTAATATATCTAATTAGAAATTCAGTCTGAACTAAGTCCCTTTGTAGAGAACATGGATTTTGAGCAGGAAAGCTACAGCCCTAACCTCAGTCTCAAAAATGAACAGGAAATAAGGAAATAAATCATTCCTGAAATGTTTACAGGAGTGATTTTAATCTAGAAAGTGTGACCACTAGATTTGCTCCATAATGCGGAGGTTAAAAAAAACAAACAAACAAACAAACAAACAAAAAACACGAAGTTGTTTTTAAACTGATAATGTATGGAAATTCCAAATACATCGTTGGAGGATGATGAATAAATAACTATTTCACAAGATAAAGAGGTGGGAGATTGGTAATATGTATTCCAATACACCAGGCACGTTTCTTTTCTAGGATTTTCTGCAGCACAGCATCTGATTCGTTTCACTTTTTTGGTTCATGATTACATGGTATGTGCTTTTCTTTTTAACAGGTTCATGACAACAATTCTGCTGTTTATTATGAATGAAGAGAGTTTCAGCACACAGATGACGATGTGAGAACAGTGAAAATGTGAAAATACTGTAGTTATGTAGGAAGCTGAATATTGTAGCAGAAATGACAATGGCCACCATAGGTAAGGTTTCATAACAGTTTCCATTGTAAATCCCTATTTTCTTTAAGAGCTACTTTTCAAAAAGTTTTGCTTTCAAGGGTGAAATTTTCCAGGCTTGTCTCCCACTGTAGGTGCTTTTGTTTGGAAAGGCTGAGCAAACCAATTAAGCTGCTTTTGAAAAGGGGAAGAGTGAAAAATATTCTTGTGACCTTCTCTGAAAAAGCTTGAGTAGAAACTAGATTTCAGTGGACCTATGCTGGTTTACATCAGCTTTCCCTGGACAAACAGAAAGAAGTTGTAAAGAAATAAATTCAAAAAAGGTTGTTTCCAGACTTGTAAATTCCTCCAAGTTTGAAGAAATGAAACAAGACATAAAAGAAAGGTAAAGAGCCCTTTAAAACTGAGATTGTATACCCCAAGAATGCTAATATGCCACATTTAGTAGAAAAACTGGACTATAGTTCCTAGGCACAACAGTAATACAAATAATAAGTATGATCACCTATCTCACTATGCTTGTATTTATAACTGAAAAATATTCAATATTCCAGTTCAAAGTTGCCCTTCATTTTAAAAAGTCTCCAGGAATTTTCTCCAACACTCTCTCTCTAACTTCTGTTGGTGAAAGAATCTTCTCCATTACCAATCCAGCCATTCAAATAACTTTCCTGTATTTTTCTGCCTCATGCATCATTGATTATTTTCAAATCTTATTTGGAAAACCACCTCTCTCTCTTAGTCTATGTATTTACATAATTCCACCATCCCTCTATTTCATATTTTACAGATAACTCTGCAATTGTATTATTTAATCCTGTAGCATGTCATGACAAACAGCCTGAACCTACTGCTCTTAATTAAATAAGCACTTCCTGTTGACTTCAATAAACTATTCAATAAAACTATTAATGTCAGGGCTGCAGAAGTTTAGGATGCTAGAGCTTCTGTGAAAGACAATATGGAAAATGAAGCTGCATTGTATTGCTTAAACTGATTCCTTCAATAATATCACTTCCATCTTGAGGTATAGGGTCCAGTGTCCATTTTTCCTGTCACTTCTTTTAGGTTGAATCCCTACCCTGTTCTCAACAAAGCACACATTACTACCCCTCCTAAGAGTTTAGTGTATAGACTCACTCTCTGTCTGGGGTTTGATTTAACTGACAATTCATTAACACAACATAAACTTCAACCTAAAATTCCTCTGAGACTTTGGCTGTCTTTGTGATTTCCACTGAGTTCTTCTCTCACTTGGCTCCCTAGTTCCATTTCCTGGGAGACCCACTCTCAGCTCCCTGAAATCCTGAATTAACAAGCTGCACATGCCACAATTAGTCAACACAACTACAGCACCATTAGACAGGGTTCTAACACTTGGCCTTCTCTACACGCAAAAGTTGCTCTCATTTATTTACGTCATTCTAGAACCTCTCAAATCAATGACTGTCCATACAAAGTCTTTACACTAGTTTAACTACAACAGTTTTTAAATCAATTGAGCTAAATCAGTACATCTTGTGTGGACAGACTGGGCCTTAATGACAGGTTAGTGCAAGAGTCCTGCCACTCTGTTACAGAATCCCTTCCTGTTATTTCCTTGTATAGCAGTTTGTACTTCCTTTGAGTAACCATTAATAATTTTCCCTGTGTGTGTTGAATTTTTTCCACAAAATATTTCAATAAAAATAAATGTAAAAAGGATTGGAGGTTGATTGATTAAGAAGCAGAATTTTCAGTGCCTCAGCATTGGGGACTTATTTCCATTTTTGGCCTCCTTCATACTTTTGTTGGTTATAGAAACAGATGGTCATGTTTTATGCCCAAAAAGTGGAAAAATCCTATTTCACTGATTGACTCAATTAAACTGTGTTAGTCACTGTCCAAAAGGGTACCACTGCTTTTTCATTGGCCACTTTCAGAAGGTCTAGGTGCTTAAGGAGCAAGACTGGGATCCAGTGGATAGGAACAGATGGAAGTAACGAAACCTGGGGTCTAGACCAAGCTGAGACTTTGAAGCACAAGGAGATTAAAAGATGTATGCAGTTACCCAATCTGTAAAACAGAAATAATGCTTGCCATCTTTGAAAAATGCTTGGAAATCTATGTGTGAAAAGCACTATATCATGATTATATACAATTACTGCTTTAGAGGCCAGACAGCTGTTTCTTTCCAGTGCTATGATATATGCATTTTTCTCAGAAATACTTTAACAACCATCAGGGTTCTAAAGCCATTTTGGACAAGAAAATGGAATCAATTCATGAGTCTGAAAGTGGTTGGTGCCCTCTCAAAAATATATATATACTGTGTTGATTTAATTGCTCACATATTTACTGGATCATGATCATTTCCAATATTGTTGGTCTGTATTCAGAGCCTTCCCCATTGAAATCTGCTTCTCATCAGACCTCCCATAATGTATTTGGTTTAGTTGGTGTACAAACCCATATTGTTAAGAAACCACATTTTTTAACATCTAGAGTGCTTAATGTTCTAGAGTTCTAAAGACTGTCTGTGCAGTGCCACAAGTCAATTGACATGTGAAGTCTTCAACACCAAAGGTGTGCGTACGTTCACTGACAAACATGTCTGTATCATTGCCTTCACAGAAATCTCAGAGTAAATGAGAAATTATTAAATTTCATTAAACAAAAATATATGGCCAGCTCTGCTTTGCAAAACATACACAATGCTAATTTAAATGAGCTCAACCAACAATGCTCAACCATGTAGTGCTCCATGCTGGTTATAGACTCCCCTGTGCCACAGAAATACTTAGGAGAGGAGTTTCATCTCCCTTCATATCACTGAAAGTATAAAAGGCAGTAAAGTGCATGAGAATCTTGGTCTTAACATACACAATTATGTATACCGAGGTATGCATGCAATTGTTCACCTAATTTATATGCAGTTATGATCACAAAAGCAAATGTGGCAACTGCACACGCAGAAATCTAGATAGACATGGAATTGGACATTTTGCAAGCAGCTATCCAATTTTGTGTAGCTCTCATGGTAACTGTACATGCAAATTGGGTGGGCGATTACACATTTCCTCAGTTTTTTCCCCCTAGTCTTCTAAAACAGTCACAAAAGTCTACAGCCTCATACACATTCACAAGTATGGCCTCTTTGGCTTTCTTCAAGAGCATCCCATGATGAGTTTGATGACACAATTGTTTTAGATTCCTTCACAATCCATGGCCATTCTATTTCAAGGTGCTTTTTTGGGGCCGGAGGGAGGAGAAGGGGATAAAGGAATATTGAACATTCAGCGAATTCTAAAGCCAATGTTTTTCCCTTTAGGGCTTGTAAAAATACCCAAGAGAGGAGACATATGATACAACAGTTCCAAATAGACATGACTAAGGTGAAATATTGCCAGCTTTTCAGTGTTTTGCTTTAATTTGGGCAGTATATAATCCTTATCACTCCCTTTCAGTCACCAAAGCATATCTAGTTCTCAACATGACAGAGCACTGGGATTCAGCTAAGAAGAAAGAAAAGGAAAACAATAAAAACTTTTCCTGTCCATCTGAAGATAATGTTGGCAGAAAAGTGGCACTACTTTAGCAGATGAGATTCCCAGAAGATGCCATCTAGCAGAAAATGCTGAAGGAAACTGCCAAAAGAAATAAAGCACTGGACTATAAATTTAAAGTATCAACCAGACAGAAGAATCAAAAGGAATTGGAGAATTTATTAAGATTAACAAATATAAATGGAGAGACAGGAAGAGAACACCGTTTGCCTTCGATGGGAGAATGCCAACAACTCTTAAAAAAATAAGAGAAATTGCTTTTCCAACAATGTGATGATCCCGGGATTCAAAGTCAATGTAATAAGAGAAGAAAATGCTGGATCTTAGGGATACAACAAATCACTTAAAAGGGATGATTATATCACTGCTCTCACAAACCTGCAATATACATAGCAAGTTTTATAAAAGAAACCAAGAGTCAGGCATTGACTAGATCTATTACTGCAGTCTATATTGTTTTTCATCAACATACTCCAGAGAACAAAGATTTATCTACAAAGAAAGGTTGTAAGATACTCCTCTTTTGAAATCTCAGTCAAACTTTTGAAGGTGAAAGCATAATCCAATTTTAAAAAGTTAATTCCACACTGCAGGAATCTAGGTTGGAAACTGCTAACTAGCAAAAATTTGGTAAAAAGGGAAGTCATTCAGTTTTTGTTGTGGTAGATAACTAGCTCAAATTCTCTCTAAACAGAAATACTCCAGAAAACAGCAGCCTGAGGATCCCTAGTACTTATTTTTCAGAATCCAAAGAGTTTTAATTTTTTTATGAGTACACATCTTTTGATGTTTAATATCAAGGCATTCATTCACTAGCAAAGAAGATAACCAAATATCTCCACCCAAATCCAAGATAAATATTTGGAAGATCTTAGACTATAACAATCACCTTGAATTCTGAAGGCCAACTGCACTGCCTCTAGGATGTCTCTGTTCATCACTGGTTCAGAGAGGCAAGTGACTCAAGACAATTTAAGAAATTAGATATCTAGTAGATTAGAAACCAATGATTTTATATCTTTTTCATACATCACACAGCACTTTCTAAATTATCAAATTCAATGGCTATGTATGCAAAGATCATAGCTCTTACATTCATCAAAATGGCACACAAGCAGTCCTGTTTTATTGAAAGAAGGAACACTGGCCAAGACAGCAGGTGTCTCCTTTGCTTTTTTCATAACGTTCCAGCGGCCAGATCCTCAACCTGTGTAAATAGAAACTTGTCTGTAATTACCTGAAAAGTTATTTTCTTCAAGTAATGAAGTCCACAGATCCATTACAATGGGTTCTTCAGCCTGAGGGCAGAATCAGACCTGCCAGTCATTGGCAGCTGAGGAATGCCCTACCTCCTGCAATTATGTCCAGTCAAGACAACTTCCACAGCTAACATAATTCAATTCTACTTTCTTAAATTACAGGATTGTGTTAATATATTTTGAGGCAAAGCCACAACAATTTCTCCAACCTTAGAGCATGTGAAATTCTCCCTAATGAAAACAAACCCAATTCTTCAGATGTCCATTTCCATCTTTATTCTTGATGATCCACAGGGGCTGAATCTCTGAACCTTATTACACAAAAAAGGAAATTTTCAGGTAAGCAGACACATTTTTCTATTCTTCATCATGCTAAGGTCCACAGATCCATTACCGTGGGGATTTCATGGCTGTCTCTCTCCAAGGTGGAAAGCAGAATAACCATTTAAATATGGTAATTCAAAATGAAGCATATTGTGTATCTTCCCCTGGGCGCTAAGGCATGGAGAATATTTCTGGGAAAAAAAAAGATTGACTAAACATTAAATAAGCTTAATATAGAATTAGGTTAACATGTACTGATGGCCTTGGAACCTCTGAGCTGATTTCAATGTGGAAGACATGATTTCTCTAACCTATGATAGTCAGTGCTCCTAATGACTGAACTTTGATACTTAACAGAAGGAACAATATTTGTTGAATTTACTTTGGGAATGAATGCTATAATTATTGTGAGGACTATTTGTCTGAAGTAAACTTTCTATACTGGGTCTCAAAGAAAGCTCCCAACTTCAAAAACTTGTCTTAATGGAGATAGTAGCTATTGGAAGATCTACTTTAATAGACAAAGTAAAATAATACTTCCTTCTGGGGTTGTACCTTCATAGTTCTATATGGAATAGAATGGAGGTCATGCTGTATGACTTTGTTGGGCTGAAATAAGGGATGTTATCTTATACACCAACATCAAGGCCCTCCTGGTTCACTTGTCTAAAGCGGATTTTGCACCAGCCATAATTCTACTTGTTGACTTCTTTCTAGGGTCCATGACACTTCATCCAAGTATCCATTTTCAATCTGTCTAATCCTAGGGGAAAGTTTAGAGGGTTTTTTTTTTGCTTTGCTTTGCAATATCAGACCCCTCTGTGCAGCATCAGTAGGTCTCATATGAACTCTGGTTCTTTGGAGCAAGTTTGTGTAGATCAGCATTCCGAATCAACAAGAATTGGATTTTTGTTTCTGTGACACCACTTGTTTTCCTTCATGTCCATATTCACCTTCTGTTAACATTCTTCTGAGATGAGACCTTGCACTTGATAGTATTCTTATGCTCACCCCAGATCTATGATGAACTTCCTTGGCACCATGTGTCTATGTTGATCATTAATCCAAGATACTCCAGGAACCATATCACTGTGTACTCTTTCAACTTTCTCTTTGTACAGACCCCAATCAGAAACACTGTCCAGGAAGAGATAAAAATGAATAAACAAGATAAAGTCAGAATTAATACCACCATGATCCTGGAAAAGACCCTGGTAGTAACCGTCAGATCAAACAGTAATGAACAAAGTTTAGAAAAGAAAAAAGTTGCCACCCATAAAAAGACAGAAGAATTGTCTATGGGGTAGTAAATGGGGATGTGAAGATAAGCCTCCTTTAGGAGCTAAATGTTTCTGACAGAGCCCTGCACTGTTTGTTTCCAGTTCTCTGAGGCTAGAAGTTGGATAGGGAGCAGTTGGTATTGCTCCTATCTGAAGTGAAATTATGGATGACTGAATTTATGTCCTGGTACTTCCATGGATTACTAGAGACTGAGAATGGGACAAAGCTCTTTCCTGTTTCTCTTGCACATCTTCACAGAGTACCCCCTGGACAATGTCCAATGACCTCAGATTGACCAGAGCTAGAGGTAGCCATTTACTTCCAAATTGAAAGAACCTAGCACTACTCAGGGTTCTAACTCCAGACTGGGCTGGTGGGGGTCTCCTGAATTTGTTCTAACTACCCCCTGCAAAGTGGTATTTTCTTCTGCTGTACTCCACAGACTGCTTCAACTTGCCATATATAACCTTTATTACTTTATATATTTCTGACAGGCCAAATTCCTTGACCACCAGTGAATTTCAACTAAGCACTTCAGCCATTTCCAAGAACCAGGCTAGGGAAAGATACATTATTTTGCCTATTGTTATTGGGTACCCCCATGCTTTGGAGCAGGGACTGGAAATTTAGTAGGAGATGGCCAATTAAAATCCACTCATATCTGGCCAAGTGTAAGTCTGAAAAACTGCAGTTTACACATGCTCAGAAGAGACTTAATAGAGCTTTACAGCTAAAATCTCTGAAGATTCTGTCCTCACTGAGCATGCTCAGGCTTCTCAACTGCTTGTGCTGACTAAACTGTACATGTGCCGCCCCCACAGAACAGCTGAGCTGAATTTTCACTGTAGTTGCTTCTCCATGAAAGAGTGAGGCTGGGCACTGGAAATGAGAGCAGGGAGACTGTCTTTACTGTGCTCTCAATTACACCACTTCTGGCATTCATGCACTGTGGAGGAGGAAGCTGTCTGATTTCAGTGCAGAGGGGACTAAAACATGACCAGGGGATTGGGCTGCCAATTTTCTAATGGTACAAACCAAAACACCCCTTCCCCAAGGCCCTGCCCCCACCCCTTCACCCCCCCTCCCTCCATCTATCACTCTCCCCCACCCTCACTCACTTTCACCGGGCTGGGGCAGGAGGCTGCGGTGTGGGAGGGGGTTTAGGGCCCAGCTGGGGGTGCAGGCTCCAGTTTGGGGCTGTGGATGAGGGGTTTGGGGTGCTGAGAAGGGCTCTGGGCTGGGACAGAGTGTGGGGGAGGCCCTCTGGCTGGGGGTGCGGATGAGGGGTTTGGAGTATGGAGAAGGGCTCAGGGCTGGGGCAGAGTGTGGGGTGTGGGAGGGGCCTCTGGCTGGGGGTGCAGATGAGGGGTTTGGGGTGCAGGAGGGGGCTCAGGGCTGGGGCAGAGTGTGGGGTGTGGGAGGGGCCTCTGGCTGGGGATGCGGATGAGGGGTTTGGGGTGCAGGAGGGGGCTCAGGGCTGGGGCAGGGAGTTGGAGTAGGTGTGGGGTGCAGGCTCCAGGAGGGAGTTTGGATGTGGGAGGAGACTCTGGGCTGGGGCATGGAGTTGGGGTGCAGGGATACTAGTGGTGACTGCAGCTCCCAGGAAGTGGCTGCCCGGTCTCTGCAGCCCCTAGGCGCATAGGCGGCCAGGGAGGCTCCGCACACTGCCTTCACGCCTGCAGGCACCAACCCCACAGCTCCCATTGGTCATGGTTCCCGGCCAACACGAGCTGTGGAACCAGCACTTGGGGCAAGGGCAGTGCATGGAGCCTTCCTGGCCGCTCATGGGCCTAGGGGCCACAGGGACCTGGTGGCCACTTCCAGGAGCTGCATGGAGCCAGGGAGCCTGTCCTAGCCCCTGGTCCCCCACTGCACCACCAATCCCAGCTATTTGGACTGGAAGGTAATATGAAAAGTGACTGTAATGAAATAAATCAAGAAAAACATATTATGTAATGGCTCATAGCCTTTCTGGAAACACTGACCATGAAATATACTTGATTTTAAAATAATTGGCCTTAAGAATCTAGGACAGCCAATCTGTGTCTTTAGTGATACAACAATCACATATTCAGACTAAAATTCTGTATTTACTCAAGTACCTTTCTTTCTTAATTATTGCATGAAGCGGGGAAAGCACTATCAATTGTTATTAAATCAAAACAAATTACAAAGTACATATGACAAAGCCATATTTATAAAAAAATAAATGTGCACACTGTGTTTATTCTTGATATATCAAGAAAACTCAGATAAGCAACCTGAGCTAAGAAGAGAAACAAGCCATAGGAAATGGGACAAAAATTACATACTCGTTATATCATGAGACCGAAGAAGTACCATGTAAAGCCAGGCCATATCACATAAATAGTAATATTGGACTGTACCTATCCCCAGCACTGCTTCTCTATACCCTTTAATAGAGTACCATTACACCATGCTAGTCCACATTATCTGTCAATTGAACTCTAAAAATAAAGAGCAAGTAACTTAGTCCTCGGCCCTGGACTGGCCCCTTTCCTCTGATGGACAAAGAGGGCAGAAAGCTGGCAACTCCTACCTTTGGATTCCCCTTGCATAATAGGATTCACTGGGCAGTTAAACTGCCCAACACCACTCTCTCAGAACATGCCTGAGCAAGAAAGGATCAAAGCAGACTTCACTCTGACTATCCCCAGCTAGCCACTTGGGAGCCAAAGGAAGCAGGCTGACCCTAAACTACACTGAAATGGCCCTTAGCCATCCTCAAGGTCAGGAAGCCACAAATAGCTCCTCTTCAGATTCCTCCCCACATAATCATCAACTGCACCATGCAATTATGGGTACAACAGACAGTAATGAACTTGGGGTGTTTTTTCCCTCTCTCTTTCAAGAGCTACTATGTCTCATAACCCACTGTTCCAGTTCTCTAACCAGCACTATAATATCAGACATCTTGCAGCAGTGAGGCTCACAGGAGCCAGTGCTCTTGTGAATCAGTAAGTGCAAGCTTTAATTTCATGAGTCATAATATAAACATTTCTGGTTAGAATTGCTGGAACAAAAAAAATAATTTCCTATTAAGTTAATTCTCTATGAAATAATAATATTCCACATACTGTAGCCAGTTTTCATATTAGTTTCCTCCTCTTCTGTACAACATATCTATAAAACATGAAGTATAATTATACTACATGCTGAAAACTGACTCCCTGGCTACAAAAATGGCTTCTTGAATTCCCATGTTTATTATCTCTCATGAGACTCCATATCCAATCCGCCCAGTTTAAGTATAGATTCCCCCCGTAACTGCCAGCCCTGCAAAATCATCTTGGGATCAGCAAGTCAAGCTTCATTTCTTTCTGGCTCAGATATCACCTGTAAAACATTTGTTTGTTTGAGCTGAAACTTCATAAAAAATCCTCAAACCAAAAAAACCTAAATTATGTTAAACTGGAGTTAAGGCTCAGAGCACATGTCAGTATACAACATTACAAGAATCTTGTATTTATCCCCAAAATATGCATTACAAACCTAGAAATACAAAGGTTAGCTTAAACGAAAAAGAAACCCAAACGTATTAAGGTATGGAAATGTAGAGTTAGATGGCACCCAAAAAAACCTTAAATCTGCCTCTCAGGGACACGGTGAGAGAAAAATGTTAAAACCACCACTAATGCTTCTTCAAAAAAATCAGTTTAACATAGTTTGGGACCACAAACACTAGTTGCCTTAATCGCAATCATCCAGTTATTGCACCCTGCAGTACATTATTGGCCTTGCATGAACAATGAAAGAAATCAGAAGTAAGGGAACAGAGGTTAACAACAAAGACAATAGACAAAGCATGAATTCACAAGTGGCCTTGTAAAGAATATGTAGCTAGCAGATAAAGAAACAGTAAGAAGAAGAGTAATGTGTGATAAGCGTGCAGCTGCAGCTTCGCATACTAGCACAATTGGTAGTGCATAGTTAGCTCTTGATCTATACAGGGATTGATTCACAAAATTAGTAAGCCAATCAAAGTGTGTGATACAATTTACAGTGCAATGTACATGTGTTAGTCTGCTTTACAATATGTATATAATCGGATTTATAATTATGTACTTTGGAGTTTGTGGACAAAACCCACGCCCCCTACCCGATCACCCCATGTGTAGCCCGATCACCCCATGTGTAGCTTTATGAAATGCCGATAAAGAAACCTCACTGATGAGACCAGATTCAAACTGAGTTTTTGGATTCCAGAGAATTGGATATGGTGTTCTCCCAGAGCTGTATGAGGTGTTCTGGATAAACTGAGTGGAGAAAGTCTTGGAGGGAATCTCAGTATACATCAGCCAAACTACAGAGTGATAACATCACTGAAAAAGATTAGCCCCATGTGCGCCTGCTGTTGTAAGACCCATTTCTTTTCACCGACCTTCCTTCAATTCTGAAGTCTGAAAGTAGTCAAATGTCATTTCTCTTGGAAGACATTCACACAGGCTTATTTACTTCAGGAAGGAGGCTAAAATGAGGGATGGGAGATGCAATTTGATCTCTTATTGAGATCAATTCTATTTTCTTATTATATAGAGTACCTTGATACACAGTAATGCATGTGCTAAAAATGCTTAGACAGACAGAAATACAAGTGGCTTCATGTTGCAAATGAGTTATGCATACAAACTTCATATTGCTTTTTAAAAGACCATACATTTCAAGCCAAGAAATAGAAATCTTATCTAAAATCCAGAAGATAAGGATATCTGTGGACAAAATGGATAAAAGAAAAACTAGAAAACTAAAACTATTTCTTTTTGAGTTCCCAGGCCAACAGTCACTGAGTTCTGTGGAAATGCACTGCTTTTCTCCTAGCAGAAAGAGCATTACCCTGCAGTGACTGAGTGATCTAGGAGTGGCCTCCAAAGGAAATTCAGTTCAATTCTCCACAACATTTTAATATCAAGGATATTAATATACAAGATAAGAATATTAATATACCGGACACCTGGCATATTTTTGCTAAGCAGCAGTGCATGCAGCACCAGGCAAACATAACAGAAGAGACAGATGAAGTCACCTTGGTCAACAAAATCAGAACAGGTAAACCTTGTATCAGATAGACCGAATGTAAATCCTTCAGAAAAGTATTTTTCCCTCCTTTGACTTATGGTGCCGTATTAGTAAATGAAGAATGTCAGATTGGTCTAAAACCTATTATCCACTATATTATATTTTACCACATTATTAAAACAAATGCATCATAAAGGTGATATATTTCTGCTAAATCTACAAGGGCAGACAAAAATAAAGTTCTTCAGCCCAAAGTATTCACGGAAATAGCATCAACAAAACTCCATTTGTAGATATATCCATCTTTATTTTAGCAGCTAATCTCCCTCTTGGACATAACCACCCCTTCTTAAGTTAAAATAAAACAGCAGCAGCACTGAGTGAAGATTTACCAAGGTTTCTTTTCAAAGGGTTGCTTTTTTTTATTATAATCATAGCAGACTACTTTGCATTTCATTGTAGGTTATTATGCCATGGGAGTGAAACTAGTCAGTTGTCACCCTCACAATGTCAGCAGAGTCTGGAAATGTTCAGGCTGTTATCTAGCAATTTTTCACATCATTGTTAGAGCTCAGTGAGCACAGACATTTTTGTGAAGGCTTCAGAACTCCAATTTAAATTTCTGGTGCAAGGCACTCATGACAAACTAGAAATCATGGTCTTCACTGATTTTTCAAACGTATGTGATTCATTCTCCTAAATATTACATATTGTGGGAGATTTCCGTTCATTTTACTATAGCCCCGGTCAAGGAACTTGGGATGTGTTGATTTAGTTGGGATCCTGCTAGCATCTCTGAGACACCAGATGGTAAACTTGGCCAACACTGAAGCAAAATGTAGTTTTGAGAAAAGAAGAAAATATTGTGCACTGTACCAGTGCTCAGAAAGACTATTATTTTTATAAAATATTTATATGTCAGACCCTTTGTTACTAATAACTATTTACCATTTAACTCAACTAAAACTAAAATTGCCAAGGGTTGTTTTCTCCCAAGGAACATGCCTCACAGGTGAAGATTACTTTTTTTTAATAAGTTTTCAAATATATTGGGAGAAACAGATTCTAAACTATCACATGGTGGCATAAAACTGCAAGAGCTTTGCTGTCATATACCATATTTGTACACTTCCATATACATATTTGTACACTTACTACTTCTATATTCTGTAACAAATCTTTTTTATATTGCTCCTTTATTAGGCATCCCTTTCCTCTCCCCCTGCCCCAATAGCTGACTGATAAAAACCATTGAGTGGTTGGGACATCACCATTGTTTAGCTGACTGAAAATGCTGTAACAAAATACACATCTATTTTCACGTATTTTTAGATCAGTGTCATGGGGTTTCTATGGTAGCATGCAAAATTATGTGACGTTAAATAAATGGTATTCTTTATAAGAGAATAAATTTGTTGCAGTTCATGCAATTGTTATTTATTTTAAGAAAGCATATTATACACATACAATACACATTTTTAAAGGATATAATTTTTTTCTTCCCCCAAAATGCTAAAAAATCATAAATATTTTGACTTAGTCACCATGCCCCTATAGTTCCAGGCATTTTACATATCTGAGCGACTTCTCCCCCAATATAGGCCATTCCTCCTAAAAATGGACTACACAAAGCATTTGAAATTATACTACAGGAGACAGTCCATTATATTTCTCTCTCTCTAACTTCTGATTGTATTCTTTCTTCCACCTCTGGAAGCTCATGGGAGGCTGACCAACAGAGGTTTACACTTCGTTGACCTGTTCATCACAATCTCAGGTAGATTAGAGGAACATTATTATTTCAGAAAATCTGCAGTACACAAAGATTTGTGGAGGCTACTAACCTTAAACCGGTTTCAGAGTAACAGCCATGTTAGTCTGTATTCACAAAAAGAAAAGGAGTACTTGTGGCACCTTAGAGACTAACCAATTTATTTGACAGGTTTCAGTTGATTATCATACACATTGTAAGGAGAGTGATCACTTTAGATAAGCTATTACCAGCAGGAGAGTGGGGTGGGAGGAGGTATTGTTTCATGGTCTCTGTGTATATAATGTCTTCTGCAGTTTCCACAGTATGCATCCGATGAAGTGATCTGTAGCTCACGAAAGCTTATGCTCAAATAAATTGGTTAGTCTCTAAGGTGCCACAAGTACTCCTTTTCTTTTAACCTTAAACCGCTAATGTTCAGCGCAGCATAATACACTATAATCTCAGCTCCAGAACAATACACTATAATATCCAGATCAAGCCAGCAATTCAGTTTATACTGCTGCAATTGCACTGTTTTAAACATTAATTCAAATTCAAATTGTACTTGACAATGGCATATTATACTGGAGAAGCGTCGCTATAGTTAAAGTTGCATCATGACTTGTGCTTAAAAGTCAACCCTGCTAAATCCTCTAAAATCAAAATGCTTAATTAAATTGCTTTGAAATTTGGCGTGCCTCAGGATAGTACAGGACAGGGTTAGTGACCCGAATTTGGGGCCATTTGAGCTGGGGTTGTGGAAATATAAGCCCTGAAAAAGTATCTATTTTGCAAAAAGTTTCTAGGTATTTTTTGTTTTGTTTTTTCTCAGAGCTAGAGATTACACTATTCATGTGATACAGGTAAAAAAAATAGCTGTTAACACAAAGTTAAAGTTGCATGGTGGTATGTCATCCCCTGGCAGAATGTGGAGTTGAACAAAATTTCTGAAAACCAGGAAATGCAGTTAAGATTGTCCATGCAACATTAACTCTGCCTTCTTTCAGACATGCCCCAATGCATCCCTTTACAGTGCCATCCCAAAGATGCTGAAATATGAAACCTTAACCGTGTGTTTCCTGGTTCTAAGAAGTTGGAATTTTGCTCAGCTCAGTATTCTGCAAGAGGACAACATACCACCAAACATCCTTAATTGCACATTGGCATTTTTTCCACCATTTAATCTTCACAGGCATGTCAGACTTGGACAGAATCATTTGCACATTCTTGGCCGAGAATCCTGTCTTTAATATTCATGATTTAGAAACGTATGGGCTCCCTTGGCACCTTACACCCAGGCCCATCTGTTCAGATAGCATGAAGTCTGCTCACAAGTTGGTCAGATGGTTGCTCTAGGGCAGTATTTCTCAATGATCGGTCCATGGACCGGTACCAGTACCTGAGAGCTCCCTGACAGAGTTTAGGAAGGAAGCTGCTGGTCCCCGGTATCAAAAAAGTTGAGAAACTCTGTGTTATAGTATGCGTGGCATGCAGTGCTAGGTTTAGATGAGCAGCCTGCATAATACTGCAAGTGCCTTATTTGCAGCAGGAAGCCTTCCATCTGTACCAGCACCAAAGCATTAGCACCACAAGCCTCCTTATTCTTGATAGAAGCTGCCTGCATGTAGGTGCCATAAAAAAAGGAACATTAGATGCCTCCTCTTGAAGATGGGAGGAAAGGGGGCAAACGAGAAATGGAGAAGAGTTTGGCAAAACACAGAATCTCAGTTCCATAAAATATCCATTCCTTGGCTGCCTGGGTAAATCTCAGGGTATAAAGCAGGGGTCGGCAACTGACGGCACACGAGCCGATTTTTAATGGCACTCTGCTGCCTGCTGGGTCCCACTCACCGGCCCTGCTCAGTCCACTGCCGAACCTAGGCCAGGACCCCGGCAGGCAGGAGCGTGCCATTAAAAATCCTGCCTGCCCCGGCCCGCTTTTCTCCGCACGCCCCCCCGGGGCAGGGTGAAGAAGCTTGGTCCTGCCGGAGGCTGCTGCAGGGCAGGCAAGGTCCCCCCTCCCCCGCCTCTTCCCCCAGCATGCTGGGTGCCTGCCCCTCCTCCTCTCCCTCCCTGCTGCCGATCAGCTGATGGCCCTTGCGAGAGAGGGGGAGAAGCAGAGCCGCAGCACACTCGCTGCTCCGGGCAAAAGACGGAGAAGAGGTGGGGACCGGTCCGTGGGGACGGGGGGTGGAATCAGGGCATATCCCCTCCAGCCCCATGCCGTGAGCTGCTCAGCGCACCCCCACAACTCCAGCCCACGCCCCCAGGCCCCTGCCCTGACTCCTGCACCCTCCTCACACGCCCCCAGCCCCCCCCACACACACCCCACGTCCTGACTCTTGCACCCCCCACATTCCCACCCCCACCCTGAGCACGAAACGGGAGCTCCTGCACCCCCCCCACCCACACATTCCCATCTGCACCCCTCGTACCAAATGGGAGCTGTCCAGGTAAGCACTCCACCCCAAAACCTCCTGCCCCAACCTTGAGCCCCCTCCCTCATTCTAGCTCCTAGCCAGACCCTACACCCCAACTCCCAGCCTGCTCCTTCACCCCTAGCCCTGTGCTCAGTGCACTCCCACCCCCAGCTCAGTGCAGAGAGAGAGGAAGAGATTGGGCTAGAACCAGGGAGAAGGTAGGTACCCACTCTGTGTGGGCAGGGCTGGGACCCCAGACTGGCAGCGGGCTGAGCAGGGACAGCAGCCGGAACCCTGACTGGCAGGAGCCGGCGGACTGAACCCCATACCGACACCGGGCTGAGTGGCAGCGGGCTGAGCCGCTCAACCCACTGCCAGTCTGGGGTCCCGGGCCTGCTCAGCCCACTGCCAGTCTGGGGTCCCAGCCCTGCTCAGCCCACTGCCAGTCTGGGGTTCTGGCTGCCAGCCCGGGGTTCTGGCTGCCAGCCCCTTGCCAGCCAGGGTCCCGGCCACAGGCCCTGCTCAGCCTGCTCCGGCCTAGGTGAACGGAACCCCAGGCTGGCAGCGGGCTGAGCGGGCTGGCGGCGTAAGATCAGCATTTTAATTTAATTTTAAATGAAGCTTCTTAAACGTTTTGAAAACCTTGTTTACTTTACATACGACAATAGTTCAGTTATAGAATATATAGACTTATAGAGAGAGACCTTCTAAAAAACGTTAAAATGTATTACTGGCACGCGAAACCTTAAATTAAAGTGAATAAATGAAGACTCGGCACACCACTTCTGAAAGGTTGCCGACCCCTAGTATAAAGTGACACAAAGGAAGGTTCAGAACCACGACTCAGTTAATTTAAACAAAGCTCATGGCCAAAACACTGTAATACCTAGAAAGGTCGAGTTAAGAATTCAATACAATGGAAGGCAATGCCCTTTCATATTGGCCAAAGGAAATTGAGATTTTACTTCTGGTCACTGTAGCTAGGAAGTTGCATGGAGGGGAGTCTAAGGGTATATTCACACGGCAATCTGAGGTTTGCAATTCTGGTAGACATACATGCAATAGTGTTACCTATGCTACAATGTCTAAAAATAGCATTGTAGGTGCAGCAGTGTAGGCTTCAGCAATGTAAGTAGGTACCCAGGGTCTCCATCACGCTTGTACAGCCACGTGGCCATCCCATGCCACCACCACATCCACACACTGCTATTTTTAGCCATGCTATCACCGGTAAAAATCACGTATGTAATCTACCCAAGCTGCAATCCGGCCTCAAACTGCAGCATAGACATATGCTAAGTGACAGTAACAGCTCAGAAGAGAGATCATCTTTCATGTAGCTACAGTCAGTCCCTGGACAGAGGTAGAGCAACAACATCCAGAGTTTAGATATTTAAACGCTTTTTAACACTGTCTGGCTCATAGAACAGGATGAACTATCCACAAGAGTTACTCCCTGGAAGCACCCTTCAAGCATATTAGCTGAATGACAGGGTCACATAGTGAGGTTAGCTCAGGCGATTTAGATTCTCTAGAAAAAAGACTTATGTCCTCCAATGTATTGTATGCACAATTGGATAAGGTCAGATTTCAACATCCCCATAATAGTGCCATGCTGAAGAAAGGGTTTATTCTCTCCTCAGTCTGATCAGGTGCTTTGGCAGACAGATAGGTAAGACTGGTGAAGGGACAATTTGTTTTTCTATCTGTCTCGGTTTAGCATCCCTTCTGATGCTACCAGAAAAGTTGTATAGGAAAGACTACTATCTGTATGCATTAAGACTGCATGCAACTCTGATTGGTCCTAGCCTGTGAACAGGAGTAAGAGACACTTGTTAGCTTTTACTGTTGCCGTTACTTTTCTATTGATTGAAATATGATGGCTGAGGAGTATCAGACTATTCATACCACCCTGTTCTTTATTTTTTTAAGAATCTAATCCACTAATATTTTCACAAAGAAAAGCAACAAGTTCAGATACTGTGATTCATTGCACCATATTATTCATTTCTCACAAGTATTTAGACACCCACCCCCAGTCATAAAAATGTTTGTTAATCCCAGAAGAATGCACTAATTTCACCACCGATGATTATTAGTCCAATAATACCTAAATGGAGATAACTAACCATACAAAATAAGCCCTTAGTAGCAAATAAGTGGAAGCAGACACTTGACAGATTTTCTTTAGTTTGAAGATTATTCATCCTAACTATTTGGGGAATAAAAATAAACAAACAACAACAACGTTTTGGGGGTTCACAGACAATTTGCTAACCAAAAATGTGCTAAATGTGAAGGTAATATAATTTGGAATGAATACTTTGACATTCTCGAATATACAGCTTTTTTATATATACAAATTAGCTACTCAATTATATTTTAGAAGGCATAAAATTAGGACACAAGGTTTTATAATGAAAGTCAACTAACAGGCCCAGCCAAAATTATAATGGGTCCAAGGAAGGTCAGTTCTTAGTGAAACCTGGTGATCTGTCAAAGTCTGATAGAACAACTGCTGCTCGCATAATAGAAAATATTTCCTACAATAATTTGTTTAAATTCTTTAAGTCCGTGGTCCCCAAACTGAGGGGCACAGAGATAGGTTCAGGAAGCCGCAACGGGACCCAAGCCAGCCCCCAAGAGAGGGCAGGGAGGGAGTGTCATCCAGCCCCGCTCTGCCCCCAGCTCTGCTCCAGCCCCAGCTCCCAGCCAAGGCTCCACTCCCAGCCCCGACCCCAGCCTTAGCCCTTTGCTCCTGGCTTGGCTGCAGTTCTGCTTCCGGTCCTGTCCCTGCCCAGCTGTGACTCCGGCCCCAGCCTTGACCCCATCCCTGACTTTGGCCCTGCTCCCAACCATGGCTGGGGGAGAGGGTACACACAGATGGTAAGGGAGAGGCATAAATTAAAAAAGTTTGAGGACCACTGCTTTAAGTAGTTCATGTTTGCAGGGTGTTTGTAGCCATGTTGGTCCCAGGACAATAGAGAGACAAGGTGACGGAGATATCATCTTTTATTGGACCAACTTCTGTTGGTGAAAGAAGCAAGCTTCTTACTCAGAGCTCTTCTTCAGGCCTGGGAAAGATACTCAGTGCCACAGCTAAATAAAGGTGGGAAGATAACATACGTTGCAAGAGAGAATTAAAGTGAAGTGAGTAGTGAACAGCTGTAGTCATAGGACAAAGGAGGATTAGTAGGTTACAGATTGTTATAATGATCCATAAATCCAGTATCTTTATTAAGTCCATGATTTTTGGTGTTTATCAAAGTTATGAATTTAAGCTCCCAGGCTCATCTTTTGAAGATGTTGTGCTGGTGTGAGTGTGTTCTAGAGAGAGTCTGATGGATGGGTGGTGATGGATGAAGTTGTGTTGGAAATCTCTGAGGTAGTTTAGGTTGTCTTTCCAGAGGATAAAAATATCATTGATGTATCTCAGGAATCCACTTATTTCATCGTGCATTTGTCCAGAAATTCTTCCTCAAGGTGGGCCATGAAGTGGTTGCCATATTGGGGAGCTATCCTAATATGCCCCTAATGTCCAGTTATCTGTAGGGTTCCATTGCTAAAGATATATACGAGAAACCCACGCATCACCATACTTACCTTCACAGATACAGACCACCCCATACGCACCCCCAGATCATATTATTCATTGTTCACAAGTACTTGGACACAAAATAAATGAGTCTTTATCCCAGCTAGGCTAAGCTCTCAGTCCCTCAGAGGTTATTCGCCCACCTGCCCTCTAGGTTCAGCACTCAGACTCTACCTTCCACTCAGGTGTGGGAGACACCCCACCATGGCCTGGCTTAAGCATTAGCTGGTCTCCAATGAACCCAAATAGTCCATTGTTGGGCCTGCCTTCTATCCAGGGAGGGCCCAACTGGTCACAGTCCTACTCATTTGCTGGCTCCAGCCAGGCATGTCTCCCCAAATAACATCTAGTAGTTTGCCTTCCTTCCTGGCCAGCCTCAGCTGAGCCAGCTCTCCCCTTTTCAGCCGTTCAGTCAGATGGCTATCACTACAGTTCATTAATCCTTTCCAGATTAGTGTGGGATTGGTATGCCCCTATAAGAGAAGTTTTTGAAAGAACATCCAGTCTGAGAATTGAAACAAGGCTATGATTTATCTGTAGGGTTGCCAACTTTCTAGTTGCACAAAACCAGACACCCTAGCCCCAGCCTTGCCCCAAGGCTCTGCCCCACCTACTACATTGCCCCTCCCTTGGTGGCTCGCTCTCCCACACCCTCACTCACTTTCACTGGGCTGGAGCAGGGGTTTGGGATGTGGGCTCTCACTGGGGGCGTGGGCTCCAGTGGGGCCAGAAATGAGGGGTTAAGGGTGCAGCAGGGGACTCCTGGCTGGGGCGTGTGAGGGGGTGAGGACTGTGGTTGGGGGTCCAGGTTCTGTGGTTGGAGATGTAGGAGGGGGCTCCAGGCTGGGGCCAAGGGATTCACAGTGTTGAAGGGGCTGCAGGTTGAGGCAGGGTGTTGGGGTGTGGGAGAGGGTGAGGACTCTAACTAGGGGTGTGGGCTCCAGGGTGGGGCCAGAAATGAGGGGTTCAGGATGCAGAAGGGGGTTCTGGGCTGGGGCAGGGAGTTGGGGTGCCAGAGGCAGTGAGGCTGGGGGTGCAGGGTTTGGGGTGCAGGAGGAGGCTCCAGGCTGTGGGGTGGGGCTGAGGGATTTGGAGTGCAGGAGGGGGCTGCAGATTGAGATGGGGGTTGGAGTGCAGGAGGGGGTGAGGGCTCTGAGGCGGGGTGCTGGCTCTGAAGTGGGGCCGGAGGGGGCTCCAGACTGGGGGGGTGGGGCCTAGGGATTTGGAGTGCAGGAGGGGGCTATGGGTTGAGGCAGGAGGTTGGGGTGCAGGAGGGGGTGAGGGCTCTGGGTGGGGCCGGAGATGAGGGGTTTGGGGTGCAGGAGGGTGCTCTGGGTTTGTGGGGGCTCAGGGCTGGGGCAGGGGGTGGGGACTCGGGTTTACCTCGGGCAGCTCGCAGTCAGTGGTGCAGCAGGGAGACTAAGGTCAGCTGCCTGCCTATCCTAGCAGCATGCTGAATGCACCCTGGAAGCAGCCAGCAGGTCCGGGTCCTAGTGGGGGGGGGCAGGAGGCTCCATGCACCGCTCTTGCCCACAGGTACGCCCCCCACCCCCCGTCCCCCAGCTCCCATTGGCCGGTTCCTGCACGTAATATTACTTATTTACTAAGTATGGTGTGTTCAGTACTATAAAATAGAGAAATACTGTCCCTGCTGCAAAGAACTGACTTTCTAAATTGGGCAAACAGTTAATTGCAGACACACAAGATACAGTTTGCAACATTAAGATGTCAGCATGTACCTACACTCCAGATAGCAATATCTGAAACACCATAATTTTTCACATTATTTAAAAATACAAACTAACTGCATCATGGCAGATGTGGAGCAGCTGTGTAATAACGTTATGAATAGTACATATAACCTCATTATTGAGATAGACTATCTAACTATATTGTGTTAGTAGAATGTTTGTTATATGCCTGTGTTGTTTTAATTCAGTGGGAGCTGTTGCCAGGAAGAAACAATAAGAACATGTCAGCAAAGACCTGAAAAACATTCAGAAAGCACTTAGCATCTGAGGTTTCCGTATCTTATTTCCAACAAAGGTGCAAGACTTGTTTTCCAAGTGCTGAGAGCTAACAGATCAAAAGGCTATAAACAGTTAAGAAGTGGCTTGGTCCTCGGGTAACCAGATAGCAAGTGTGAAAAAATCGGGGCCATTTTTTTTTTGGTGGGGGCGGGGGGAGAGAGAAGGGTGAAATGAATATAGTTGTGTATATAAGATAAAGCCCCTAATATCAGGATGTGTCTGGTCACCCTTCTTGGTCCCTTTGATGGGTCTGATCAAAAGACTGAGCAGGATTTAAAGATATACTCCCTGAAGTAGAGTATGAGAACTAGTTAATGAGTTAAGGGAAAAGAAGACCATGTAGACCCTGGAGGCTTTGAAGTGTCTGTAGGAAGGGCTTGTCTGCACAGTAGGATAATGTGCTTTTTAGGGCATGATTTCGAAAGCACATGAACACGTTGTGAATTAATGAGTCCATGCAGGTCCTGCTGGTGTGCTCTAACAGTTCCCTAGTACACTTAACTTAGTATCGTTTCAAACAGCACAACATTAAAGTGCATCAGTAGAGTCTCTATGGAACAATTAATACACAAAGTTAGTAGGCTTTAGAAAGCACACCCCCACAGAGCTCATTACCCCCTAGTGTAGACAACCCCTAAGACCTGCCAGGATCCCCCTGGGGAAGATAGACACCTTGTAAGACATGATTGATAGACATGTGGCGAGGTGGGACTCACCCCTGCGGCGCCTCCTGCTGGTCATCCAGGGAATTAGCATTTCCTGCCTCTGGAGTGCCCTCTGCAGGCTGGTGTCCCGCTTGCCACTGGGCCCCGAGTCCCTCCCAGACCCCAGTGCCCCTTTCACGCTGGGGTGCTTCCCCCTGGCAGTACCCCCACAGATCTGGGTCTCCCCCCTCCCGGGGAACCCCACCCTCTATCCCCACCTCGCCTCAGTCTTTGGCTACTGCCAGTCACCATCTAGGCCCCGCTCCCTGGGGCGGACTGCAGTATAATTGCCACTCACCATCGGCAAGGAGGTTCTGGACCTCCTACTTCTGCCTACCCTTGGGCTGCCCTCTGCAACCCCAGTACCCCTTTCCTAGGCCTTCATCAAGGCCTGCAGCCTGGGGGTTTCTCAGGCCAGACCTCCCCAGGTCCTCTGGCCTTTCCCCAGCCCTGCTCTACTTTAGGTACCCTGCTCAGCTCCCAGCAGTCAGGTCCCACCCTCTCAACATCTAGAGAGAGAGACACTGTGTCCTCCTGGTCCACTGCCCTCTTATAAAGGCCAGCTGGGCCCTTATTGGGGCATGGCCACAGCTATGGTGGTTTCCCCAATCAGCCAAGGCTTGCTGCTTTCCCTAGCAGCAGCCCTCTTGCAGCCTCAGCCCTCTCCCAGGGCTGATTTCAAGCCCTTCAGGGCAGGAGCAGGGGACCACCCCGCTACAACATTCTTACAGTTTATTTATTGTTTTAAAAATCTTTCTCTGAAAGGCTTTGGCTCTAAGTAAGCAATCCTTTGTTTTAAGGAGGCTGGTGAGTGGATACTACTGGTCACAGCTCCGGGGGGCAGGGGGGAGATAATTGTGGGTACTGGACTTAAGTGAGGCTAGGAAGTACACCAGGGAACTACAGCCCAAGGCACAGCCTGAGAGTGGGAGAATCATGTGATTCCACTCAAAAAAAAAAAAAGAGGTGACAGCTTGAAGCCTGACACCGGAAAGGGGCCAAGGAGGGGTTAGAAGTGCTGTTAGCCTGGTAACTCTGACAGCCATAACCTTCTGTTCTATTTAGAGTCGTATATTGTGTCCGTCACTGTAATATTTGACTGCCAGCAATTAAATGTGACTTTTAAAAAGGCAATTACTGTACCTGAAGAACAGATACTGGAAAGTGGAGGGGTTTTGTTTTTTTCAGAGGAGAATTATTCTTCAAAGGCTTTGCTGAAGAAAAGAAGATCTGCTTGAGACATTTCAGTGAAGACAGGGTTGTCCATTAAGTATACACTCAGAAGGGAGTGTTCCCAGAATAGGAACCACATGGGAAAAAGCATGAGGATGAATATGGAAGAGTGACAGGGCCATGCTCTGTCCCTGTCCTCCAATTCCCCAGAAACTGCTCTGACCTACTTTCTTCTTGCGTGCAGGCTGTATTTTATTCTAAACCCATCTATCAACAGCAGTACAGTGCAACATCACAGTTTTAATTTCTACTTCTTTCAGCCTTTCTTTACTAGGGCCCTAAGAGGAAAGGAGGTCTCTTCTCTCTAGGGAGCTTCTTGACTCCCAGCTCAGCTAACCCTGTCCTTCTCTTCTGTAACACTTCCTTCCTGGCATTGTCTCAGGTTGGTCAGCTGAGGGCTAACTAATTCCTTACCTATCCTTCTGACTCACTATTTACTCAATCAGCCATTACTGGGGGAACTAAATGAGGCTACAGTAATCAGAGTGCTGACCCACCTATCAGATCTCAACACAGGGTGATAGCCATAAAAGGAGCAATTGTGTGTTGTGGGAGTTTGTGGGGTGTGTTTAGAAGGGAGGACAAACCCAACTAAGTTGACTCTAGCCCCAGCATTGACACAATTCTGCCATAAACCCTGATGACATTGAAATCCCAGTACAAGAGAGCCCAAATTGCTGGTAGCCAAAGAAATCTGGCCGATACAAAAGCTGCTGGTCCCCATATTCTCTGCATGATCTAGAGATGGATTTTTTATTTGGCTAGATATTTTCTCCTGCTATCCACATGTGAGGGACCATGAGCAAAGAACAGTGCACATGAAAGAGCAGCAAACAAAAGTGAGTAAAAAAATCCAGTTGCTCAAAACATTACTTGCTTAAACATAGTGGGCCTCATTCTCCACTCTGCTATACTAATTTTGCACTAGAGTGACTATACTGACTTAAGTGGAGTCACACTGGCATAAAATCGGCATAAGAGAGTTGCAAACCAGGGCCCATGTCTACAGCACTTCTTGACTCCACATCTCTGCTCCAGGCTACACTGGATTGTCTGTTTGTCCTGCATTCTCAGGGGAATAGGGAGGGCCTGTCCCAATCATATAGAAGCTGAGAATCAGAGAAGTAAAAAAGCATTCAGTACACATATTGCAGAAAAAAATCACGCACTATCAAATGGGTGGTTAGACCACATGAAACAACTTCATCAAACAATGAATCTTATCAACCTTTGCAGCATGTTCATTGTCAATAAGTGCCATTTCACACTACCAGATAAAGCATGAGGGAGGAAAAGTCTAAATCAAAGCATGTCTATTTTGACTGGAAAGGAGGTTCTCTAAAATAAGCATGGTGACACATTGATCTTTCAGTAGAGTGCAGTTTCAGCTTCAAAGCATGTCACATTCCCAAAGCTCAGAATGCACAGCCAGCTGGCACTGCACCTGTGAAATGAGATGTGCATAAAATCCTACCTATCTACATATAAAGAATTAAATGTAATAAGGAGCAGAGAATAAAAGATTTGTAGTAAATCTACCTTTAAAACTGGAGCCTAATCAAAATATTTTAGCCACTGCTCTGGATCCAAACTGTCAAGCATTTTAAAGACTCTAGCTCTACCAGATAAGAAAGTACTTTTTCTACTATAAGAAAAGTAGACAAGCGCTATACTATAATAGGTCATTGTTCTGAGATAGGACCAATAGTGCCTGCCCAATCTAAAACGAAACAACCATCATCTCCACTCATCCCTTCAAAGACAAAGCAGATGATGCCCAACTGCTGTTTTAGAATCACACTTTCATTAGAATATTCTGAACAGGCTCTATCTAAGTATACTAGCAAAGAAACAGAAAAGCATATAATGAGATGCAATTCAGGAATGTAAAATTTGGGCTGAATTATTTGGGAAGAACTTCCTTAGTGCAAGTTTTATTAGGCTGTGGAACAGCATCCAAAGGGAAGTGGCAGAAGCCCCATTGTTTAGGTCAGCTAGACCTGGACAGAATAAAATGCTAGAAGCGTACCATAACAACAATTCTATATTGGCTGGTGCTGCAGGTGTGTGGAGCTACACTGAATGACATGATATTAACTTCTATGATGCCCACAGATTGCACCAGTATGCTGAATGCTGCTCTACACAGATTAAATAAAACTTGCTGCTATAGACCTCAGGACTCAGCCCCACAGCCAAAGTCTTCCCAGCGCTTTGTCCCTCATTTGAAGCACCACGAAGAAAAACAGGGCCCAACTGTCCAAAGTAACAATGAAGTACTACCGGCATAGAGCCCTTCAACAGTAAAGAGGGAAGGTGCTTCATGAGAGAAAGTCAGATAGTCACAACACCAACCGAAACAAAACAAACATTTCTTCAAGTTGGTCACCAGGGCTGATTGCCTAATGCATGGTGCTTTTGAGTCAATCCTGTTACACAGGAGTCTGCTAAACTGGGCCAGGGTAACCTGCCACGGAAAGGAAATCACTAATGCTTCTGTGGATGAGGTATTTCAAAATTGAATAACTATGTAATAATAGGTTTCAGAGTGGTAGCCGTGTTAGTATGTATCAGCAAAAACAACGAGGAGTCCTTGTGGCACTTTAGAGACTAACAAATTTATTTGGGCATAAGCTTTCGTGGGCTAGAACCCACTTCATCAGATGCATGGAGTGAAAAATACAGGAGCAGGTATAGATACATGAAAAGTTGTGTGTTACCTTCCCAAGTGTGAGGTCAGTCTAACGAGACAATTCAATTGACAATTCAAATGATGCGCTGGAGAGGTTTTAGTTGGGGGCTGTAGGTGACAGCTAATGGTGTTCTGTTACTTTCTTTATTGAGCCTGTGGTATAGGGTGGTGTTTATGTGACCATCGCTTATTACCGCTGTAGTGTCTAGGAAGTGGACCTCTTGTGTGGACTGGTCCAGGCTGAGGTTGATGGTGGGATGGAAATTGTTGAAATCTTGGTGGAATTTCTCAAGAGCCTCCTTCCCATGGGTCCAGATGATGAAGATGTCATCAGTGTAGAGCAAGTAGAGTAGGGGCATAAGGGGACAAGTGCTGAGGAAGCATTGTTCCAAGTCAGCCATAAAAATGTTGGCATACTGTGGGGCCATGTGGGTACCCATAGCAATCCCACTGACTTGAAGGTATAAATTGTCTCTAAATCTGAAATAGTTGTGGGTGAGGACAAAGTCACAAAATTCAGCCACCAGGTTTGCCGTGACGGTATTGGGGATGCTATTCCTGATGGCTTGTAGTCCATCTTTGTCCACTTCCTAGACACTACAGTGCTAATAAACGATGGTCACATAAACACCACCCTATACCAGAAACCTACTGACTGCTATATTTACCCACATGCCTCCAGCTTCATCCAGACCACATGACACGATCCATTGTCTGCAGCCAAGCTCTAAGATACAACCACATGTTCTCCTATCCCTCAGACAGAGACAAACACCTAAAGGATCTCTATCAAGCATTCTTAAAACTACAATACCCACCTGGTGAAGTGAAGAAACAGATTAACAGAGCCAGAAGGCTACCCAGAAATCACCTACTACAAGACAGGCCCAATAAAGAAAATAACAGAATGCCACTAGCCGTCACCTTCAGCCCCCAACTAAAATCTCTCCAGTGCATTATCAAGGATCTTCAACCTATCCTGAAGGACGATCCCTCACTCTCACAGACCTTGGGGAACAGGCCAATCCTTACTTACAGACAACCCCCCAACCTGAAGCAAATACTCACCAGCAACCAAACCCTACAACAAACCCCGTTGCCAACTCTGTCCACATATCTATTCAAGGGACACCATCATAGGACCTAACCACATCAGCCACATCATCAGGGGCTCATTCACCTGCTTATCTACCAATTTCATATATGCCATCATGTGCCAGCAATGCCCCTCTGCCATGTACATTGGCCAAACTGGATAGTCTCTACGCAAAAGAATAAATGGACACAAATCTGACTTCAGAAATCATAACATTCAAAAACCAGTAGGAGAACACTTCAATTTCCCTGGTCACTCAACAACAGACCTAAAAGTGGCAATTCTTCAACAAAAAAACTTCAAAAACAGACTCCAAAGTGAAACTGCAGAACTGGAATTAATTTGCAAACGGGACACCATCAGATTAGGCCTGAATAAAGACTGGGAGTGGTTGGGTCATTACAAAACCTAAACCTAATTTTCCCAATACTAATTTCCCCCTACTGTTACTCACACCTTCTTGTCAACTGTCTGAAATGGGCCACTCTCATTATCACTTCAAAAATGTTATTCTTCCTCCCTTGGTATCCTGCTGTCAATTGAATTGTCTCGTTAGACTGACCTCACACCTGGTAAAGCAACTCACCTCTTTTCATGTATCTATACCTGCTCCTGTATTTTTCACTCCACGCATCTGGTGAAGTGGGTTCTAGCCCACGAAAGCTTATGCCCAAATACATTTGTTAGTCTCTAAAGTGCCACAAGGACTCCTCATTGTTTATGTAGTAATAATCCACAGAGGAAGGACCTGGGACCTTATTAAGATAAGTCCTCCTCTTCCCAGGGCCTATCAGCATTGTGTGGCAATGGAAACAAATATATTTATAAGAAGAATTTCTGCTAGGTGGACAATTTTTTTGATGAACAGCACATTTGGATATGGAGACCTGACCAGCATATATACTCATCAGGAAGCTGCATAATCCTCTCAATAATATCTGATGAATAGAGTTTTGTGTCAAAGATATATGATTAGTATCCTAGTAGGGACTGAGTTGATCATTCAATTTATGAGAGGAACCTACTTATACATGGATTTATAAATCTGAAACCATGCAGAAAGTTTCTTATATGCCACAGCAACATCCATTCCCTAATAAACTCAGTACATGGTGTTAGATTATTTATCCTCAAACAAACAAGGAGAAAAAGAGTTTTGATAAAACAGAGCTAATAGATAAGAGAAGCCTTTCTACCATACTCAAGTTTTAAAGCATTTGTCTTCGAATAAGGCTTGGGACTGGAGTACTTTAAGTTGAATGGAATTGTGTGCAAATGCCCACATCAATAAAAAATGGTTTGTACAATGTTAAACACAGTCCTTGGAGGTAAGCTAATTAGTAAACCTGAGAGTTTTAAACCTCTCAAATGTCTGTCTTGGTTCAAAGACGGCATCTACTAATGAAGTCCCCAGTGGGTTAAGAGTCTAGATTTGGCAGCATGCATACTGCTATAGCTGAATTTCAACGATGTAGATACACAGGCAGCAATATGGAAAGTTGTGTTTAAGGGGGGAAAGGGGTCAGAGCATTTATAATATTTGGGGCAACTAGTATTTCTCTTCTCATTTATTAGTTACAGTTCAAGGTGTATGGTGAAGTAGTACAATCTAAATGTCCTATTAACTGTGAGGAAAACAACAAGACAGACACATTTATGGATGACTGGTTTTAGGCCATATTTGAAAAATGTTTTAGCTATACAAAATGTAACAAGATTTAGACCAATGAAAGCAGTATAACTGAATACATATGCAGTATTGGAAGCGGAAAAAATCCCTCTTTTGACAATACTTTCTGTAAAACAAAGTATGTGCATTTATTCTTTGCTGAAACTGTTTAGCATAAAGTACCTGGGTTTATGATTAAACTCAGATTAGAATTTCAAATGTAATAAAAATCATAACTGGAGTAAATATTTAATTTAGAGCTCTGTACAGATTTCATAATGGTCTTAATCTTGACAATGGGAGAAGGATTGTATCTGAAACGGTGTTACTCACGGCTTATTAAGAAAACATGATTTATTACAATGCAACCAGAGAAGCTGGCTGTATGAGACACATTATCTAATAAGCATCATACTTTCATATGTAACTATGATTTCTCCTCTCCCTCTAACTATGCAACCTGCAGATTAAACTGAGTTGGCTTCAGGGGATAATTGACACAAATCACAGCTACTAAAAGATACTAGCTCCTTAGAACTTGTCACAGCGCAAAGGGACAGAAAGAGCATGTGTGTAAAGCAGGCCTGGAAAACAAAATAGCAGAAGATATCATTTCAGAGGATAAGAAAAATCAGGATTTTTAAAGCAGCCACCTAGGACAACAAGACAGTTGGGAGGAAGGAAAAAGGCACAATGGAGAGTGCATCTCCCAAAAATGGGCAGACAAACAGCAAGATCAATAAGATCAGGTACATATGTGAAAAGAGTATTATGTTATTTTCTTCCCTAGAAAGAATACTTTAAGTGCACTTAATTCAGACTATATTCCTCTTCTGAGTCAAAGCCTTACGCCCTTTTTTGACATGTGGCTTTGTAGAAAGGGAGGAAGTAAAGCACTCCCAGGCTACTTCAGAGAGAATCACAGGGCTACAAATGACAGAAAATACATCAAAGGTGTGATGACATTCTCTCCCACCTTCCTTTACCATTCCTGCTTCTTAGATAAAGCACAGCTGAGATTTTGTTGTGATAGCAGTACACTTTTTTTCCTGTTGAACTCTAACTTAAGCCTGCCTTGCTGACACATCTATTCTTTTATTTGCCAGATGGGACTAGCTTCAAAGGAACACTTATGTTTATTCAATCTGCAGCTTCATGCAGTTTTATTGGTATTTAGTGAATAGTTTAATCTAGGGGTGGCAGGAAAACACTTAGAAAAAAGTGTTGAAGTCATCTGGGAGAGGGGAAAAAAGCAGGGATATTAAATTTCTTTTAGAAATGCAGGAGCAAGGGGAGGGAGTTTAAATGATAAATCACATTTTCTTTCCCTAATCAGGCAATATTGCAAGAAGGAAAGGGAAGAAGGATAAGCGCCAGGATAGGTAGTTGTTTGAGCAGCACTGTGGGTTTCAATTAGATATGTACGTGAAATGAGAGGCAAGTGTGGGAAGAGGAGAGCCTGCAACAGCGAAAGATGACCAGCTGCCTGTGAGGAAAGGAGACTCTGAACAGAAAAAGTTTTGGCAATAGAAAAAGGATTCATGACAGGAAAAGAGAAGGAGTTGGAAAGAAAAACATACACACAGTGGTACAGGGACAGAGAGAGACTGATAGAAGACAGACAACTTTTTGGCTACATTATCTTTCAATTAAAAAAGATTATAGGATAAAAAGAAATACTCCAGAGGAAAGCATGAAGGTAGTTTATTGTCCCAGCAAATAGAGGTCAAATTATGGATCAAATATAGGTCAAATTATGTGAATCTCTGATTCAGTGTTCGTGTTAGTCTGTATTCGCAAAAAGAAAAGGAGTACTTGTGGCACCTTAGAGACTAACCAATTTATTAGAGCATAAGCTTTCGTGAGCTACAGCTAAGGTGCCACAAGTACTCCTTTTCTTTTTGATTCACATTTGTGAGCAGCTACTCATACAAAGTAGCAACCAGTGGGTGTGGGTTAGCTCAAAAAGAAAGCTCCAAATGAGGTAAAGGTAATATTTATCGAAGTTCAGCAAGAATTCCATACTAAACAAGGGTCAACACATGAACACTGGTGACATGAAACTGCTCTGTCCCCCAGGAATAGCAACCCATAGGGCCAGCACAAATTAGCATATTCTCACATACAGAGGAGATACAGAACACATCAAAGCTTTATTGGACAGCTTGCATTTCTTACTCCTATATTCATTTTTGTTGTTGTTGTGGATCCTGTTCCTTTCAAAAAAGGAAAGATATGGTGCACAAGATTGATCCCCATCCTTTCCACAAGCCATATTTCTATTTCTAACAGAAAGACTGTCACAGGGCATCCCTCCACCTATCCTGTGAGTATTTCAACCTACCGCTAATGATCTCCTAGCCACAAACACATACAGACTGTTTCCCTTTCACTACATCTGTACTCAATCTTCAGTTTCAAAGTATAACAATGTACCACAGGTATACAGCAGCTCTCTCTCCTATCTCAAACTCACCCTCTGATCTCTCTCTATTTCCTGTTCCTTTCAAAGATACATCCTCCCATTTACTGAGCCAATTGCCTTATTATCCCAGTAATTGCCCCCCAAGTGTCAGTGATCCCCATCAGAAACTGGTTAATTGACTTCAATTAAACCCACAGTCTTCCTAGTGCTGCAACAACCTCAGTGTCCAGGATGCTACAAGTTTCCCTGTCTCAAAGACACAAATGTGAGCACAACTTCTGTGCACCACTTACTTGACCCTTTTACTCAAGACTGAAGCCTGGGAAGGGAGGGGAAACTTTTATCATGGATCTTGTATATTTTCCACCCATTTGAGTGTCATCTGATCATTTTCTTTCCAGGACATTTTAGAACAACATTCTGCAGCCCATTTTTGGACATACAAAGCCTCAACGTCTGCATGCAAAATTCACAGTTGCAATAGGGATCTAATGACCTCACTTAGATTTGCTAATACAGTTTGCGTGCAGAAGACTGAGGTTTTGCATGCATAAAAATGTGGCTGCAAAATCTACACTTGAAGCATTAGAGGCTATTTAGAAAATATGGCCCCAAATTCCAGCAGCGAGATTAGACCAGGGATCTCAAACACAAATCACCATGAGGGCCACATGAGGACTAGTACATTGGCCCAAGGACCGCATCACTGACACCTTTTCATACAAAGATCCAACCCACCCCCCATCTGCCCCCACTCCACCCCTTCCATGAGGCCCCACTCTGCCCCGCCTCTTCCCACCCCTTCCTCAAAGTCCCCACCCCAACTCTGCCCCCTCCCTGGTCCTATTCCAACCCCTTCCCCAAATCCCGGCCCCGCCTCTTCTCCGCCTCCTCCCCTGAGCGCGCCACATTGTTGCTCCTCCCCGTTCCCTCCTGGAAAGTCCTAAGCGCCGCCAAACAGCTGTTTGGCAGCAGGAAGCGCTGGGAGGTAGGCAGAAGAGTGGGGACATGGCACACTTTGGGGTGCGGGGGGAGCTATGGCAGGCCGCAGGAAATAACTCTGCGGGCTGCATGCGTGTTTGAAACCCCTAGATTAGACAGACAGACCCTACCCACTCATTGATGCTGGCTTTTCACCATTTTAATTCCATCTACTTCTGTGTTATTTCTGATTTAAAGCAGTATAAATGAGAGGGAAAACAGGTTATGAATGCCCTGAGGCAGGGACAGAGTAATGGAGGAAGAGAGACAGATGTTAAATATTGGTATTTTAGTGCACTGTGAAAATCCCCTTAAAAATTTAGAGTACTAATAGTCCTCCTAAATATGTCTCTCCCTATAGAGAAATTCTTAGTAAAGTTTGTTGTTTACCTGCAGTTGGTGTGACTTATTTGAGTTGCAAATATAACACTAGGGAGAGAAAGTAACATACAAAAACAGTGAGGTCACAAGAACAGAGAAAAGCAAAGATCATCTTCCTATCATTCAATATTCATTGATTCATCCAATCTACATGGTCATACATTTGAGGGTCAAATAAATCCCTTATGTAACTCCACTGATCAGTGATCTAGGAATGAATAATTTTTAACACTGTCCTCATTTTATTGAATCCCAAGAACATTTCCTGTTTTTAAAAAAATATATGTTTCTTTAAAACAGGTTTACTTTTGAACTGTAAACATCTACAGATTCTCCAGGCCTTATTTTATTTTGAACTTTTGCATAGCACTCATTAGATTACAGCTAGTCTGAAATCAGTTTTCAACTATACTAACACATTTCTGTTTCCCTGCCAAAGCACCCTCAGAAATTCAAAGCCTTATTAGAACCTTCTGACTAGTTAATCATCAAAGCTTGGCATCATTATTATCATCTAAGTAAAATATCTAATTTAGAGTTTTACTGCACACCATAAAGTTTCTTCTGTTACAAGTTTATACAAAAATCGCTATCCAGACTTCATCTAATTGCACATCTCAAAGTATAGCTCTGTTATTAATTAGCATAAACAAAAACTATGTTGAAGTAATATCAGTGACCTCACCGAAGAGTTTGTCCATAAAAAGAACACTGTAGTTATAGAAACAGCTTTCAAAGAAATAGCTCTCAGCCTGTGCTTTTTAATAGCAATCTTTCTGCTAACACCCTGAAACACCTGCATGTTTTCTTGCAAACATACCCTGAAGATTTTACACACACACACACACACACACACACACCATTTAAATATTATAACTATAATTTGTTTCAAGAAGAGAAAAGAACAGTGTATCTCACAGAAACTGAAGCTGAGCCAAACAGGAACTTTAATAAAAATTCCAGCACTGGAAGACATGTGAGCAGGAGAAAAACTATGCTGTCCACATGCATATCTCTTTTCAATGTGACACAACCCTTTCTGGATAATGGTAAATGTCTTCATGAGCTTCACTGACAGTGTTGGGGTTCCAACACGATAGAAGTAAATACAGTTAAGACCGCCATAATGAATTGAGCTACTCAGCAGTATTTATCATAGATACTGATGCACAATATATACAATTGCCATTCCATTATTCAGAGACTCAGGTCAGAGGAGTGGACTGACTAGCCACTCACTGAAGATCTTGGAGAGGAGAAGGCATCAGTTGGCTGCCCCTGAAGACATTAAAAAGTTCTTAGCAGGTCGCCAGGCTTCCTTCTCCAGAAAGATAGCTCTACAGTTTTTGCCGCCCCAAGCAGTGAAAAAAACTGCCGCAACGGATGGCAAAAGGAAGAAGCTGCTGCTGATTTGCCACTGTGGCGGGCGGAACAGAGAAGCTGCCGCCAATTTGCCGCCACGGCCACAGCAACTGCTGCCCCTTTCTAACTGCTGCCCCAAGCACTTGCTTGGAACGCTGGTGCCTGGAGCCGGCCCTGTATAGAAGGGGGAAAGGCCCAAGCCAATTTGGGAGGAAGAGACTTGTAGAGAGGTAACTAAGCCTAGACCCGATCCATACTAGGTTAATGCGAACCTCACCTATGTTCACTTTCATATAAATTATAAATGATGGAACTTTTCTAGACAAAAAAACACGTGGTAACCTCCCAACACTGTGATGTTACAATGAAACATGAAGAAAACATTTTTAATTGCAGAGGCGCTTGGCACCATAACATGACAACACTATTAATGCAATGTAAACATGGACTGTAACGATGTAACGGGAAAACATCGCAGTACCCTGAAATTAGTTTTTGGAATGGTTCCTCAAAACACAAGACACATGGCAATCTGAACAAGTACTTCACATCACAAAAAGGAACAAGATAAACATAAAAAAGACAAGGCCTCTTCCCTGAGGAGGTTGTAACCTAAAGTCAGAATTAAACAGAGAGAGGAAGACTATCATAAAAATAAAGGGAAGGGTAACCACCTTTCTATATACAGAACTATAAAATCCCTCCTGGCCAGAGGCAAAACCCTTTCACCTGTAAAGGGTTAAGCAGCTAAGATAACCTCGCTGGCACCTGACCAAAATGACCAATGAGGAGACAAGATACTTTCAAAGCTGGAGGGGAGGGAACAAAGGGCTGGTCTGTCTGTGTGATGCTTTTGCCAGGAACAGATCAGGAATGCAGTCTCAGAAACTCTGTTAAGTTAGTAAGTAATCTAGCTAGAAATGCATTAAATTTCTTTTTGTTTAATGGCTGGTAAAATACACTGTGCTGAATGGAATGTATCTTCCTGTTTTTGTGTCTTTTTGTAACTTAAGGTTTTGCCTAGAAGCATTCTCTGTGTTTTGAATCTGATTACCCTGTAAGGTATTTACCATCCTGATTTTACAGAGGTGATCCTTTTACCTTTTCTTTAATTAAAATTCTTCTTTTAAGAACCTGATTGATTTTTCATTGTTCTTAAGATCCAAGAGTTTGGGTCTGTGTTCACCTGTACAAATTGGTGAGAATTCTTATCAAGCCTTCTGCAGGAAAGGGGGTGTAGGGCTTGGGGGGATATTTTGGGGGAATATGTCTCCAAGTGAGCTCTTTCCCTGTTCTTTGTTTAACACACTTGGTGGTGCCAGCATAGGGTTCAAGGACAAGGCAAAGTTTGTACCTTGGGGAAGTTTTTAACCTAAGCTGGTAAGAATAAGCTTAGGGGGTCTTTCATGCAGGTACCCACATCTGTACCCTAGAGTTCAGAGTGGGGAAGGAACCTTGACAAAGACAAAATAAACAAAGTGTTGATCATGGGAGTGTGCCCATTTCCTATGGTGGGAGGTTCCTATTGTGACTTTCTAGTTATGTGTTTAATTTTCTTTTTAACAAAATTTATAAAGGAATGAGCTCTGTTGTGATGGAAGGGTCAAAACAATGATAGCCTGGGCCCAGCATACCTAAAAGATCTAAAACTCCAGGATGACGACCGTGGTCAACCATTCTCTTCTTCATCCAGAACAGAACTTTCTATCAACAGGGTAAAGCTTGTCTGTGTAGGGGAAAAAGTTTTCCCATGGGCCAGCCCAAGATTGTGGAATGAATTCCCACAAGAACTGAAGACCCTCACAAACCTCCAAGTGCAAGAGGCATTTCTTTGACCCTGATCTTCTCTAACACACACACAGCAGTATGTATATTTTAAAAAAAAGTTCTACCAAACATAACACTATACAGAGCAACTCTGAGGAGATGAGACACAGAACAAACCACATGTCAGATGTTGGAAATGTCATTTGATGATGGACGATCACCCGTTACCAAGTATGATCATCTTCTATGAGAGTTATGGGTCCTCAGGTGGCTAAAAAGGCAAATCCTTGAACCACAAGTTCTATTACATGAGGGCAGATGTTTTCAGGCTCAGAAGGAGGCTGTTGATCATGACTGGGAGCCAGTCTCTCCTTCCTCCTGCACCTCTTGTCCTCTTCAGCTTGTCGGCGAGCAAGTTCAAAATGCAGGGGACCATCACATAGGGCTTCACTCCATTTTAAGTGATCCTGGGCAAGTGTCTCCCAAGGGTTAATGTCAATATTACACTTTTTTAGTTTGTCCTTCAGCAAGTCCTTATAACACTTCCATTGTCTAACCATGTAATGGTACCCTTCTTTCAGCTGAGAGAAAAGGACCTGTTTTGAGGGGTGATGGTCTGGCATCCAGACAACATGACCAGTCCAGCGGAATTGTTGACAGATATTCGTTGCCTCGATGCTGGTGGTCTTTGCCTCTTCTAGAACACAAATATTGGTGCACCTGTCTTTCCATTTGATCCTCAGAATCTTACGAAGGCAGCGTTGATGATGCCTCTCAAGGACTTTCAAGTAGTGTCTATAGGTTGTCCAAGTTTCAGACCCATACAACAGTGTTGGGAGAATAACGGCTTGATAAACAAGAAGCTTGGTGTCTGTTCAAATGTCATGATCTTCAAAAAAACCTGTGTTGTACATGAGAAAAAGCTACACTGGCACAGCTCAGGCAATGTTGAATTTCTGCCTTGGATGAAAGATGAATTTCAAGGTAGAGGAAGCGATTGACATTCTCCAGTGCTACTCCATTGATTTTGATAGATGGGGCATGTAATACCTCATTTGGAGAGGGCTGATAGAGCACTTTAGTCTTCTTGATATAAAGAGTGAAACCAAGACATTAGTAAGCACTGGCAAATACATTCAAGATAGTTTGAAGATCTTTCTCAGAGTGGGCAAAGATTGCATTGTCATCAGCATCGTGAAGTTCCACGATAGATGTTGTGGAAGTCTTACTCTTGGCTTTCAGCCTGCTAACCCTGAACAGCTTTCCATCCATTCTGTAAATGATTTCAATGCCAGCTGTAAATTTCCCAGCAATTAGGTAAAGAAGGACAGCAATAAAAAATGCAAACAAGGTTAGAGCGATGATACAGCCCTGTTTGACTCCTGTTTGTACTTTGAAAGGTTCACTCTGGGAGCCAGTGCTGCTCAGAACAGTCGCTTTCATGTTATCATGAAGCAATTTTAGGACATTAATGTATTTATCAGGACATCCAATCTTAGGAAGTACAGTCCAGAGGGCACGGAGATTCACTGAATCAAAGCCTTTAGTTAGATCAACAAAAGCCATGTATAGTAGTCAGTTTTGCTCCCGACATTTTTCTTGCAGCTGCCATGCCGTGAAGATCATATCCGCCGTTCCGCAACATGGTCGGAAACCAGTCTGACTCAGGTAAAGTTTCTTCAGACAGGTGCAGGTGGTGGGTTTCAAAGATCCATGCCAGAACTTTGCCTGCAATAGCTAGGAAGGAGATACCACAATAATTTCCACAATCCACTTTATCCCCTTTCTTGAAGAGGGTGACAATCAGGTCATCCCTCATTTCACTGGGTATCTCCTCCTTTATCCAGATTTTAAGGATAAGCATGTAAAGCTGCCGAATTAGCTCTGGTCCACTGTCTTCAAAGATTTCAGTGGGGATCCCATCTAGACCTGCTGCCTTGTTGTTCTTCATCTGCTTGGTGGCATTGTGTATCTCACACAAATTGGGCGGGTCTCCGAGCTCATCCCTAAATGGTCGTTGAGGGATTTGCTCAAGGACTTCATCTGCAACCACAGAATTATGGTTAAGGAGATCTTCAAAATGTTCTTTCCAGCGAGAATTGATGGCTTCACTGTCCTTCAGAAGTGTGATTCCATCCTTAGAGCAAAGAGGATTCATGCCATGACGAATTGGCCCATAAGCCTTGGTGGCACTAAAGAAACCACATGTATTGTGGATGTCCACGAGATGTTGGAGTTCTTGCGCTTCCTCAGTCCACCATTTGTTCTTGAGTTCTCTGGTTTTACTTTGTACTTCTGCCCTCGCCTTGGCATGGGCTTCTCTCTTTATATTACAATTTATGTTGTTCTGCCAAGCACAAAATGCCACTCTCTTCTCATTGATGAGTGGCTCAATGTCAGCATCATTCTCACCAAACCAGTCCTGATGTTTTCTGGTTTGGTAGCCTATGGTTTCCTCACAGGCATTGATGATTACTGTGTTCAACTGGCTCCAATGTTCCTCAATTTCTTCCGGAAACACTGGTTGGAGCTTTTCTTCTAAGACTGCTTGGAAGTGGTCATGCCTAATAGAGTCCTTCAAATCTTGAACCTTCAACTTGCGCCTGACCTGCTTCTTTTTCAGCCTCCATTTGGGAGTGATCTTAATTTTCATTGTGGATTGAATAAGGCGATGATCAGTCCAACAGTCATCAACACTTGTCATTGCTTTTGTGAGAAGTACGTCACTATGATATTGGGCACGGACTATGACTTATTTGAGGAGATGCCGGTGCTTTGACCGTGGATGTCTCCAAGATGTTTTGAACTTTTCCTTTTTGTCAGAAAAGAGTGCTCATAATAATAAGTTCACTTGAACTGCTTTTGCCAACTCCTTCTTTCCCGATGGTTCCTTTCCACAGGTCCAAGTCTTGTCCAACACGTGCATTGAAATCTCCCAGAAGGATGACCTTGTCTTCTGTGGGGGTCTCCAATAAAATGGTTTCCAACCAAGAATAAAAATGTTCCTTTACTTTCTCATCGGCATCCAGTGTTGTTGCATAGGCACTCACAATATTTCCCAATTGATTTTTTGTGAGCCTCAAACTGGACTGTCAAACCTCTCATTGACGCCAACTGCTACCTCAGGGAGCCACCTTAGGAGCTTGTTCTTTATAGCACAGCCCACTCCATGCAATCAGGGTTCATCTGTAGATTTTCCCTTCCAGAAGTAGGTGTATCCTCCTTTCTCCTCCCTCACCTGTCCTTCATCAGCTCTTCTAGTTTCGGACAAAGCAGCACTACTGATGTTAAACTGACTCAATTCATGAGCAATAATGGCTGTACATCGCTCTGGTCAGTCACTGTTTGAGTTGTCTGTCAGAGTCCATATGTTCCAAGTTCCAAAGTTGAAAATTTCTTACATTTTCGACCACTGAGGTGGTGATCCTGCTGGATGTGGCTATCCAGCCAGGAAAAAAAACAGAGGCAAGACTATTTTACGGTACCTTTTCTAAACCCCCCTCCCCACCATATGGGGTGAGCAGAGTGGATCGTAAAAAGGACTGCTCAATCATGCATGAAGCTGCCAAGATGCTCGACCCATCTTAATCCTTGAGCAAGACAACTATCACACCCCCACCGCCTGTGTGTCGGTCTGTGATTAGGAATTTCCGGATTTCACTGTCCTGTTCCCATCACCACTCGCTGATCACCACCGGACTTTTGACTTGTGCAAATGTTATTTTTCCAAAAACTGGAGGTGCCTGTGTGGAACTTCTTTTAAAGTGGGGAGACTCGTGCACAACAGTCACCACACTATCCTTGACACATAAAGGACTTGAAACCAATAGCATAGACACCATGACAATTGGAGATCCTCTATCTGCTGCAGGCTTCATCCACTTTCACAGTCATTGTAACATTACACAACAGTTTCACCTCCATTGTGCAGTTATCCTCCATCTGCTCTGCCGTTAGGGACTTCTTGGATCACGCTTTGTCTGGAACCTCGCCCTTGACCGCTCTGCCACAGGTGGCCCTAAGGGAGTACATGACTCCAGGCAGCATCAGTCTTGGGGTCATTGAGACATGCAACCCTCTTCACCACTACAAGGTGTAATTTAATGCACTACTGGAAGGTGCTTGGATACTATGGTGCTGAGGATAGGGAAAGGTAAGGTCTGCTCTTGTCTAGGTCCAGTACCAATGGGCTCAGAAGAGGGAAGTCCTCCTGGGTCCCATCAGCCAGACATAGTGGTGGTTGGAATACGAGGCTCCTGGTCATAGAGAGAAAAGCAAGGGAAAGAAGGCGGCTCTTGAGTCCTGAATATTTCTGAAAGGCCTCTTGAGTCCTGAATATTTCTGAAAGGCCTCTAGTTTCCTCTGCATATATTTTTGTATTGGTTTATATCTGCTTAAAGCATTTTCCCACTGTAGTAGGAATGCCCTCCTCAGGTAAATTAGACCCACATAGTGAGGTCCTTACTGGGCTTCAAAGAATCTTTTGCTCTTCTTCCCTTGGGCTTATGTTATCTATAAAAAAATTTCTTTTTACATCCTTCTGGTAATGGCAGGAAAGCTTTATCAAAGCTGGTCTTACAGCATAGCTTAAAGTGGTTAAAACTCTGGATTTATCTAATTTCATTCCAAAACTGGCCAAGAACACTATCTCCAGCTCATAGGCATTTTTTCTTTGGTATCATACATTGCATTGTACCAGAAGAATACAACTAGGTCACAGAGGATGATGTGGTTGCTGGTAGAGGGATCCTGACTCACCAATGGACTTGAACAATTTCCTTGAACAATTTAAAGAACTCAAGCAGATTATTCTGGAAGTTTACAAATAAAATTCATTTTACACCAATCTCTTATGTGCCAAGTTCTCGTGAGCGAAATAAAAATCCTTGGAAACACTATTTATCATCAGCTCAAACCTATTTTTTCATAACTCCATTTGTCCTCATCTTCCTCTAGGAGGTATTCATATTTTCTGACCCAAGATGGATACTACAATATAGGATGGATTCCATTCCAACACACAGTAGATTGTTTTTGTATGCCTCACACTGTAAATATAGTATTCTCCCTTCCTTTCACATTTTCAGTTTATTTCATTTATTAATTTTCTTTTATCTTTATTCTCCTTGCTCCAGTTTTGTAGTGCTCATTATAAACATTTATGAAGGTTTAGTTCTGGGAAATGTGCATATCCATCTGTTATTAGATTATGTAAACTCAGATCGATCAGTGTATGCCATTAAAATCTTCACATAGCTGTTAGCACAAAATGACTAGGGAAGTTTTTCATTACTACTCACTGCTCCATTATCTCTATGCAGATTTTATCTTTCTGCATAGTAACATTTATTTTCACAAAAATTAACAAGTAGACAAACCAGAAAATGGAAACAATGACATCACCACTTTCTGATGTGGCTTTGGTGTAAGAATGCATTATTCTGCAGTAAGAGTACTATCATAAAGCAACACAATAAAGTACCTTTCTTCACTCCATGCAAAACTGCAGACTAAAGGTCCTTTGGCGGTTTCATTTTATGGAGCAGTAAATAAACCTAATTAAAGGAAATCTCTTGTTCAGATTACCCAGCCTTTTAGAAATGACAAGCCCTAAAACTGTCAAACTATGTAAGTCATGGTTTCTCTGTTAATTTAAAAATTATGTATAATGTTCTTGTCAAAACATGTCCCTCTACAACCTGAATTATTATTATGGGCTTAGAAAGCAACATGATGTTTAACATGTACAAAGAAAATGGAGGGAAAATTAGTCTTTTTAGTGGTAAACAACATTAAAAGAGGGACCATAAAGAGGCTAAACTATTGGGAAACAGAGTTCAATTAGCAAAAAGAAAAGGAGTACTTGTGGCTTAGAGACTAACCAATTTATTTGAGCATGAGCTTTCGTGAGCTACAGCTCAATTAGGTGGCACAGTGGATTAGTTCACTACCCTTTCATACCTGCAGAGCTAAGTTCAAACATTAGTTTACGCTATAAATAAAAATAAGAACTACCACCACATCTTTATCCATCACATAAACATTCCAACACACAACAGTTAACCATGCTCTGAATTGGAGAAAACTACAAAGAGGGTAAAGAATGTTGTACAGTAGTTGCCAATTAAAAGTCAGAACTTGGCAACAATTGCCACATGAACTGAGATACCAGTGTTTTTCCATGCAAGTGTAAGACTAGGAAATAGCAGTAGCAACTTTGTGGTATCTACAAACAAATATTCTCTTTTTAATGGCTACTTCCGTGCACAGCTGCATGGGAAGCGCTTGCAATCATCTCACACTATGCCTACCTGTTGCTAGTCTTATCAGTCATCCTCTTTCATGAGCATAAAATTCAACAACAAACATTTAATAAAACCTATTCAGCTTGGAATCTGTTTGACACAGCAACACAAGATCTATCACAGACAGTTACATTGAGTCATAAAAATAGAAGATAGGAACAATCTACGTCTACCAGTACCTGCTCCCTTGTATGGCATATGCTCACCTGAACTTGCTGAAGAAGTTAAACTCCCCACACCACCAGCCAGACCCTCCAGGTACGGTCTCAGACAGGGAGACGTGGACACCTTATATCAAACCTCATTTGTGAATCTTTTTATGGAAACAAAGTCTGCACCAGCATTTTCTTACCATATTTGTTTTTTCTAATATAGTGTTAGAAATCCAATATAAATCAGATATGCACCAGCTGTTTTCCCACTGTATCATGATAACCTCATACTTTGCACTGCCCCCGTTTTAGTGAAAAAGGACTGATGCAGGATTTGTGTCCCTTTTCTGAGTGTTGCATACAAAGAAATCTGTTAAAACCAGTCCTTAATATTTGATACAAATATTTTAAAAATCTATTTTCCAGACCAGAAATCATAGATTTTGCTGAGTTTCTAATTAATTATTTGAAAGCACTAATAATTATATTATTCTTAAATGATAAGCAGAATAGCCTAGCAAAATTCAAACACCTTCCACTTATTGTGTCGCTGAGCCGCATTAGATGAGGTAATTCTTATCTCTTACTCTCTGCATACCCGCACATTGCAGACAGTAGCAATTCTATTCTGATGTTGTTCTTTGGCAATTCCTTTTAAGTAAGCTTTTTTTTCCGGGAACCACAAATTATCATTATTTTTAGTTAGTTTTGAAACTGATACAGGATTTTGTTCCCATTCATTTTCAGAGTGAGTCACACCTAATGACCCAGAAGTTAAAAGGAAACCTCTGAAACAGACTCATGCTTCGAGAGAGCTACCAGGGTTAGAAATGGTTAGGAGGACTGAAGAGATACACATGCTGGGCAAAGTTCTAATAAAAAGGCCCATGGAGATCACAATTTATAGCATTAGTCATTTACCTGCTATTGGATAATATAAAATTACACAAGTAGAAAAGCTGTTTTGATTAATTATCTGAACAATTTCCAAATAGATGCCAAAGCTCAAGCATTCACCAAGCAAAAACAAAAACCCTATAGATTCAGGGTCTATTTTCAAAATTAGGAGTGTGCAATTTTTACACTTTCCCATGCATGTCAGGTAACTGATATGACAAAGCTCTGAGCCTGTATTGGTGGGTCCCGCGCTTCCAGGCAGATTCAGTGGTTTCAGAAGCTCGCTAAGACCCTCAATATGAACTCCCTTTTCCAGTATAGCGGCAAAGGTCACAGCTTATTGAGCTACTTTCATCACAGGCCAGTATGGGAGGTGGGAAGGTGGAATACCCACAGTCTCTGTTGCTCCTTAGACCTCAGTAGGCACAGTTTGGCCTCCCGCCTGGACCAAAGTCTGCTTCCCCTCTAAAGGGGATCTCTGTAGAGCATGGGGGGGGGGGAACCCGGGCCCACCCTCTACTCCGGATTCCAGCCCAGGGACCCTAATGGTAGCAGCTGTTGGCAGTTTTCCCTTCACCACTGATGCTGCTTTGATTCCCTGGGCCACTTTCCCGTGGTCTCTTTTTTCCAAGCTTCACCCTTACCTCAGGATTCAGCAATGCTTCCTCTCCTCCAGCTCCTTTCACCTGGGCTTCTCTCAAGAGAGCTGGAAAGGAGAGCTTTTAAGCAGTATGAGTGGGACCTTAACTGGTTCCAGCTGTCTCTTTAGCCTAACTGCCTTAACTAATCCTTTGCCAGTTAATTGAGGTCAGGTGCCAGCATTAGCCTAACGACCTTAACTGGTTAAATTGTCATCGGGGTCTTGACTGGCCTGGAGTAGCCTTTGTTTGGCTATCCAGGGAACAGGGACCTGCTCATTCTGAGGCTCATATACCTGCCTTCCACTCCTCTCTTATATCCTTCTGGTCTGAGTCTGTCACACTGACTATACATCTAGACACTTGCCTGAACATCTGTATGTATAATTACTTGATCTGATGCACCATTGCAGTAGTTTCACACAGAGTAGATGCACAGTTGTACACGGCTAATTTTGAACTTCAGGATGACTGTCTCCTTTCAAGCATTGACCGATTTCACAAGAATTACCATGGCAGCCTGCTTCTCCATTTCTGAAAGGTCTCTAGCAATGAGATGCTCTATAGTTGTTCCACTACTTTGCTCCTTTTGCTTTTGTTCTTCTGTGCAAGAGGGGAGCTGCAAAGTGGCAAGAAAAGAAAAGAAGCAAAGCAGTTGATTATGTTTACCAGACTATGAACTAAGAGGAAAACTCTTCAATTTTTTGACCCCATTAGGCTCAACTTTTCTATCTCCTATTAGATTTTATAATCTGATTACTTCACTTTAAAAAAGCTGTCAAGTTGTGTTCACCTTATTCCATTTTTGCCCAGCAGGGCATATTAGCAGAGCAATATAACAATGGCCCTTTCCCTTTAGTAGGGCTTAACTTTCTCACCCCAGCCTTGCCAACCCAAGGAGAAAGAGGACAAATTTAAGAACTTAGCTCTAGCCTCTGCATGGCAGCACAGACCACCACCACTACCAGGGCCATTGTGTTTGCACAGGGAACATTTTATACATATTATATATGATAAAAATAGAACAGATTCAGGAAAGAGAAAATATTTGCTGGGATAGTGGGAGGAAGGATACCTCTTCTCCAGATACGTGGGGGAACCCTCCTCTATTTCACAGCTTCCTATGGTTTCATACTGGAAGGAAAAGATTTGAGACAGACACAGATCCCTACTTTGTAAAGGCCTCTAATGATGAGGCAAGACTATGAAAGATTAGCATCTAAAGAGTCAAATCCCTGTTGCCTACAGGAACAAACAAATGAAAGGCCTGCCCCTCCCTGACAATTATACCATCCTCAGATCTTTCTAACCCCATCACAGTGGGCTTCCAGTGACATTTTATGGCCTGTATGTCTCTAAGGAAAAGAAAGTTAAATGCCTCACCTTCATTAGGTGTCATCGTCACCATCAACATCTCTCAGAGATTTAAAATGTGTCTAGATTCCTCAAGCTAAGAGCTGTTTAAAAAGAGAGAGTGTGAGAAATGAGGCTGGACAACATCCCATAGCAGCAATTTAAGTTTTTTCTAAATGCACAGAAAGCAATTCAAACTAATTTCTTAGATGTTTTACATGATAAGGATGATTTACTTCTTCCCAGATAGATCACTTGAGATGTCTGTTCTTGGGAGAAGAATGGAATATTTTAATTCTTGATTAGGATGTTCCTCCCATGAGGTTCTAAAGACCTTAGTATAGGAAGAAATCATGCTCCTTTGGGGTCTTTTTATTACGTGTTCTGTTGCAATAATGCATCCTGCATTCTTATTTCTTCAGCACTGCATGTCCATCTGTATTCTAGTGCTTCCGTATGTGGGACAATAGTGCTGTTCTTAACATCGCTTGCATTATCAACAAAGCAATCCGATAGTCCCCTTCTCTTATTTATGGGATTCCTTCCCGATAAAGTTTGCACCACAATATTATCTCTCTTTTACAAGGCATATATTCAGAAATATTAATTTTGCAGCTTATTTTTCCCTTTATTATTGCAGTACTCCATGTAAATTTGGAAATGTCTTAAAACTCTATAACTCAAAACCAAGCCCATTAAAAGAAAACAAATCAACAACAAAGTCATGAAGTTATATTTAATGTGAGTTAGGGTAAGCAGCTTTTTTCTTTGTATTATTTCTTTTAGCAACACATTCAATATTTCTGGTTAGAGTAGCAAAATGTAGCTAAAATACAATGCCCATATGTATTAGGAGAAGGAATGTTAAGAACAGATCACCTTCAAAATAGCCCAGATAACTATATTCAAGATCCTGGGACATAAATGAAATAAATGTGTTCATTGTTATGTAACAGTAGTTTCAGGAACAATCTTGAAAGTGCAGCAGCATGTCCAATTATAATACTAGGGCAGCTTCCAGTTTAATAATCTTTATCTTAGAAGTCTGTCAAAATACTTACTGCAAGTGTATTACACTACATATTCCCAAACAATCAATCAAAATTAATTAATTTATGGGGCCTAACACAATCAGGCCCCAACCTGATTGAATCCGGCAGGTGCTATTGCAATAATAATGTGGTCCAAATGCATTTCTTGGCAATGCAATCAGTATAAATCCAAGTAATCACCAGTTAAATCAACAGTATAATCCATTCTAGCCTCCATTCACAAGTTTTACCACCTCCACATAATCCCAAAACATACTCTGTCTCCTTTGGGTCAGTGTCCCATGGCTTTATACTAAAATCCAGTAAAAAATCCCATTTAATTCTAGCACTTAATTTAAAAATAAAGGCAGTAATTCTAACATTTAATAATTTTCTTCTTCTGATCACCCATAAAATCTTATATTATTCATTCTTAGTCTGTTTTGTAAATTATCACATTTTGTGCACAATTGTCTCTCTTGCTTCAATAAAAACGATCAATACTTTTTCCACTCTTTCCCTCTCCCTCCCCATTTGCTGCTCCAGTTATTCTGCCCCCTCATCTGTTTTTATTAAGCTTTGTTTTATTTCAGAGATTGCATTCTCAAGATTAGCAAATGATGAGGCTGGCTCTTGTCTCATTTCTCATCTAAATGAGGTGACAGCTTGGGTGAATGCTGGTGTGGACCACTGTGCACGCTCTCTGGCATTTTTCAGGTGCTCTGTCTTGCCACTATCTGGGATTTGTCCAAAAGAAATCTGATGAGGTTCAATAAGGATAAGTGCAGGGTCCTGCACTTAGGACGGAAGAACCCAATGCACAGCTACAGACTAGGGACCGAATGGCTAGGCAGCAGTTCTGCGGAAAAGGACCTAGGGGTGACAGTGGACGAGAAGCTGGATATGAGTCAGCAGTGTGCCCTTGTTGCCAAGAAGGCCAATGGCATTTTGGGATGTATAAGTAGGGGCATAGCGAGCAGATCGAGGGACGTGATCGTTCCCCTCTATTCGACATTGGTGAGGCCTCATCTGGAGTACTGTGTCCAGTTTTGGGCCCCACACTTCAAGAAGGATGTGGATAAATTGGAGAGAGTCCAGCGAAGGGCAACAAAAATGATTAGGGGTCTAGAACACATGACTTATGAGGAGAGGCTGAGGGAGCTGGGATTGTTTAGCCTGCAGAAGAGAAGAATGAGGGGGGATTTGATAGCTGCTTTCAACTACCTGAAAGGGGGTTCCAAAGAGGATGGCTCTAGACTGTTCTCAATGGTAGCAGATGACAGAACGAGGAGTAATGGTCTCAAGTTGCAGTGGGGGAGGTTTAGATTGGATATTAGGAAAAACTTTTTCACTAAGAGGGTGGTGAAACACTGGAATGCGTTACCTAGGGAGGTGGTAGAATCTCCTTCCTTAGAGGTTTTTAAGGTCAGGCTTGACAAAGCCCTGGCTGGGATGATTTAACTGGGAATTGGTCCTGCTTCGAGCAGGGGGTTGGACTAGATGACCTTCTGGGGTCCCTTCCAACCCTGATATTCTATGATTCTATGATTCTATGATTTAACAGTATGTCCATTAATAGTGGTGTTTTCTTAATCATATTCAAATCTTGGCTTTCCTCCAAGTCTAGATGACAACACGTCCTTAAAGGAAATGTAAAGCTTTGCTGGGTAAAATTCACCATTGCAATCAATCAGTTATATAGGAGTGAGATAATTTCAAAAAGGGATACAACTTTTCCCAAATGACCATCTTTCACATTACAAACACCAGAAGGCCCTCTTTCCTGCACTTAACCAGTGCATTACAGCCCTCTAGATTCAAAACTGATAGAGCTAAATCCTGACCAAGGACACAGCCTTTTGCACTGCTCCAGTGGTGCAAAGTTGCCACATGATCTATCCTAACCAGGCAACGGAGTTTCCCCTGGTTTGGGGAACCCCTAGGCAGCATAGAGTTGTCATAGCCATGCCATCATCGCCCTGCCTGGCACACTGCATCATAGGCAGTATTTCAGGGACACAGCAGGAATGCTTCTGTGCTCCAGCTACTCCTCACTTACATAATGGCCCTGTGACTACTCTAACTTGTGTTGGTGTGTGAATAAGCCCTCAGCAGCCCCAGGTATTGGGGAAGCATGAAGGTGATAGACTCTTTTCCATGACCCCTAAAGTCTGCACCAGCTGCAGATTTGCCAGATCCAAGGATTAAACTCACAACCCTGCAAGTCCATATGTCTCACAAGCCTTAATTATGAACATACTATAGTAAAAGCCTTAGAGTTATGAAGCACTGTCCACGTAGAAGAAACAGATAAAGGTAGAAATTAACAGGTTGAAGACCCAGAAGTTTTATTTGACCAACCTGTTTAAAAAATAAGGGAGGGAGAGCATGAGAGCAAATATCACCAGCCCTGATTTCTCAGTGTCATCTAAAGACTTGAGATTTCAAGTTTTAGCTTTCTTAATTTCTCATTTCTGTATTGCATGGGTTTGTTTTCGTCTCTGTTTGTTCTCTTTATAGGAACTTTTTGCAAAGAAGTCATTGGGCCAAAGTCTTTTAGTGAGGTTGTACCAGTCTAACTTAGGGCAGAATTGGGCCTGCTGGTTCCTGATCATTCATTATTTTCCTCTTGCATTGTTGGTTCAATCTTTACTCTGAAACAAGAAGGGAAACAGTACAATGTATCTAATCTTCTGTGGAACAGTTCCAGATTTCTAGCAATCATTTCTTTGAAGTCTGTTTTCTGATCCATGCTCAATTTATAAACAGTAGCATGCGGATGTGCACTGGGTGATAGCAGTAGAAAGGGGTGCAAGAGGTTTCTTTAGATGCAGCTGAAGAGCTGTTAGGCATGGCTTCCCAAAGCTTCAAGTTAAAAATGACAGAAGAGAAAAAAGTTTCACCAGGTACAACACATAACGTTCATATGGTCTGAAGCAGCAGGGGAAAATATTCCCTCACCATAAATTCTTAAAAAACAAAACAAAACAAAAAAACCTGTATGAAAAGAGAAAGCAGGCCCTGAGAGTAGTTAATGGATCAAAGGGCTCAAATACACCACACCATGTCCAAAATACATGCCTTAGGAAAAGGAGAGAACAACAATCAGTGGCAGGCTTACTTGCATCTCTCCAATTACTGTTCCAGGCAGCTTCTTTATCAAGTTGTCCCTTTATCCACTAGATCACAGATTGATTAATACCCATAGGAATACAATGTTTCTTGTTCGCAGATGCTGTAGTTAAAGTTGCAAAATGTTTCCATTATAAACATAAAAACTCCTGTTTTCTATTGTTCATAATTTGAGATTAAATTACAGTTTATTCCAGTTTAGACTAGTGTAAAACCAACATAAAGAGCTGAAACTTACTTTGGTACCTTAATTTTGCCTTCTCTGAAGTCAGCATCCATTGCTTTGTTACTTATTATAACGGAGTTCTTCCTAGCACAAAGGCTTCCCCGCCTTTCTTCTTTCTCCCACCCCTTTTTACTTCCAGCATCTCCATGTTGTACCACTAGGGGATGCTGTGGAGAGTACTGCTTGCATCTCCAACTGCTCAGACAACTGCCATAGGTGAAATGACAAAACTATATATTATGACTAACAGGCATGGTGAAAGTGAAACCACCTAAAGGCAGGATCCCTTATTCTTATTTATTTATTATCCAGACAATGGAAATGCAGAGTTAAGGCAAAGCAAGGTCCCAGAAAGGAGGAAACCTAAGATTCCACCATCTCTGCAGAAATGCTCCTTACACAAGGAAAGGATACACTGAGCTCTTCCCCAGCCAATCAGATTGATTCCAATCTGTCACAACAGGTAAGAGAAAATTCTTGCACTTGCCTTTGGACCATCCTTCTACCCAGTCTTCCATTAAGTTTTCTAATGCTGTGGAGCTTTGCATAAAATAGCATTAAGCTCTTAAAAACACAAATAAAAATCCCTCACCTGACCTAGATTAGTCATTTACTCACCATTGGTGAAATCCTGATCTCACTGAAGTCAATGGAAAGACTCCCACTGACTTCAGTGCGGCCGGGATTTCACCCCATGATCCTCATTTTCCTAAAAAAATGAGGATACTGATTACACCAATGCTCATGTAGATTTATTACATTCAATTTGATATCATCCACAATTATTATTGATATTTAACATCACATGGGGGGCTATGTATTTTACTCTTTAATCAATCTCCATCGCTATACTGCAGGAAAATAAAGAAACTTTTTAAAAAAACCCCACCAACCAAACACTATTAAGAGATTTAGGGTACTTTAAATGCAGAGAAATAAAGAAAAACAAAATAGACAGATGAAGTTTTGAGAGCCCACACACTTGTGCGCACACATACGTGAGAGTGGATGAGGTCCAGTGGTTAGGGCTGTAGCTTGGCACTCAGAAGACCCAGGTTCAGTTTCTATTTCTACCACAGACGTCCTCTGTGGCTTTGGGTAAATCACTTCAGCGAGGCCTACTCTGCCCTGTAGTTTGGACTATGGGGGCGTGAATAGCGGTGCTCAAGGTGCTGCACTATATCTTTTCACTTTGGCGCTGCAGATCTGAACGAAAAGGTTCCTAGTTCTCTTTAATGTAATCCTGTTTGAAGAGCATTTTTAGTTCACACCCACAGTGTCCACAGGGCGGAGTTACTGTACAGTGCCCTGGTGTGCACTGCTAGTCACATCCCCACAGTCCTGAACTGCAGGGCAGAGTAGACAAGCCCTCTGTCTCAGTTCTCCATCTGTACAATGAGGATAATAGCACTTCTCTACCTCACAAGGGTGTAGTGAGGCACAATGGGGGCCATTGAAGTACCTTATATCACTGGTTCCCAAACTTTTTACTAAAGCAACCCACCAAGAGCATTTTGTCTTTTTTTCCCCTGCAACCTACCATTACATATGCGCATTCTCCACCCTGGCACAACAACCCTAATCCCAGTTTGCTGTGGAGAAGAGGCCCTGGGGGTGAAATGGGAGGAATGGAGAATGATCCCACCCTTCACGCACCTTGCAGCAGTGGCTCCTGTCCCATGAAGCTAGGCCTGGCTCCCTGCTCCAGACATTGCTACCTAGTGCACGGGGTTTCAGCACCACTTAGGTTTGACCTGGCTGCCCCTTCATTATAACAGAGGGGCAGCTGGGTCAAATATGAGGGGGCAGGACTGTGACCTGGAGAAAAGGGTATCTATAGTATCTATGTGAGAAACAAATCATTAATAATGGACTCTTCAGTCCAGCAGAGAAAGGTAATAACATGATCGAATGGCTGGAAGGTGAAGCTAGACAAATACAGAATGGAAATAAAGGCAAATTTTTAACAGTGAGGATAATTAACTAAACAATTTAACAAGGGTAGTGGTGGATTCTCCATCACTGACAATTTTTAAATCAAGATTGGATGTTTTTCGAAAAAATCTGCTCTAGGAATTGTTTGAGAGAAGTTCTATGGCCTGTGTTATACAGGAGGTCAGTCTAGATGTTCACAATGGTCCTTCCTGGCCTTGGAATCTGTGAAACATGAATGCTACTCAGGTTTGGTCCTGTCAGCCCTTGAGGAGCAGTTGGGCCAAACCTGAGTGGCACTGCAAAGTGTGCCAGGTCACAACACCTAGAGTGGGGAACTGAACCCAGCCCCACATGTCAAGAGCTGCTATTGCAGGATGAGAGTGGGACAGGTTCATTCTCCAACACACCCACACTGGACCAAGAGAACTATATGTTTGCCTAGGCCAGAGCCCAATGATGGTATAATCCCACCCTGGATGTGGCAACCCATCTAGAACCTTCCCGCGACCCACAATTTGGGAAACATTTTCTTTGACAGATATACAATACAAATGTACAAACAAGACAGCTTTCCTCAACATAATGCAGCGGGTCTGAATGTCAACCCCCCTAGAAAAAAGTAAAAAGGTACTAAATTTATGTAAACTCCAAAGTGCTATTACTGGAGAAACCTTATTTGCCTAATGCAGAACATTATAAATTAAAGAAAGATGGACTGGTCAAGATGTTTTCCTTACACAAAGAATAAAGATGCAATACATAAAATTGTCCTCATTTCTTCTACAGAACCAGATAATGAAGAAGTTTCACAACTCTTAGGAAGTATGCGCCCATTGTGAATTCAAAATATGCAGTTTCTTGGGAAAAAAATGTAACAACAGACATCTATTTTATTTGGGGAGGAGTCTTTAATCAAGTAAAAAGACAAATTTAAACACAAAAGATGACCAACCAATATTAATGAAGACAAATAATCACAGCAACTACATTCTACCAAACCTAATAACAATCAGGGAAAGGATATTAGGAGACACTTGAACATTTAAAAATCCTCAAGAAAAGATTATGCATACTATTCAGTAGCTCATAATTCTCACTGGAATACATCATTTTGTAATACTTCAAGTTCAAAGCTGAAGAATAAAGGAATGCAAATATCTGAAATTTCTGATCTCACTCCTGTATCTTTAAGCATAATAAATTAACACACAATACAAAAATTATTCTTTAGTGGGACAAAAAGAAAGTCAACAATTTGCAAAGGAGGCGATAAAATTATTGGTACAGTAATGATAAAGAAAGCATTAAAAGTTATACTCTGAACAACTTAAAATGGCTCTCGGGGTTGAACTCACTACTCTATATCACACACAAAAAGTTAAGATCATTAAATAAAAAGAACTGAATACAATATCCCAACAGCAAAATTACACCCTTTAAGCTATGCTGAAGTATTCTGGTACCATGTGTTCTGCATTTTAACCATGTGCAGAAATTCTACCCATATCAATGGAAGTTTCTCATGAATAACAAAACAAGTAGTCCAAAATAAATAAATCCTTCAGTTAGAGATCCACAGTTTGGCTCAAAGAGAAAATTTTTCTATAACATTTTAATAAAACTAAAGTATACAGATTACTTAAAGGATTGCTCTTTCTACAAGCTGAACTCACGTTCAAGTCCATAGGAATTTTGTCTGATTAAAGCATGCCAATCCAGCCCCCAGCCAAGAGTGAACTGCCATTTAGGTATGACAAACAAAGATAACCACACCAAAGGCTCTTAAGCAAACTGGACAGTCATGGGATAAGAGGGAAGATCCTCCCACAGGTCAATAACTGGTTAAAAGATGGGAAATAAAGGTAAGGAATAAACAATTAGTTTTCACAATGGAGATAGGTTAATAGCAGGGTCCCCTAAGGATCTGTACTGGAACAGTGCTGTTCACCATATGTATAAACGACCTGAAAAAAGGGATAAACAGCGAGGCAGCAAAATTTGCAGATGATACAAGATTACTCAAGAGAGTTAAGTCCAAAGCTGACTGCCACGAGTTACAATGAGATCTCACAAAACTGGGAGACCGGGCAGCAAAAGGGCAGAGGAAATTCAATATTGATAGGTGCAAAGTAATGCAAATTGGAAAATATCATCCCAATAAATACAAAATGATGGGGTCCACATTTGGTGTTACCACTTAAGAAAGAGATCTTGGAGTCATTGTGGATAGTTCTCTGAAAATATCTGCTCCATGTTCAGCAGCAATCAAAAAAGGCCAACAGAATGTTAGGAATCATTAGGAAAGGGATAGATAAGATTGAAAATATCATGCCACTATATACATTCATGGTACACCCACACTTTGAATACTTTGAGCAGTTCTGGTTGCCCCATCTCAAGAAAGATATGGCAGAGATAAAGAAAGAACAGAGAAGGGCAACAAAAGTGATTATGGGTATGGAATAGCTTCCTTATGAGGGGTTTCAGAGGAACAGCCGTGTTAGTCTGTATTCACAAAAAGAAAAGGAGTACTTGTGGCACCTTAGAGACTAACCAATTTATTTGAGCATGAGCTTTCGTGAGCTACAGCTCACTTCATCAGATGATGAAGTGAGCTGTAGCTCACGAAAGCTCATGCTCAAATAAATTGGTTAGTCTCTAAGGTGCCACAAGTACTCCTTTTCTTTTTCCTTATGAGGAGAGATTTAAAAGACTGGGACTTTTCAGCTTAGAAAAGAGACAACTGAGGAGGCATATGACAGAAGTCTATAAAATCACAAATGGTATAAAGTGAATAAGGAAGTATTATTTACCCTTTCACATCACACAAGAACAAGGGATCACCCAATGAAATTAATAGGTAGCAGGTTTAAAAACAAAAACACAAGGAAGAGCTTGTTCACACAACTCAGAGGCAGCCTGTGGAACTCATTGTCAGGGGATCCTGTGAAAGCCAAATGCATAACAGAGTTTTAAAAAATTAGATAAATTCATGGAAGTTAGCCACTGATGGACTGTTAGTCAAGAGGTTCAGGGACACAACCCCATGCTCTGAGTGTAGTGAAATCTCTGACTATCAGAAGTTGGAACTGGACAACAGGGGATGGATCACTTGATAATTGCCCTAGTCTGTTCATTCCCTCTGAAGCACCTGGCATTGGCCACTGTCAGAAGACAGGATACTGGGCTAGATGAAAAATTGGTTTGACCCAGTATTGCCATTCTTAGTTTAAATTTAGAAGCAAGTCAAATAGATACCTTAACAACCAATTAAAGAAACAAGAATTTTCCAGAGCCCTGACAAATATACAATACCCTAAAATGTTAGAAATGAAAGAGGATGTTAGACAGCAGATGCATTTGCCACATTTTAATAGCCTTTATATTCAGAAGATAATGAAAAAAAAAAGATGACAATTTTTTCAATAATTTACATAGAATTGCCATGGTAAGAAAGGATCAGGTGGAATACTTAATAGTCCCTATTTCATTGAAAGAGGTAAGATTTGTTGTAAAGGTGCTCCAGAACTATAGAAGCCCTGGTCACAGATGGGTATATGACATTTTATAAACTTAAAGAAATTGTTGCCCCTAGACTAACAGATGCTACGAGTAATATATTGGAAACAAAAATAGTCTCTAGTTGATGGCAAGTAAGTAACCATCATCTCAGAAACAGCAAAGGAAGACATGTATTTTGTACCTATTGTAGATTTATTTCACCATTGGTTAGTCACTTGAGAATTCTGAACTTCAAATGGAGTTTGTTGACTTGCCTCTGGACCCCAAAGGGTTTAAAAAAAAACTGTTCAAGTCAGCTGTTTTGGGTAATGGCTTGTCAGCCTCATACAAGGAGGTCCTATCAGGTTCTAATCAGGAACCCGTGTTATTCACCATGTACAAAAAGTGTTTGAAGGTTAGGTAGAGTGCGCTTTTTATGCCTTCACTATGTGGATGACAACCAACTGCAGATCTCAGTTTTATCAGCTCTAAGTTGCATGTGAGCAACTTACAGAGTCTTTGAGAAACCTAGGAGTCAGGAGGCCTGGGTTCTGTTTCCAGCTCTGTAATTGATTTGCTTTTGGTGGATCACTTAACCCCTCTTTAACCATCTGTAAAATGGGGATAACAAAGTTTACCCACTTTTAAATCCTGGGATGGAAAACAATATACACTCTGAGTGCTAAGTATCATTATTTCTATTAATTTCCCTTCAGAGAGGTGTCCTTTTATTTGCTTTATCAATTGAGGCATTGCCTGTTACATTTTACCTCCAAGCTGACTGCACGTCAGTCATGGATGAAGAGATTCAATCTGTGTACATATAGAGAGCCTCACTCACCTACAGCTGCTTAGTCTGACATGAGATATTTCAAGTCACAGTTTCCTCTTCATCCTTCCATTGGATGGTAGGAGTTGTATTTCCAGCCACACAGTCCTGAGGATCTGCCATTAGCTGTTGGAGGCACTGATCATCTATATGAAAGCACTTTATCTCTCCACTGCCCTCTCTGCCTCACCCCCTTCGTCCAGGGGGTTCTTGCAACAGCCATGTTGACAGGGGCTCCATGTACTGCAGCTTTCTTTAAAATTTCCCATGTGAAAAGTCATCCACAATACAGAGGAGGAACCTGTGCAAACTCAGATTTGTCCCGTTGAAGTTAGTGCAGACTCAGATTTATCCCATTGACATGAGGGGCTATTGGGGATAGGTAACTCAGTCCAACCTCCATTCACCTAGGGATACAAATCCCCTCAATGAGGAAGGGCAGTTTCCTCTGGAGTCTGCTCTCCTTTTCTATACCTCCCCCACTGAGAACATGGTTTCTATTTGCAGAAGTGGGCCTGGGGTCCATTGTTTATATGACATGGGATCCTTCAGCATAAGAGGGGATATATAAATATAAGATATTGAATTCCTACTGAGAAAAATACTTGCAAACACATTACGAATGGAACAAGATGCTACAAAAGCCGTCCCCCACAGAACAATATATCCAGCAAATACAAAGGCAGAAGGCTTCCCACAAATAAGGTAGATATACAACCAGCACTATAAAAATGCAAGTTATTACAGAAAAAGATATGAAACAACAAATATTTCCAGAAACTACAGTGATATATTATACTTCAATACATCACAAACTCCCTGAGCAGCTGGAAAGTCCAAATAATGTTTCAGCAAAACACAACAAAACAAAATTGGTATTCTTATGAACACAAAGTAAAAACAAAAGATACACAGGTGAAAAGCACAACATTTCCAATTCCAGAAGAAAAACAGATTTTCCTCTGCTGTCAGTAGGTTCCCCATCTGAACACCTTTTATTCTGCCCTTGGCAACTCTGACCTAAATGACCTATTTTGAGACTAAGCCCTGTATCTCCTGCAGGAAGCCCCTTGGATCTTGCTTCTTTAAAGGGACAGTCTTTCCTTTTCACTGTGAATTGTTGGCTGCTGTCTGTCCTTAATTTGTGGCTACCATATAGAGAACACAATTCCTTAGAAATCTACCGTTCAAAAGGTGTACCTTGACTAGCGAATACCTTTATGGGGTAGCCCTAGAGTTAGACAAAGTAGCACCAAAAGGCATTCACGATCATTCTGGCCATGATCTGCACAAGAGGTATGGCAACAATGTAGAGATTCATGAAGGTCAGAATGTAGAATATCCACCTTCCTATAGTCCATAGTCATGAAGCTGGGGTGGTCTACCTGTTGAGAATATTAACTCAACATGGTCCCAGGCCTCCTTACCTACATTCCCCAAATCTTGTTTGTGGTATCACTCGTAAAGTGGGGGCACCCTAGAGTTGGTAGAGCAATTCTGACAACAGACTACGTACATGGGCAAACCTCCTCCCAGCCTCTGACTAAGCACCAACCTCCCATGATGAAACAGGAGTTAACTCCTATGAATGGATATTACACTTAATAAAGCAACACCTTTATTTAAGCAGGGACAAACCCTCAGTGAGTATCAGAGGCATTTCAAAGGAAGGGAGCCTCTTTAATGAGTCACACACATTCCACAGCAATAGTACAATATACCCTATCCCTACTGCCTAAATATATAATTAATGTCTTCTAACCTGACAAAGAATCCAAACAAGCCCCAGCATCTCAGTCCTAGACAAAGATACCTTCCATCCCCCTTGTTTTGATTTCTGATGCTGAAGCATGATGCAAGCTTGGAGTATTGAGTCCTTGCTTCTACTACATGGATCAGCTCCATTCTCCATGGATGCTGGGCTTCCCTCTTGGGTCTAAACTTGGGTCATCACCTCAAGCATGGCTGCCTCCTGTGTTGCTCTCTGCCCTCTTCACTCACAGCCCCAAATCAAAAATTGCCTGCCTCTATGGTAGAGCCTTTCCAGCTCTCCGTTGTGCCAGCTTATTGGCCCAGAGCCTCCGCTACCATCCTCCTCCAACAAGCATAGTCTGAGGACTGTTGTACCATCCAGCATGACTACAGATGATGGCATCATACCAGACATTGTAGAGTGAAATTCCCATATCTGGTTCTGTCTGTTGAATCTGTGACTCTCTGGGAGGGGTCCACAGGTGATACCAGGTAGGATCAGGGTATGCATTCCATTCATGTGTCGATGAAGAGTTTGAAGGCATGGTGTGCTGGGGTGTTTTTGTCCATCCTGGCAACATGGCCAAAGAGCATGCAATGCCACTTTTGAACATAGAGAGGAATTGGTGGAAAGCCAGATTTCTGTGAGATTATGGAATTCTGCACAAATTCAAGCCGCTTTATGGAATGCCTCCAACTGCTCAAAGTTTTCCTGTAAGAATGTCCAGGTTTCTGCCCTGTATAAGAGGACAAGCAGTACACACATCTGAACTTTATCTCAGCATAGAGATTTTTTAATCCATAGGAAATACGAACTTCATGCTAGAGGCAGCAAGACCAAATTGTTAGAGGACAACTGTGTTTGCAACTGTCAAGGTTCCTTCCCCACTCTGAACTCTGGGGTACGGATGTGGGGACCTGCATGAAAGACCCCCTAAGCTTATTCTTACCAGCTTAGGTTAAAAACGTCCCCAAGGTACAAACTTTGCCTTGTCCTTGAACCCTATGCTGCCACCACCAAGTGTGTTAAACAAAGAACAGGGAAAGAGCCCACTTGGAGACATATTCCCCCCAAAATATCCCCCAAGCCCTACACCCCCTTTCCTGGGGAAGGCTTGAAAAAAATCCTCACCAATTTGCATAGGTGAACACAGATCCAAACCCTTGGATCTTAAGAACAATGAAAAATCAATCAGGTTCTTAAAAGAAGAATTTTAATTATAGAAAAGGTAAAAGAATCACCTCTGTAAAATCAGGATGGTAAATACCTTACAGGGTAATCAGATTCAAAACATAGAGAATGCCTCTAGGCAAAACCTTAAGTTACAAAAAGACACAAAAACAGGAAGATACATTCCATTCAGCACAGTGTATCTTACCAGCCATTAAACAAAAGGAAATCTAACACATTTCTAGCTAGATTACTTACTAACTTAACAGAAGTTCTGAAGAGCATTCCTGACCTGGTCCTGGCAAAAGCATCACACAGACAGACAGACCGACCCTTTGTTCCCCCCACCCCTCCAGCTTTGAAAGTACCTTGTCTCCTCATTGGTCATTTTGGTCAGGTGCCAGCGAGGTTATCTTAGCTTCTTAACCCTTTACAGGTGAAGGGGTTTTGCCTCTGGTATAGTTCTGTATACAGAAAGGTGGTTACCCTTCCCTTTATATTTATGACAGCAACCTAGTTAGATGAATTTGTCAATGCTCTCCATAGTGCTCGACTCCACCTATACCAGGGATTCGGGTGGCCCAACTCCAGGGTTCTGGATCTGTCTTCTGCCAAAGATATTCAACCTTGTAGTGTGGGTGGCATCTTGGAAACCTTGAAGGGCAGGACTGAAATTCTCTGGTTCTCCAAAAGCAAGGCAGCTTTGTTGGCATAGTCTTAGTTGGTGAACACTTCTTAACAATCTTGATTAAACACGTGGAGCGGCAACTCCTCATATCCATCGATAGCTCAACATAATAGTGCCAGGGCGAGAACACATCCCTGCCGCACACCTGAGGTCACACAGAAACAAAATGAAAGCCATGGATCAATGTGCCTTCTTACACCAATACCAGTGTGAAGGTAGCATGCCAGATTTTGCAAAACAGAAATTTAGGACTGGAAGGGACCTCAATAGCTCATTTAGTCCAGTCTTCTGCACTGAGTCAGGGCTAAGTATTATCTAGACACTCCCAGGACAAGTGTTTGTCTAACCTGTTTTTAAAAAAGTCCTCTACATCAGGGGTTCTCAAACTGGGGATCGGGACCCCTCAGGGGGTTGCGAGGTTATTACATGGGGGTGGGGTCATGAGCTGTCAGCCTCCACCCCAAACCCTGCTTTGCAGCCAGCATTTATAATGGTGTTAAATGTATTAAAAAGTGTTTTTAATTTTTAAGGGGGGGATCACACTCAGAGGCTTGCTATGTGAAAGGGGTCACCAGTACAAAAGTTTGAGAACCACTGCTCTACATCTCCCCAGTCTCATGGAGGCTGAGTGAAATGAAGGAGCAACCAGCTATGACAGGCCATGATAGAAGCACCAGGATTGAAGCCCCGGTTATTACTAGCTCCAGGAGAAGGGATGTGTTTAGCATGCATATGATGGGCATGTCCCAAACCCCATTCAGTGAAGGTACAGCCATGATGGCTCCGACTCTCCTAAAATTCAAACTAGACTTCAGAAGGGCATTCCAATTAGTGGCAATGCTCAGTGGTACTGGGTACAAGACTGCCCTTGTCAAAGAACTCACCTACTACTAGGTCATAATTGCCAACATCAGAAGTTCACCCATCACAAAGTTATCAAGTCAATGTGGAGAGAGCAACCTTCCTCCACTCTGGTGGTCCACACTGTACTCAAGATGTGGCTCTTGTTATTCGATGACCTCTAGCACAGACCGTAACCACGTGAAACCCCATCTCCTCAGGCTTATTTTATGCTCAGCTTCAATACCACCATGGACACTTACTGGTCATTGTGGTCTGTGCCAAAAGACGACATGCCACCTGCAGAAAAAGATGCATTCTGTCACCACTGACAGCACAATTTAGTCAAGTCTGCCACACGACACACTGCTAGTGCTTGAAAATTGCAATGCTGCGGCTGGCTGTGATCAAACTGGGCATAAAACCATGACAGGTCCCTTTGGGTTTGGATTCCCAGAATGACAACACCACTCAGCTTCTGGCAATGTGTGCCACCGATGACTTGTCTGTCATGGGCTCCTGGCTTAGGCACCTTAACGACCATTGCTGGACATAGATTTGAAATGATGGATATGCCATGAAAGGAACTGACCTCATCCTTGTCCGAAATTACTCCACAGTGAAATCTCACCACATCTCTGGCGCAGAAGCACCAGCAAACTCCGATTATAGACTAGTTGCCACTCAGCTCTCACTTCATCTTTTCGCAAGTCAGACATCCATCAACAGTGTGATGTCCAGCATTTATTTGAGAATCCAGTTGAAGCTGTGAAATACAAATCCTGTTGAAGATCACATATGTAATCTTGGTAGCCTCTCAGGTGATGGGGAACTCAACTGGAGTGGTATACATAATGCTACATCACATGTCACTGCTGAAACAATCTGCTTCAGATGGTCATGCAAGAAAACTTGGCTTTCTGAAGAGACCTTTGATGTAATAGTGAAAAGGGCAGACACATGCAAGCAGGTGGATGTTCAAGAACATAAATGGTTCAATGGCAAGTTCTGGCCCATGGCAAAAAGTGACAGTGAGATCTACATCAAGTCCCTGGCTGACAAAACAGAGAACATGCTAAATCACAACAATCTGCATCCTGCCTACAGAGCTGTCATGCACTTAGCAGCCACAAATTGCTTTTAACATTCCTATCACAAAACCAGATGGCGCTCTTTGCTCTTCAGTGGATGAGGTCCTGGGCAGACAGAAAACATTATGAAAGCATGCTGCACCATGCATCTGCTTATGACTATCCAGAGCTATGTTACCTAACAAAACATATAGCTACAGACCCAGGGACAAACACTCAGCCTCCCTCACTTGAGGCAGCCTAAAGGGTCATCCAAAAGTTATGGAATGGACATTGTTAGGGGGTTATTCCTTCACCCTCTCACTTCCCTGGTCCTTCTCACATGAACAGAGAGCAACAATACCTGAAATCCAAAGGTGCAAACAATTTGATGTTTATTGGGGTGAACTTCCAGCAAGTTAAATCCAAGTTCCTTTTTTTAAATTTTTGAATCCCAACTTACTTCCTGTTTGCCCCTAATTTATATAGTAATATTCTTAGCTATACCTTAACCAATCATTTTACTAAAATTTACCTAACCAATCCTAACACATTGTAACATGATTATTTAACCAATTATTATCCCACCACCTTAATTAGTTTACAGCCAGCAAAATTAATTATACAGCAGACAGAAACAATTACAGAATCAGACAGAGATTATACAGACAAACAATAGGGAAATGGGGACTACAATGATAGAACAACAAAGAAATGAGGATTTCACATCCCAGCTATTGATCAGTGAGTTCTTGCCAGACAGGATGCTATCAAACTAAGTTTCCTTTTACATCTTCTAGGCACTTCCCTTTCTCTGGAGGCGACAGGCATTATCAGGACAGGATTGTATTCCTAACAGCCCAATAGCACCTTATTTCAGTGTGACTAGTTTGGAATGTGAGGATGTGACCGGTCGCTTCCCAGCTTATGGCTGCCTCTGCGGCTTAGCCAGAGGCCTTTAGCCTAAGAACAGGACCTCAGGCTGTCACAGTGAGAAACGGCCTTATACAGTCAGACAGTGATTTTGAGTCTTTCTTTTTGCCTCTATAACTAGCTAAATGATAAACATATACCAACATTCTTAAAGTATAGGCCTTTTACAGACAGGCCTGAATATCTATATCCTAACACTCCACCACCACCCCCTTTTTCTTTTTTCTTTTGGGATCCTCCTATCCAGTATCCCTGGAAAAGCTTAGGACATATGGTGACACATTTCCTGATAGGGCCAGGCATCAAGGTGGAAGGTGTCGATATTCGATTTTTCCCAACTGCCCCTTGAGTAGCATAGTGCCCTGTACCTTCTCTCGTACGGGCATACCACACCTATTCCAATTAGTGTTCCAAACTTCCCGTTAGAGTGGGCCCAAGAAGGTTGGGTCCGGGTTGCCTAGTACACTGTGGTGGGGGAAGGGCTTACTACATTACTTATAGGTTATAATTAGTGGCTGTTTTCTAGGGGGTTATGTCCCCCTTGATCATTTCTGTATGCAACATAACACACACATACTGTTAATAATACACCAGTTGCTATGATAATGAATAGCAAAATGTATCTCACTTCACCCAAAAATTTTGTTTTCCTAGAATGAAAGTCCACAGATCCATGGCAATGGTTTGTACTCCTCCTTGCAGCATATTGGAAGCAGAATCAGACACATCAGGGAAGGCAAGGAAGTGGCCACACCTCTTAAGATACAGTCAGTTTAAGAAATAGCTCTGTGAAGCAGATGAGGAAGTAATTCCTTTAACCATTAATGAGAAGAGCAAGAAATTCATATAAACACTGAAGTTGTTCTACAAAAGGAAAAAGTTCCACATAGCTACTGGAGGACAAAGAGAGAAAAGAGGAAGAGAGGTACAATGGCATAAACTTTTCCTCAGATACTCTGATACTTGTGCTGTATAGAATGAATCCACAGACTTTCCTACTAAGAGAAAGGAAAATTTTGGTTAAGATATTTTCCCGTTCTTCACAGGAAAAGTCCACAGATACAAAACAAATAATACAACTTCCAATAGCCGTGTATAGCCAGTGAGGGAATCAAGGAATTAATTAACTATACACAATGTAAAGAGACAGACAGACTTTATTTAAAATGTAGAAAAGCACAGAGTGCAGAACCCTTCTTCCAAAGGCAGGAACTGATGAAGTTTGCATGGTTTAATTTGTAAAACAATGAAGATGGGGACAGATGACCAGATGTCCAGCTTGTACAATCTCTGTAGGTTGCACAGGACTCTTCAGACCAGGGGGCTGGCATGGCTCTGAGTGAATGAGAATGAACATTCAAGGCAAAATTAAGGCTTCTGCTTTTGTATGTCTCAGAAATGCACCATTTTTGCCATCTATTAACTGAAGCCCTAACTGGGGTGTATTGTGCTTTTATGTTTTGGTTTGTATTTTGGTGTGTGGGTGAAGGGGGAGGTCTTTTGATGATGGCATAGAACAAAAAGAACTAGAGATTTTCTGAATTGTTTAAGGTGTTCAGTGTAGCATTTTAAAGGTCTCCTTACATACAGGATATGCCAGAGCTTTTCAGAGCATGTATTGCATGTGGACAAAAAGATGGAAGAATGAATTCTTGTGATCTGTGGGGCACAGTGTATATTTTAGGGATAAAGGCTGTATTAGCTCTTACCACAATTATTCCCTCATATGGTGCAATACTTATTCCAACCGATAAGACCCCCAACTCCAAAACTCTCCTCACCCCAGTGATTGCAACCAAGACGACACTCTTCAAAAAAAGATTGCTCCTTGTTTTTTGGTCTCTCTTCCATCAGTTCTCTCCTCTTGACCTTTCGACCTTGCTGCTAACTCCATCCCTCCACTGTTTCTCCCAAGAGTCTGTCACTGCACTTTGGATAACCGATTAGCTTCCTGCTGCTAAAGAAATTCATATGTTCTTGACAGCAATCCGAGTCACAGAAGCCACCTAATAGGGGTTCATATCACTTGATAGCACAGCAACTGGTATGCAATGAAAATCAAACCCTTCAGTTTTCAAGTTTTACAGAATTATTCACTCTTAACTGTAGCATACAGGGCCTTTTCCTCTTTTCTGTGGCATCTTCAAAGACTCAAGTATGTCAATTAATTTAAAATCAAGACCCAGGAAATCTGTGAACACTTTCCAGTTCCTGCTGAGTCCTCACTAGATGACCAGTGAACCAGGAGGTGTTCCAGCAGCAGAGCATGGGAGGTGGTGGGAGGGTTGACAGGCATCAGCACATCAGGCGCAGTAACAAGGGGAAGACTGTAAAGGGAAACATTCATATCAGTGTCAGATGAGTCACCAGGGTGCCAGGCCATAACAAAAAGACACGTTAGAAACTGTCTGGGCTAGACAAGTACAAAGAAGCCTCTTCTGGGGATGACAGGAAACCAGCTTCTTTTGGAGCATCAAGTGTGAGGAGAAAAAGAATTAGAGAATGAAAAGAGAAGCTGTCTCATCTCTCCCTTGTTTAGTAAAAAAAAAAAAGGGGGGGGAATAAACCCATTGGAACATATTTTAACAAATTGGTAAATGAAAGAATCCGATGAGCACTCTTCAACTGACATTATCTGTGTCAGATCAGTGACAATGTAACTTGATAGCCTCTTCTCACAGAAAGGGAGCAGGAAAGAACTATCATTGATTTATTAAAGCTGAACTGTCAGTACTGTAAAAGTCATAAAGGGGTGTGCACACTTGTATTGAGATCAGAAAAGTGTAAAGACTGGAGGAAGTCATCCACAGTCATTTTCACTACCTTTGCATTGCATGGCAATTCAACCACATTCACAAGCTTTTTCTTTCACTACCATGTCAACGTTCATGTGAACACAATCATTTGCATTGATGTTTGGTGAGGAGCCTCTCTGCATATTATTCACCCATGATTATGCAGGTTCTTGCCAGAACTAATCATGCACCTACCCAATACATATACTGGTTTGAGAGGCTTTGGAGAGGAAGGAAAAAATGGGGAGGGTTAAAAACAAATTAAATGTGGCTAAATAGCATGTGAGAAGAAGGGAGACAGGGGAAGGATGAAATAATAAGCAGTACAAAAAGACAAAGTTCCTCGTGCCTGGAGACACTTGGCTCATGTTCCACCCTATGCAGTACAAGGTGTCTACAGCATGTCCAAGCACAGAGACCTGGAATTATCTTCTAGACCTCTGCTAGCAGCTGCAATGCAAACAGTATTATCATCCTTTTCAGACATCACAGGGACAGATGTTTCAAGCAGCCAGCATCATGCCAAGAATGTGTTGAACTGGAGGAATTTATACTAACAAAAGCTCACAAATTACATTAGTTCTCTGCCATCATGAGTAGCAGTGTCATCCTCCTTGATCATCCACTGTACAAGATGTCACCTCACAAACTTCAGTCCCAATCCTGCTCCTATTGGGGTCAGTAGGAGCTTTGCAAGTGATTTCAGTGGGAACAGGATTGAGTCTCTAACACACCAGTGTTGAATGGAGATATATCATTGGTTGCCAACGTTCTGATTGCAGAAAACCAGATATCCTAGCCCCTTCCTGTCCTCTGAGGCCCCACCCCTTCTCCAAGTCGTCCCCCCCCCTCACTCCATACCCCCTCTCTCTGTTGCTTGCTTTCCTCCATCCTCGCTCACTTGCTCTGTGATGGTGCCCCCCATAAGGCTTTATGAAAATATACTTATGAATGTATATATGACATAACTAGAATGTGTTTTATGCTACATATGCCATGTAACATATTTCTGTAAAGGTTATGATCTACTGAATCTATTAATCATATTTGTATGCATGTATCATTTTTGTATTCGAAGTTATGAATATTGGCTGCATACTTGTTTGATTCTGAGTAGGTTTTAGTGAAGCAGTTGGTCAGCTTCCTGAGAAAAGACTATTCTCAGTAAGTGCCCAATCAAGAAGCCCTTAAGCCAACAATGAACTTGGAGATGCCAATCCACATCTGGGCTTTCCCAGGAATGTAGCTTGGCTGGTAAGGAACTCAGTCATGCATGGACATATGACTTTCCAGGTGATTCCAAAACTCCATTTTGTAGTTGGACTGTGCATAGGAGAGAGGAGTGGGTCTCCACCCACAAGAGAAAGTCTATTTAAACCCTTGGGAGATCCCTCCATTTTGTCTTCAGCTGGCTAAAGAGAGAGTCTCTCCACCCCCAAAGATACCTGATAGAAACTGGAACTACAGAGGGTGAGTGATTGCTGGACCCAGACTAGAAGGAGACTAGTCTGTAAAAGGAAGCTTACTGGAACTGGTGAGGTTTTTATCTGTATTCAGTTTGATTAGACATAGCCTTCCGTGTTTTATTTTATTTTGCTTGGTTATTCACTTCGTTCTGTCTGTTACTACTTGGAACCACTTAAATCTGTGGAAGAAAACAAGTCCTCCGTCTGTGTTTGTCAGCAACAAGTCAGAGACCCTTTATTATGAGCAATTGCAAGGGAAGACTGCGGTCAGACAGGGGGTCCCCCATCCTTAGGCAGCTCTTCGCCAGATAAACAATTAGGGCAAGCATTTATACCTTTTGTTACATACAATAATGATCAACAGCCATGTCTTGTTTATACATATTCCTTCCTGATATCTTACCTTTCTCAGCAGTTCCTGCTACAGTCTGCGTTCCATTCTTATCTAACACAAGGTCAAAACAGCATCTCTTACAGTTTTCCCACTCGCTTCCCACTTGCCCTGCCTTAAAGTCTCACATTATTAGAGTTAGCCTGATTCTTGCTCAATTCCTAAGAAAACTAAGATGTCTGCATCCAAATTCCCTTTATCCACTTCCACAGACCCTACTTTCTGTATTTAATACAATCATTTTTTTACTTATTAATGAACCCAGAGTATGTATTAATAATTGGGGGGGAAGACAGCTGTTCATCTCTCTCTCAGTGTTATAGACGGTGAACAATTTATGAGTTTACCTTGTATAAACCTTATACAGGGTAAAATAGAGTTATTCAGAGTTTGGACCCCACTGGGAGTTGGGCATCTGAGAGTCAAGGACAGGAACACTTCTGTAAGCTGCTTTCTGATAAGCCAACAGCTCTTAGGGAACGTGGTTCAGACCTGGGTCTGGGTTTGCAGCAGGCTAGCAGGTCTGGCTCAAACCAGGCAGGGTGTTGAAGTCCCAAGCTGGGAGGGAAGGGAAAGCAGGGGCAGAAGTAGTCTTGGCACATCAGGTGGCAATTCCCAGGGGGGTTCTCTGATCCAACCCATCACACTCTCGTTTTCACTGGGCTGGGGCTGGAGGGAGGGAGGGGGTAAGGGATCTGGCTGGGGGTGTGGGCTTCAGAATGGGGCCAGGGATAAGGGGTTTGGGATGCAGGAGGGGGCTCTGGGCTGGGACAGAGAGTTGGAGTGTGGCAGGGGGTGAGGGCTCTGGGCTGGGACAGGGTTGTAAGATGTGTGAAAGCTCCCTCTGAGGATGCAGGAGGGGGCTCTGGGCTAGGGTTGAGGGGTTTGGAGTGTGGTGGGGGCTCAGGACTGGAGCAGGGGGTTGGAGTGCAGGAGGAGGCTCAGGGCTGGGGCAGGGGCAGAGTAGGAGATTGGAGGTGAGGGCTCTGGGCAGCACTTGCCTCAGACGGCTCCCAGAAGTGGCCGTCATGTTCCTCTGGCTCCTAGGCGCTGGGGCGGCCCGGTGGCTCCAGCAGCTGTCCCTGTCCTCATGTGCCGCCCCCTGCCCCAGCTCCCATTGGCCACATTTCCTGGCCAATGGAAGCTGAAGAGCTGGCACTCAGGGCAGCACCTGCGCCATGGGCAGCACACAGAGCCCCCGTGGCTGCCCCTGTGCCTAGGAGCCAGAGGAACATGCTAGCTGCTTCTGGGAGCCACGCAGAGTCATCTGCTGTGGCCAACCAGACTTTTAGCAGCCCAGTCATCCGTGCTGACCGGAGCCCCTAGAGTCCCTTTTCGACGAGGCGTTCCAGTCAAAAACTGGACACCTGGCAACCCTACTGATATATAAATTCGGGTCCATAAACCAATGTGCCCATAAACTTTCTCTTTTTCCTCCTCACACCTACAGTATGTGAGTTACCCAAGCACCATCTGACAATCATAATGAGCTGGGACTATTGGGGAAATACCATTTGTCAGGGTTCCCTCCCCACTCTGAACTCTACAGTACAGATGTGGGGACCCACATGAAAGACCCCCTAAGCTTATTTCCACCAGCTTAGGTTAAAAATTCCCCAAGGCAAAAGTCTCTGTCCTTGGACTGAGGTATACTGCCACCACCAAGTGATTTAGACAAAGAATCAGGGAAAGGACCACTTGGAATTCCTATTCCCACAAAATATCACCCCAACCCTACACCCCCTTTCCTGGGGAGGCTTGAAAAATAAACAAGGTGAGCACAAACCAGACCCTTGGGTTTGTAGGACACTAAAAACCAAATCAGAGTCTTAAAAAACAGAACTTTATTATAAAGGGGGGGGGAGTAAAAGAAGCACCTCTGTAAAATCAGGATGGAAGGTAATTTTACAAGACAATCAGATTCAAAACACAGAGGATTTCCCTCTAAGCAAAACTTAAAAGTTACAAAAAAAACAGGGATAAACCTCCCTCTAGCACAGGGAAAATTCACAAGCTAAAACAAAAGATAAACTAACACATTTCCTTGCTTTATTTACAATTTTTGTAATCTAGATGCTTAGTTCAAGTAGGGCTTTGGGAGATGTATTTTCCCTGTCCTGATTCCTCGGTGACCCAGAGAGAACCAACAAAAAGAACAAAGCAAAAACCTTCCCCCATAGATTTGAAAGTATCTTCTCCCCTTATTGGTCCTTTTGGTCAGGTGCCAAACGGGTTACCTGAGCTGCTTAACCCTTTACAGGTAAGGAGAGATTTTATGATACCCTTAGCTGTATGTTTATGACACCATTCTAGAATATAGAGCTAATAAATTACAATATAGTGATCTGTATAATAGAATCATAGAAGATTAGGGTTGGAAGAGACCTCAGGAGGTCATCTAGTGTGCATCTGTATTTATATGAAGCCCCCTGTATTTTTCAGAAATGATTCTTCCATACCAGAGGCAATATGGCATAGCCTTTTAAGCCAGGCAAACATCCAGAACTATTTTACAGCACAGAAAAGATCAGATATGCTGAAAAAAATATGTAAAAGAAACTAGAGATAATGAGAAATAAATATATTGTAAAACAGGACCACTCCTGCCCATTCCTTTGCATAAAGAGACAGTTACAACTGTTGCATACTCAAATCCAACTAAACAAAAACTAAAAGGAGGGGAGGAAGAGAAAAACAAACTTTTTGACTGACATGTCTGCAAGGGTGTCTTTTGTGCCATTGGACAACTGCCAGTTCCCAAATGCTGAGAGTAGGGAGTCCTGATCTTATGTTCAGGGTGTGTGTGGCCCCAATTTATTCATTTAATTGTGTGTGTGTGTGGCCCCAATTTATTCACTTAATTGAAATGGTCTTCGGAATAAAAGTTAGCATAAGCTCTGTTTCTAAATAAGGCAATCGTTGGCAGGTTGGTTTGGTTTTCTTTACATGCAGTACATTATGGAACACATATTATTAGCACTCAAGCTCCTCTATAACGTCCTGCTGCTACTAGGAGCCATGTGCTCTCACACACAGTATGTTGTGGAAGCAGCAGTTACTCATTTTAAGGAACGCCAGCCTCTACACAGACAATCCAGGAACTTTGGAAAATGTAGGGGACAATTTCCTGGTGCAAGTGCTGGAGGAACCAACTAGGGGCAGAGCTCTTCTTGACCTGCTGCTCACAAACCAGGAAGAATTAGTAGGGGAAGCAAAAGTGGATGGGAACCTGGGAGGCAGTGACCATGAGATGGTCGAGTTCAGGATCCTGACACAAGGAAGAAAGAAAAGCAGCAGAATATGGACCCTGGACTCAGAAAAGCAGACTTTGACTCCCTCAGGGAACTGATGGGCAAGATCCCCTGGGAGAATAACATGAGGGGGAAAGGAGTCCAGGAGAGCTGGCTGTATTTTAAAGAATTCTTATTGAGGTTACAGGGACAAACCATCCTGATGTGTTGAAAGAATAGTAAATATGGCAGGCAACCAGCTTGGCTTAACAGTGAAATCCTTGCTGATCTTAAATACAAAAAAGAAGCTTACAAGAAGTGGAAGATTGGACAAATGACCAAGGATGAGTATAAAAATATTGCTCGGGCATGCAGGAGTGAAATCAGGAAGGCCAAATCACACTTGGAGTTGCAGCTAGCAAGAGATGTTAAGAGTAACAAGAAGGATTTCTTCAGGTATGTTGGCAACAAGAAGAAAGTCAAGGAAAGTGTGGGCCCCTTATTGAATGAGGGAGGCAACCTAGTGATGGAGGATGTGGAAAAAGCTAATGTACTCAATGCTTTTTTTGCCTCTGTCTTCACGAACAAGGTCAGCTCCCAGACTGCTGCACTGGGCATCACAGCATGGGGCGGAGGTGAACAGCCCTCTGTGGAGAAAGAAGTGGTTCAGGACTATTTAGAAAAGCTGGACGTGCACAAGTCCATGGGGCCGGATGCGTTGCATCCGAGAGTGCTAAAGGAGTTGGTGGATGTGATTGCAGAGCCATTGGCCATTGTCTTTGAAAACTCATGGCGATCGGGGGAAGTCCCGGATGACTGGAAAAAGGCTAATGTAGTGCCCATCTTTAAAAAAGGGAAGGAGGAGGATCCTGGGAACTACAGGCCAGTCAATCTCACCTCAGTCCCTGGAAAAATCATGGAGCAGGTCCTCAAGGAATCAATTCTGAAGCACTTAGAGGAGAGGAAAGTGATCAGGAACAGTCAGCATGGATTCACCAAGGGCAAGTCATGCCTGACTAATCTAATTGCCTTCTATGACGAGATAACTGGCTTTGTGGATGAGGGGAAAGCAGTGAACATGTTGTTCCTTGACTTTAGCAAAGCTTTTGACACGGTCTCCCACAGTATTCTTGCCAGCAAGTTAAAGAAGTATGGGCTGGATGAATGGACTATAAGGTGGATAGAAAGCTGGCTAGATTGTCGGGCTCAACGGGTAGTGATCAATAGCTCCATGTCTAGTTGGCAGCCGGTATCAAGTGGAGTGCCCCAAGGGTCAGTCCTGGGGCCAGTTTTGTTCAATATCTTCATAAATGATCTGGAGGATAGTGTGGATTGCACCCTCAGCAAGTTTGCAGATGACACTAAACTAGGAGGAAAGGTAAATACGCTGGAGGGTAGGGATAGGATACAGAGGGACCTAGACAAATTGGAGGATTGGGCCAAAAGAAATCTGATAAGGTTCAACAAGGACAAGTGCAGAGTCCTGCACTTAGGACGGAAGAATCCAATGCACCGCTACAGACTAGGGACCAAATGGCTCGGCAGCAGTTCTGCAGAAAAGGACCTAGGGGTTACAGTGGACGAGAAGTTGGATATGAGTCAACAGTGTGCCCTTGTTGCCAAGAAGGCCAATGGCATTTGGGAATGTATAAGTAGGGGCATTGCCAGCAGATCGAAGGATGTGATCGTTCCCCTCTATTCGACATTGGTGAGGCCTCATCTGGAGTACTGTGTCCAGCTTTGGGCCCCACACTACAAGAAGGATGTGGAAAAATTGGAAAGAGTCCAGCGGAGGGCAACAAAAATGATTAGGGTACTGGAACACATGACTTATGAGGAGAGGCTGAGGGAACTGGGGATGTTTAGTCTACGAAAGAGAAGAATGAGGGGGGATTTGAAAGTTGCTTTCAACTACCTGAAAGGGGGTTCCAAAAAGGATGGCTCTAGACTGTTCTCAGTGGTAGCAGATGACAGAACAAGGAGTAATGGTCTCAAGTTGCAGTGGGGGAGATTTAGGTTGGATATTAGGAAAAACTTTTTCACTAGGAGGGTGGTGAAACACTGGAATGCGTTACCTAGGGAGGTGGTGGAATCTCCTTCCTTAGAGGTTTTTAAGGTCAGGCTTGACAAAGCCCTGGCTGGGATGATTTAATTGGGGATCGGTCCTGCTTTGAGCAGGGGGTTGGACTAGATGACCTCCTGAGGTCCCCTCCAACCCTGATATTCTCTGATTCTATGATTTGCCTGAGGAGTGGCAAATAGGTCTGTCCACGACGATAGCGCTCACCATGCTAAAACGCCATTCAGAGTAAACATTTGAGGGAGAACAGCCTAGATGTTGTTCATCTATATGAAATGTGCCCATCAATAGATCCCTCCAAATGCCAGTACAGCACAGGGCTGAGGTATGGGCAGACAACAATGACATCCATCAACATTCCATGAAGCCCTATCTTCAGCTAAACCCTTGTGGAGCTCTGGGGCAATTCTGGAAAGGCCAAAGTCCTCCAGGCTCTCTCAAAGGGACCTTCCCCATATCAGAACTGTCCCTCTCAGGCTGCTGCTGCATTTCTTTCCATACAAGATGCTACTGCCGCAAATATAGATCAGGACCCTGCCAAAAGCACTCAAGCCACTGTCAATCAGTCTTTGCTTCCAGTGGTTTATGTCAGTTAGTCCCTCAGGCAGAAGGAAGGAAAAATCGCTACTTTAAAATCTGGTTCCATACGGGTGGCCACAATCAAATGCTCTCGCACATTTCTCTGGGGTGGCAGTCACCTCTCAGTGCACAAGACATTTTTTGTGCCAGCCAGAGGTACGTCCACTGTTGTTTCCCTCACTATACTGCCCAGCCATACAGTTTCCTTTCCCCCACCAAACAGGCAGATGAATGGAATGAGCTGGCTAATACCAGTGGCCTCACCAGCAACAATCTTTGGAGTATTAAAGGGCTTCAGGATGCCTCACACACACTTCTCATAAGCAGCCAGTCTGATGCTTCAGAGAGCAAGCTGCTTTCTTTCTCTGCTTCAGTGAAGCTTTGTAGGTGTAAGCAGAGTCAGGATGAGCTCCACCCTGACATCTGGTGGTGAGGTGTGGCAAGTTGTGGAAAAGAACTTCAGGGGCTGATCTCATTTGCATAGGCACACCCACCCTGTCTAGATTGAGGCCATAGCTGCCCAAATGGTCACTTTGGCTGCTGTGGGATCCCCAGTGTCTCTGTTATTGGGGCAGGAAGAATAAATTGTTATTACCCTGATTATGGGAATCAAGGACAGTGGAACTGCACTTGGCCTTTTGTTATGATGGAGGGACTCGCCATCAACTGAGTAGCACTCGCTCGGCAAGGGACATGGGTTCCAAAACTCAATGAATTGAGAGAGGTTGGGAACAGGTATTAATACTTGGTGGCATGGGCCCCCTAGTGAGGGCCTTACATGCCAGTTGCACTTCCTCCTCTCTCCACTGTGGAATATCAGAGCTAATTTTGATTCTATCAGGAGTCTAGTTACAGGCTGCTGAGCTGAATTCACTTTGGGCTAATGGTGCACCAGCACTGAGGCTCCCCTACTACAAGCTGAAATCATAAAAGAGCTAAGCTTACTAAGAGCTGAAATCACTGAGTGTTGTATTAAGTAGTGGGGGAGCCTGAAAATATATGGTGGAGCAGTTTGCGGGATGGCGAGCAGAGCGGCTGGTGGAGAAGAGCAGTTTGCGGGACGGGGAGCGGAGTCCTGTGGAGCAGTCAGCTTCAGGTCACGTAAGGTGCCCCTTACCTCTTTCCCTCCCCCCCCCCCGGCACATTTTTACCCAGACTGGGGAGGAAAACTTTGCAGATAAACTTTTGGACTCTGGGGCTGCCCTGACCAGGGACAGAGATTTTTGAGTCATTGGACTTTTGGGACTTTGGGTGATTTGGGGTTGCTGGACTCAAGAACTAAAGGGAAAGGACATGCCCCAATTTGCTTGGGGTGGGTTTTTTGCTCATGGGTTGTGTTATGAATCCTGTTCCTGGTGTTTCCCCAACATAATGCCACATTGTTTCTCTCTGTTATTAAAAGGCTTTTTGTTACACTCAGACTATGTGCTTGCGAGAGGGGTGTTAGGATATAGATATTCAGGCCTGTCTGTAAAGGCCTGTACTTTAAGAATTTAGGTGTATTATCATCACTTGGCTAGTTAGAGGTATAAAAGAAAGAATCAAAATCACTGTCTGCCAGTGTAAGGTCCTTCTCTTAAAGTGACAGTCTCAGGCCCTGTTTTTAGGCTAAGGCCTTTGGCTAAGCGACAGAGGCAGCCATAAGCTGGGAAGCGACCGGTTACATCCTCACATTCCAAAGTAGTCACATTGAAAGAAGGTGCTATTGGGCTGTTAGGAATACAATCCTGTCCTGATAGTGCCTATCACCTCCAGAGAAAGGGAAGTGCCTAGAAGATGTAAAAGGAAATTGAGGTTGATAGTTTTCTGTCTGGTAAGAACTCACTTATCAATAGACACAGCTGGGAAACTCTTATGTCTTTATAGATGTAGTTGTGAAATCCTCACTTCTGTATTGTTTTGTCATTATAGTTCCCACTTTGCTATTGTTTATTGGCATGCTCTCTGTCTGGTTCTGTGATTGTTTCTGTCTGCTGTATAATTAATTTTGCTGGGTGTAAACTAATTAAGGTGGTGGGATATAATTGGTTAGCTAATCATGTTACAGTATGTTAGGATTGGTTAGTTAAATTTCAGTAGAATGATTGGTTAAGGTATAGCTAAGAATATTACTGTATAAATTAGGGGCAAACAGGAAGTAAGTTGGGATTCGAAAATAAGGAAAAAGGAACTTGTATTTAAGCTTGCTGGAAGTTCACCCCAATAAACATCGAATTGTTTGCACCTTCGGACTTCGGGTATTGTTGCTCTCTGTTCATGCGAAAAGGACCAGGGAAGTGGGAGAGTGAAGGAATAAGCCCCCTAACAAGGGGAAGTATTGCCTCTTGGAGGCGCCCAGCGGGGCTGGTATATATTTGTCCCAGGTCACTGGGTGGGGGCTTGAGCCGGTTTTGCACTGGGTTGTTGGAATAGCACCCCTAGATACTGAACCCGGCCCTTGTTCCTGCCAACTCTGACAGGCAGAAGGGTTACATAGGTAAACACCCAGCATGGCAGCATTCTGCTGGATTCAGTATTCTGGTGGATTGTCTATCACTGGCAAATTTTTAAATCAAGATATGATTTTTTCCCCTAAAAGATATGCTCTAGTTCAAACAAGAATTATTTCTGGGAAGATCTATGGCTGCAGTTATGTAGGAGATCAGGGTAGATGATCACAGTGGTCCCTTCTGGTTTTAGAATCTATTAATTATTTTGTGAGGAAAGGGTCAAGACTGCAGGCGAAGAAGAAAAATTTGGCCTGTCTGTCCATTGCTGATACCTGACTTTGTGGAAACAAGAACCCTCCATTCAGCTGAGGAACAGTCATGCAAAGTGGAGCCTTGCATACATATGATCAGTAACTCTGGAAAGTATGCTGTGTTGCTGGTGTAGCTGAAGTTTGACACTGCAAAGAGAAACTGGGGCAGCCCTAGCCAGCAGCCAGGTGGATCCCAGGCAGGAACAGTTCATAGTACAGAACTAGTTAGACAAAGAGCTGAGATTGGTGTACTCTTTGCTCAAATAGACAATTTCTGTATTACAGGTGGCCACTGCATAGTGTTATACTCAGGTTGTCAACTACTAATTATATCGGACATCTTTAAATATGAGTGTGTACAAGTGTGTAAAAAAATATAAAGTAAAATCCCTTACACTCATTATAGGGAACAGTTTCCAAGGCATATGGAAAATATAAGTGTCCAGGAAAATAAACACTGGTGCTAAATAATTAACTTGAGAGATAAAATACAATTTTAAAGATCCTATTAAAAGGAAAATCCTGATGCACCATTGACTACAGAGCTGTTATCAGTGCCTCCACAATAAAAGGCCAGATGCTCTAGAAGAGCAGACATTCAGGGCCTGAGCCATAACTCTCCCGGGTATGTGCACTGGAAAGCAAAAATCATACAGACCTGTGACATGGCCAGCTAATTAAGGCTGTCCAACACAATCCTATGCGTGGCAAATACCAACCCTGAAATAATGTAAAGGAATGCCACCGAGTTTATTCCACAAAAGGTCTAGTGAAACCTGCTTTGCTTTCCTAAAGTTATGCTTCCCTGTATTGGGTCTCTTCAGGTTTGCCTTTTCAACCCATTAAGAGAGCTGTCAAGTAGCATTTGGCCACATCTTGAGGAACCCGAAGTCTCCCTTTTTAATATGGAGAAGGCGTCACTCTAAATTTCACTGTGTCTGGTAACAATAATCCAGATGACACAGAGCATTGCTGGGGCAGGAGAGCTGGAATGTATTATGGATTTTTAACGTTTGCTACTTTTTCTCGGTTGATCTTGCAAATTATCTTTTGGAAACATTCACTTAAAAGCTTTTTAAACTTTTAAGGATTTTTGGTGAGTCTGACAGTCTGATCATGTTCTGTGCTTCTGTAGTCTAAGTCTCTTATGTTTCTTACTCTTATTTATGTCGGGCTCATGTAAGCAGCTAGATTAATGAATCACAGAATGAAGCTACAGTGTGTCATCACACTCTACCGCTTGCAGAGAGTACAGTGCTATTTTTCTACAGTTCTGCTACTACTAATTTAACATGACATTATATGAAGCTACTCTCCAGCACTTTTCAGTAAAGTTTCTAAAAGTATAACCAAACCTGACCTTCCCTTGCACTCTGCATGCCCTTAAGGGAACATGAATATCTTCAAGAGGCCATTTTCTGCTTAATTCTGTCTTTTCCCCAACTCTGATTCCCGTGTCAGGGACGCAGTGTTATGACAACCTACTATGACCAGGGCTTACTCATAATATCTCGAACAAACAAACAAACCATATGGTTATTGATCAAACAGTATATTTCTGAGAATTGTTGATCTTTTGAGCTGCATGTGTTGCAATTTGTGTTTTGGCATCCACTGATTCAACCTTGAGGTGTACCGGAGTGCAGGGGCCTTAATCGACAACTTTCAATATGGCAGTACTACTCAGGATCTGATCAATCCCATTAAGGTTAAAAATTCCAAGGTATTGCTCTCCAAGGTATATAGGCAACATTAGGCATTGCAATATCTTCTTAAACTCATTCCTCAAATTCTCCTATTGAATAATGGAGATCGGAAGAAGATCTTTCCCTAAAAGAAGCTTAACAATTCTTTTTATATCTTCGTCTTTTATTTATTGAATAAAGCCCCTAGATTGGATCACAGGGATCTAAACCCAGTGAACACTATTTCCTATTTGATTATAAATCACCAGGAAAGGTATTAACGATATTAGGAGATGCTCTGAATTAATAGGATATAATACAAGCTAAGTACCTTTCATAGGCATCCTTCAACCTTTGTGTGTTATCTAAAAAAGCCGTACCCTTATACAATGACTACAACTGTTGGGCTATGCAACCTTAACAACAAATTCAAGGCAACAACTTCCCTTAAAACACTTTGTACCTTAACAAATGTTTTTGTACAGCCACACTGCAGTGAGGTGTTAGCTTCAGACACCAATAGGGAGTCCTCCAAATTTTGAAGAGGCAACAATTTTTCCTCTATTGGAACCATTCTCACAAGTTTCATGACAACCTTCCCTCTGGTCAGGGAGGGCAAAACACAGCTTCCTCTTGAGCCCATCAGTGGTATTCTGAACTCTCCAGTGAGATTAATGCAGACCACCACCTGGCCTCTCTTCCAAGGCTGGGCAAAAATTTTCCATCAAATCAGTTTTCAACAGAAAAAGCACTATAGAAAAGGTTCTCAAACGGTGATCTGTGGACCACCAGTGGTCCGTGAGCTCCATTCAGGTGGTCCACAGATAGTTCCCTCTAAGCTTTGCACCTGGGTGTCCACACACAATACAATGAACGGCCACCTACCTAATTAGTGCAGCTGCAAAGCATGGATCCACTAATTAGGTGCCTGGACCCTTGAGAAGACTCACATGTAAGGTGAGGTGGTGGCCTTGGGGGGGTAGGTGAGAGGGGGGAGTGCGGTGAGAAGAGGGTGTGGGGGAAATTTGGGACATGCATGGCCAGCGAAAAAGGCAACTTTCCCCAGCTCTAGGGCTGTTGCTACTGGGGAGAGACCCCCCCTCCTTCCCAGCCCCAGCTTGGGGGCTGCCATGGCAGGGGAGAAAGGGCACATCTATCACGTTATAAAGGCAAGACTACGGATACTAAAATGAGTTGTGTGCTTTTATTTGTAGAACAAATAAAGATTATTAAGGTTTTCTGTTTTTTTGTGTTTTTTTTAAATATAATGCTTTTATCCAAAGTGCTTTACAATAGTTATCTAATGGTACAAACAACATTTGGAAAGATCATTAAGTGGTCCGCCGAGCCCCTCAGCAATTTTCAAGTGGTCCATGAATAAAACAGTTTGAGAACCACTGCACTACAGCATCTCAGGTGGTTTAATGCAAAACAACTTAATGTTTCTTTTTGTTTCAGCGAATCAGTTACTTAGATTTGGATTAACCAGACAAATTATTTTATTTTCCCCAACAAAAACTTTTGGTTTTCAGCCAAGATTTTCTGTGTTTTTGATGAAAAGCTGAAGTTTTCTGTGGAAAGTTGTTGGGGGAAAAAAATATTTTTCTTGGTCAAAATTTTCCACAGGAAAAAAAGTAATCCTTATGTTGACCAACTCTACTCACAGCATCATGTGCTGAATGCAAACTAAGAAGTGAGTTCCTAACCTTCACATGGTAGGTGTACTGTATTACTGCTAAACAATACAGCCAATCTGTCAGCAGAACTTCCTATTGCATATCCACAAAGGCATTTAAGGCAGAATTTTCAAAAGATCTCAGCATGCAAAATGAGGGCCATACTTTCATAAAATTTCAGCATGTCAAGTGTTGACCACTTTTGAAAAATCTGCCCCTGAGAGTGGGTGCTGAGTACTTGAAAATCTAGTCCCCTAGTCCCTTGAATCATATACCCCCACTTTTTGCTGTAGCCATTAGAAATTCATCAGCACTGTAATGGCAGCTCCGTAACAACTGCCAGCCTGTCCAGGCATAAAATGACTAATGGAGAAACACATGAAATAGGCTACTTTCATGCTGGAGATGTTCATGCTGTAGAAATCCCTGCAGCTGCTTAAAAGTGCATTAGGTTGAGCCCCTGTCATAAATATAAAGGGAAAGGTAAACCCCTTTAAAATCCCTCCTGGACAGAGGAAAAATCCTCTCACCTGTAAAGGGTTAAGAAGCTAAAGGTAACCTCACTGGCACCTGACCAAAATGACCAATGAGGAGACAAGATACTTTCAAAAGCTGGGAGGAGGGAGAGAAACAAAGGGTCTCTGTCTGTCGGTACGCTGCTTTTGCCGGGGATAGAACAGGAATGGAGTTTTAGAACTTTTAGTAAGTAATCTAGCTAGGTATGTGTTAGATTATGATTTCTTTAAATGGCTGAGAAAAGAACTGTGCTGAATAGAATGACTATTTCTGTCTGTGTGTCTTTTTGTAACTTAAGGTTTTGCCTAGAGGGATTCTCTATGTTTTGAATTTAATTACCCTGTAAGGGATCTACCATCCTGATTTTACAGAGGTGATTCCTTTACTTCTATTTACTTCTATTTTTATTAAAAGTCTTCTTGTGAGAAAACTGAATGCTTTTTCATTGTTCTCAGATCCAAGGGTTTGGGTCTGTGGTCACCTATGCAAACTGGTGAGGATTTTTACCAAACCTGTCCCAGGAAGTGGGGTGCAAGGGTTGGGAGGATTCTGGGGGGAAAGACGTGTCCAAACTATGTTTCCCAGGAAACCCAGTTAGAGTTTGGTGGTGGCAGTGGATATTCCAAGGACAAAGGATAAAATTAATTTGTACCTTGGGGAAGTTTTAACCTAAACTGGTAAAAGTAAGCTTAGGAGGTTTTCATGCAGGTCCCCACATCTGTACCCTAGAGTTCAGAGTGGGGGAGGAACCTTGACAGCCCCATAATTCTTCAAAGTTATCATAGAATCGTAGAAGATTAGGTTTGGAAGGGACCTCAGGAGGTCATCTAGTCCAACCCCCTGCTCAAAGCAGGACCAACCACAACTAAATCATCCCAGCCAAGGACTTTGTCAAGACAGGCCTTAAAAACCTCTAAGGATGGAGATTCCACCACCTACCTAGGTAACCCATTCCAGTGCTTCACCACCCTCCTAGTGAAATAGCTTTCCCTAATATCCAACCTAGACCCCCCCCCACTGCAACTTGAGACCATTACTCCTTCTTCTGTCACCTGCCACCCTTGAGAACAGCCTAGCTCCATGCTCTTTGGAACCGCCCTTCAGGTAGTTGAAGGCGGCTATCAAATCCCCTCTCACTCTTCTGCAGACTAAACAAGCCCAGTTCCTTCAGCCTCTCCTCATAAAGTCACGTGCCCCAGCCCCCTAATCATATTTGTTGCCCTTCGCTGGGCTCTTTCCAATTTGTCCACATCCTTTCTGTAGTGGGGGGCCCAAAACTGGACGCAGTACTCCAGATGTGGCCTCTCCAGTACCAAATAGAGAGGAATAATCACTTCCCTCATTCTGCTGGCAATGCTCCTACTAACATAGCCCAATATGTCGTTAGCCGTTTTGGCCACAAGGGCACACTGCTGACTCTCATCCAGCTTCTCATCCACTGTAATCCCCAGGTCCTTTTCTGCAAAACTGCTGAATAGCCAGACGGTCCCCAGCCTGTAGCAGTGCATGGGATTCTTCCATCCTAAGTGCAAGACTCTGCACTTATCCTTGTTGAACCTCAGATTTCTTTTGGCCCAATCCTCCAATTTGTCTGGTCATTCTGGACCCTATCCCTACCCTGCGGTGTATCTACCTCTCCCCACAGCTTAATGTCATCCATGAACTTGCTGAGGGTGCAATTCAGATAATTAATGAAGATGTTGAATAGAACCGGCCCCAGGACTGACCCCTGGGGCACTCCACTTGATACTAGCTGCCAACTAGACATCGAGCCGTTGATTACTACCCATTGATCCTGATCATCTAGACATCTTTCTATCCACCTTACACTCCATTCATCCAATCCATACTTCTTTAACTTGCTGACAAAAATATTGTGGGAAACCGCAACAAAAGCTTTGCTAAAGTAAAGATATATCATGTCTACTGCTTTCCCCATATCCAGAGAGCCAGTTATCTCATCATAGAAGGCAGTCAGGTTGGTCATAGAATCATAGAATATCAGGGTTGGAAGGGACCTCAGGAGGTCATCTAGTCCAACCCTCTACTCAAAGCAGGACCAATCCCCAATTTTTGCCCCAGATCCCTAAATGACCCCCTCAAGGATTGAACTCTCACCCCTGGGTTTAGCAGGCTAATACTCAAACCACTGAGCTATCCCTCCCCCCAAAGTAAGGCATGACTTGCTCTTGGTGAATCCATGTTAACTGTTCCTGATCACCTTCCTGCCTTCCAAGTGCTTCAAAATGGATTCCTTGAGGACCTGCTCCATGATTTTTCCAGGGACTGAGGTGAGGCTGCAGTTCCCCAGATTCTCCTTCTTCCCTTTTTAAAAAATGGCCACTGTATTTGCCTTTTTCTAATCATCTGGGACTTCTCCCAATCACCACGAGTTTTCAAAGATAATGGCTCTGCAATCACATCAACCAACTCCCTCAGCACCCTCAGATGCATTGCACCCAGCCCCATGGAGTTGTGCATGTCCAGCTTTTCTAAATAGTCCTTAGCCTGTTCTTTCACCACTGAGGACTGCTCACCTCCTCCTCGTTCTGTGCTGCTCAGTGAGCAGTCTGGGAGCTTACCTTGTCTGTGAAGGCTGAGGTAAAAGCAGCATTGAATACTTCAGCTTTTTCCACATCATCTGTCACTAGGCTGCCTCCTCCATTCAGTAAGGGTCCCACACTTCCCCTGACCACCTTCTTGTTGTTAACATACCTGTAGAAACCTTTCTTGTTACCCTTCACATGCCTTGGTAGCTGCAACTCCAATTGTACTTTGGCCTTCCTAATTACACTCCTGCATGCTCGAGCAATATTTTTATATTCCTCCCCAGTCATCTGTCCAAGTTTCCACTTCTTGTAAGGCAACTGTAACCCTTCTGCCCATCAGAGTTGGCTGGGTTCAGTATCTAGGGGCTTCGTTTCAATAACGCAATGCAAAACCGGCTCGAGCCCCCACCCAGTGACCTGGGACAATTACATATCACCCCCCTGGGTGCCTCTAAGAGGCAATACTTCCCCTCTTGCAAGCACAGTGTCTGAGTGTAACCAAAGCCTTTTAATAAAGGAGGGAAACAATACAGCATTATGTTGGGGAAACACTACAAATAGGATTCATAACACAATCCATGAGCAAAAGACCCACTGCCAAGTAAGTTTGGCAGTGTCCTTTTCCCCTCAGAGTCTTAAGTCCAGCAACCCAAAAGTCACCCCCACCCCACAGTTTCTGTCTTTGGTCAGTGCACCCCCAGAGTTCAGAAGTTCATCTGCAGAGTTTACCTCCCAGCCTGGGTGGAAGGGGGGAAGGTATGGGGGGCGTCTTACATGCTCCGCTAGTCGGGTTGATGGCCGATTGCCAAGCCTCTCCATGGGGTTCTGCTGCAGTCTTCACCACCAGCTGCACCTCTCCACCAGCCATGCTGCTATCTGCGCCTCTCTGCTAGCTGCTCACCAACTTGTCTTCAGCCCCTACCCCAACACAGCTCTCAGTGATTTCAGTTCTTAGTAACTCCAGCTCTTTAGTGATTTTAGTTGTTAGTAGGGGGGAGGGGCCTCAGTGCTGGTGCACTCAGAACCACTAGCCCAAAGTAGGTCTAATACTTAGCAATCAGTGATTTCAGCTCTACAGCTAACAAGAGTCCTAACTGAGTCAAAATTAGCTCTCTTATTACAGTGGAGAGGACAAAGTGGTGTTTCAGGCCCTCAGACAGGGCCCATACTACCAGGTACACATACCTATCCCCAGCCTCTCTCCATTCACTGAACTTTGGAACCCATGTCGCTTGCCTAGCAAGTGCTACTTAGTTGAGGACGAGTCCCTCCGTCATAAAATTCCAAGTACAGTTCTACTGTCCTTGATCCACATAACCAGGATAATACCACTTTATTACTCCTGCCCCAATACCAAAGAGACTGGGGATCCCACAGCAGCCAAAGTGACCATTTGGGCAAGCAGTCCACCATGCTAGGCAGGATGGGTGTGCCCATGCAAACAAGATCAGCCCCTGAAGTCCTTTTCCACAGCTCACCACCAGATGTCAGGGTAGAGCTCATTCTGACTCTGCTTACACAACCATAATTTTTTTTCTGCTTCATCTCTACAGAAAATTCTGAATGTGCTCTACACTTTCCTAATGTGGCTAGTCTGTTATAGATTATGGGGCCAAAGCACTAATAATATGATGTATCATGAAAAGGGGTTTCCCTATGAGTTTGTGGCTGAGAATAAATTTGACTAAAAGACCTTGAAGTAATTGAAGTATTAAGTGATCAACTTACCAGACAATGCTGCACCCCTTTGCCCAAGGGGTGCTGCAGGTACCTGGGGGGCACCATGGGTACTTGGGGGGTGGCCTGAGGGGGCAGCACAAGTGCTTGGGGGGGCAGCACGGGTGCTCATGGAGGGAGTTGGCAAGGCTGCGGCAGGTTACCTACCCAGCTCCTGGGAAGTGGCGATGTCCAGCTCCTAGCTCCATGTGCTGCCTCCGCTCTGCCCAAAGGCCCAGTTCTGCAGCTCCCATTGGCTGGGAACTGCAGCCAATGGGAGCTGTAGGGGCGATGCCTGTGGGTAGAGGCAGCACGTGGAGCTAGGGGCTGAGGGAGGGGAGTTCCTGTCGCCCTTCTGGGGAGCCCCCCCCCAAGGTAGGCACCACCCTACACCCCAAGCCCCAGCCCTGAGCCCCTCCACACACTGTAACTCCTGCTGCTGGTGGGTGGGGGGCCCAAGACTGTCCCAGCAGCAGCCAGTGTGACTGGCCATGGGGCTGCCCGAGCTGCTCAGGCGACTCCCGGGCCAGCCCCATGGGCTACTGCAAAAGTCACAGAGGTCATGGGAAGTCACGGATTCCGTGACTTCCCATGACCTCTGTGACAAACACGAAGCCTTAATTATAAATGATAACCACCTCTTCTCCCCTGGATGCAGACGGGGGAAATCCCACTTGTTGCTGTTATGCAACTGCTGTTTTTTGTTTCCTGCTTGTTCCAGTAAGTATTCGTTATTTAAAGTTTTCTTTAACAGTTTGAGAAATGTAATTTCCCAACCCATGGAGCAAGTAATGATTGTATGATCTACGTGCAAAAAAAACCTTTTTTTAAACAAGCAAAGTCTCAAAAACCAAAGCACATACGAACAGCAATGACATTTTTTATTAGAATTCTTTCTTACGAAGTGTTGAAGGGAAAATGAATATAATGGATTAACTCAGATGTACTAAACTGTAAATAGTAGGCAACAACCTACCTCTAGGGGATTGAAAATTTCCATTTGTTTGCAATTCTGCTTTCTCATTTACCTGAATGAATGTGGGTACCAAGTCACCAATCCAAGTTTTTTCCTGCTGATAGCAAGCTATTTATAACCATTTGTTTTAAACTCAGAGGAACTTAATAGTTAAAAAAAAAGTCTGTTCTTGCTGCATTTTCTTCCAAGTTTTAAGAAAATTAGCCTGTAGATGTTTAGCCGATGCTTTATTTTCCTATTAATCCAACTCCATTGGATTACTGGGACATCACTCAAATGGGGCCCAATCCCAAGAGGCATCATGCATACTCATCTCCCACGGAAGCCAAGCGTGCACAGTACCCTGTAAGACTGGATCAGTAATGCAGAATGAATGCTAGAGCCTGATGAAGAGGTTTTGCAAGATTACAAGTCAGAAGCCCATACACTTTGGGAAGAGCAGGGGAGTTTTCTATAAACCTTTAATGCTGACCCTGGGTAGTTAAGATCTAATTTTTCTTTTTAATTTGAACTTGCAAGTTAGTGAGATGAGAGGAACCATTTCTAAGAAATGTACATATTATTGTGATGAGATGCTATATGCTTCTGAGATCCAAATGGCACACATTTGTAAAAGCTCATTTTGTACTGGAACAATCAGGTTACACGATATGTCCATCAAGAACAATAAGTTAGTAAGTAAGCCTCAGCAAAATATAAGCAAGTGGGTTATAGAGAAACAAGAAGAGGGAAGAGCCTTTTTGGAATCATGCCGGACTACTTTTGACTGGCTCGCTTTCATTCAGTACAGTTCAACCCCTAAGTGGGGGAAGATGGTGGAGAGCATGAACAGACATGATGCAAAACATGAAAATGACTAGCATTTTGTCAGGAACTCCTTGAAACTAAGCCTTCTGATTTAAATCATCCTACAGTTAAGCAAGTCTAAAGTTAAGATGACTACCGTCCAGCAATTCTCAGTCAAAGCCCCACCTCCACATACTCTTTATCACCAACCCCAGCATGCACAGTATCTGGAAGTCTGTCAAACCCTGCTCATATGTGTAGGACAAATTAAAGCAAATGGAATAGTTTCAGCCACTGAAGTTATGAAGAAACCATATCCTCTGAAGTAGCTGCTCTCTCTAAACTCAAGTACAAGTAATCCTAAGAACCATTTTTGCCTTGAGGAATTCAAGGATGTTTTATGAAAAAAATCCCTCGTCTCAACCTAGTGCTTAATTGTACATAAAAATGGATGCTGAGTGATCCCTCGTGAGTCACTTTGCAATTACTCTCAGACTTAGTTTTTGGACAGACATTTTGCACTGTTTGTGAAAATTGCCAGTCATTTGTATATTAGCTCTATCATTATGAAACTTCATAACCATCCTTCAAGAAGAAAAATCCCTATAGATCATACATACAATTTTGCTAATTGAAGAAACCATTAAACTACAGACAAGGAGTCTGCAAAATAATGTAAAATATTTCTAAGGGAATGAAGAAGGTTTACACAGCCCATTAGGACTTGTCCTCTTTTAGTGCCTCAGTACACACGAGGGTAACTAATGTTCATTTGCATCATCCCAATATTTTCTGCTTGAACAACTGTGCCTGGTGTGTTATTTCATACTTTTATTATTCGCAGCATGAAAAATTCTTTTTTTTTGTATCTGTTGATACTTAATTTGCATCATTGGTGCTGAACTGGAAAGAGCAGTTCAGATGGGTATTTTGGGCCAATTAAATTTGTATTGACTTCTATTAAATATTTTGATTGTCACTTTTCCAAGCTATATTAATTTTGTTTTAGGACCTTTTAACCATAAAAATCAATTTTGTTTCCCGCCCCTCCTTGTATCAAACGGTGGCCGGGGGAGGGAAGATACACTACAGCCAGTGACCGGATTACATATTTAAAAGTAAAAGAGCCAGGGAAAGTAGAAATTAATAATTTAATATTTATACTGGAGGACCACCCAGAAGCCCCAATAAGAGTTGGGCCCCATTTTCTTGGCACTGTAGAAGCACATTGGAGGACAAGCTCCTTGCAGTATAAACGCGTATCACTGCAAACACTTATGCACGTGAGTAACTTTACGTACAAAAGTGGTTCCATTTAACTCATTGGAACTACTCACATCTGCAAAGTTAACGGAGCCACTCAGTTATGTGAAATTAGTTGCGTAATTGCTTACAGGATTGAGGGCTAAAAACATCATCTTACAGTTCTCATACTAACATTAATTTGCCCACATTGCATATACTGTATATTTTGGTATACATTTAATAATGTATACATGTAATTATAAACGATTGTGCAAAATGGGCAAGTAAATATGACCATGAGAAACTAGCCTTCGCATCATTGGACTTAGCATTTAACTATAATACAAGCTAATTGCTGCATTAAAAGAGGCTTGGAGGCACAGGGGTGGGTGGTATTTAAAGCTGCCTCTCTAAAAACAAATATAAATTTCCCTCCCTGTGGAAAAGTCCTACAGAATTCAATAGGGACATATACTGCAAGTTTGGGGAGACAGAAACTGTTGCTTACTATAGATTTATACAGCTACTACCACAATGTAGCCCTGACCTTAGTGGGGTCTGTGACACTCTCTCAGGGAGCCCAGAACTATGGGTCACCTTATTATCCCCGACTCCACGAGACAGCAAGAGAGAGAGATTCACTAGTGCTAACTTGGATGACAGTTCCATATCATCCCAGTCTGTTAGCCACCCCACCAACCTTCTCAGAACTCTGCCTACCCTTATTTTGCCTTACAGGTACAGTAATACTTGGTGCACCCCAGTTCCCAAGCCCACTGGAAGAGCATTCCCCTGGAGTATTACTTGTCAGTGGACCCTCACAGAAATTATCAAGTTTGCTATCTCCAAAGAGACAGTGTACACACCAGTTTATTTGATTCAACTAAGAATTCACACTTTGCTTATTACAACACTGAGATCTACTTATGATAAAACAAAAGTTTACAAATAAAACAAAAATATGACACTAAAAAACTAAACATAACTTTAGCAAAATACTATCCTTTAACTGAGGGCACAAAAAACTTTAACTGCTTTAAAAACTTTCGTTAGATCTTGCTGATTTTCAACTAATTAGGATTCAGATTTTCATGATTCCCCCACACCCTATCAGGGGCAGGGCTGGATTTAGGGGCAGGTGACCTCCTAGGGTGCCAGGCTCATGGTGTTTTTGTTGGTAGCGACAAAAGGGGCAATAGAATGTTTGAAGTAAAAAGTTTCAGGTATTCTGTATGTGGATTCATTTTTCACTAACCTCTTAGAATGTTCTGGACCTTTGTAGAATCTCATGGAACCTTCCAGACTTTGAGAACTACATTTTCCTTGAACATCATAGAATGTTGTCAGCCATGCCCTCACGGGTATATAACACATACTTGAACAATTGTACAGACCTTCACCAGATGCTGACACACAGGGAATGTTCTGATATCAATGATAAAGACCTCTATGTCTAATTGGATGGCATCGGTCACATTTTGCAATATGGGAAGGACTCTCCACTCCAAATTCTCCAATTCATTCATGATGTAGAGCTAATGGACACTTTTCCTAATGTGCAGATAGCTTTGAGGATTCTGCTCATGCCGCCGGTCACAGTCACAAGCGCAGCTTTTCAATGCTCAGGCTCATTAAAACAGATCTTCAGTCGAAGATGGCTGACAAGAGACTGACATCGCTTGCTATTTTATTACTTGAAAATGCTATTGGCCAGTCTTTGGTGCTCTCTGATGCCGTGCTTCAGTTCACGAGGGCAAAGGTGAGAAAAGTGACCTTTTGAACTAAAGGACAAGGGTTAACATTTTAAGGCTGTCACCTACTGTAACACTATTTAATATTGGTCCACCCAGTGTTGGTGCACAGTTCAATTTCTTGATGTTAGTACATTTCAGTTATTCTTTAAATTAAAAAGTTTCTATACACTTTGAGGAAAACAATTTTTTTATTTGCTTATATATGGCATGAATAAATACAGATTTACAGATCCTAGCATGTAAATTTATCGTTTTATATGACAGGGATAAATCATATATTCAAATCGTGCATCAAGGTCATGAAATGGGCTACAAAAGTATTAAAAAGTGAAGTATTCAAAAGAAGATGCTCCTTGCCTGTGGCGCCATTTGGTCTAGGGTCTCCTCAATAAAAGGATAAAAAGTATAATCTCCCCACACTCATTGTTTTGACCCCAGAGACAAGACAACCTCCTCGAGCTTTGGTCTCCCATACTGATTTCACATCCCCCAGCCACCTGTTTCCCCGTTTACTTAATATGCAAACGGGGCTGTCTGTGTTGGCTTATTCAACACCAGAGGGTTAGGCAGACAGGACAATCAACACTCCTGTGTGTGGGAGAAATGTGTTTATCAACCGCACCTGGTTACATAAACATATTTTAGTACACACCTATGCTTCTTGCATGACATCCGTACATACATCTTGCAATGCTGATGGCAACCAGTATGATACAAGCTTTCAATTTGATATCTCACACCACCCTCTTTATAGATAAATACCATGACCACAATGTGCTCGGTACAATGCGGTCGTCAGGCCTGAGAGACGTTGCAGTTACATGACAGTGAATGCTTTGCCGATTGGCACTGAGGTGCTCATAGGGTCACAGGGTCTTCACGCACGACTGTAATACAAACACGTATCAATAAGAAGAAAAAATAGGCTTTGAAGTTACACTCAGGATGCTGAGAACCTTTCCTGCGGAAAATGGGAATTTGTGCTCAGCATCTGATAGGAGTCTCTCACAGGTCCCAGTTTTCAGAGGTGCTGCCGAGCGTGCACCCACATGTTCTATGGGCTCTCACAGAACGTGTAGGTACTCAGCCCCTTGGAAAAAAAATCCCGTCCTAGCAGCACCGGGCCCTGTGTGCAAGTGATGGCACTTGTGCTTGCAAACTTACTGGCACAGATACAGAGGCTGTTTTGTGAAGTGTTGATCCTTGGATGTGAAGAGACAGTGACTGTTTTTGCCTAACTGGCTAGCAATCGTGTCTTAGATTGTTCGTGTTTTTGGAAAACACTGCACCTATTCAGCTGAAAGTTGCTCTTAAGGAAAAGCAGTATGTGTAGTTACAGATTCTTTTAACCTGTGGTGTAACATGTATTTAACTTCAACTGTACAGACTAAGCCTAGAGTTCAAACTGTGATGATCTTGTAGATTACATTGTGACGACATTCTAAGTCATATAGCCTTTAATGGGAAAACAATATTACTTGATAGTGTCCCTACTTGGTTTCAAAGTACAGAATATTTTATGGATTCTCAAACCCACTGCATTTGTTCTCTTACTGCTTGGTATATGGGGATAAATATTTCTGCATTTATCTGGAGTTTCTTCTGTTTATCCTCAGATTGTGAAACACTATAAATGCACTGGTTTCATAAACATAGGTAGATAGCTTCAGTTGCTAAGATGTACAATATATGCCTGCTTAGAGATTCATTCATCAGGGCTTCATGTTACTGCAAATATTGCAAAATTTTACTCACCAGTCCAGAGACCAAGTTCTTTTTCATGAACAATGGAACAGAGTCAAGCAGCATGACTCTGCCTGTGGCTCAAAGAATGACTCCATTTTTTTGGAGCCAATCCATAACACTGGATTCCAAGGCTTATGTTATGTCACATCATGCCATTCCCCCCTTCCTTTAAATCAAGGCTATGCCTCTGTTTTAATGTATGTTAATTTGCAAGACTTCCATAGATTTCCTATCCATACCTCTCAACTACCTTTAATTATAAATTATGTCCCTCACCCCAGGGTATTTTATTTGTCATCCCGTAAGTGTGCACATTCCTAGGTACATTACAGCACACATACACATCCATAAATCAACACAACTCTACTTTGTGCCTACTTTCTTAATTTAAAAATTGTCTAAGATTCTAAAGCAAACCTCAGACCCGTTGGCTAGAAAACAGTTGTTGCAGGCATGATAAAGGATCACAGAATCTTCATACAGTTAGAAAGGTTAAAAGGCGATTTGCTTGATTGGACATAGTTTTTGCCAGTGCTGTTTGCACTGCAGTCTAACAGCAACCGTTCCAAAGATAAACGTTTCATCTAACTAAATGAATAAAGTTTAGTGAAAGGTTTAGAAAGCTGACCTTTTCCTACTGCTCCAGCTATCACAATGACAGCAAGGCAGCTCAACACAGTAAGGTAAGAGAGAAAAGCAGCAGCATGATAGTTGATTAGGATGCATTATAACAATAAAAAGGTTGTGGTGCTCTGAGGTGTCCATTTCTCAATTGCCAGGGCAGGGCTGCCCCACAACATTTTGGCACCTGAGGCAGGGAGCTCAAATGATGCCCCCATGCCCCCTTGCTTGGGCCAAAACTTTGATAGGTATCAATTCTGCCTTCTTCCTGTTCTACACCTCTCATGGTACTGCTCTGCTACGTACCCCAATAAAGGAGAACTAACAACTTAAAATGCCTTGTTCAAAAAGTTTAACTTAACACTTAACTTTCAAATGCCTGAACAGCAAATATAACTTTTCTTGTCTGCATAGTAAACACTGGCATTTTTATCTGTTTGAATAATCAAAGTGGTGCTTTCCGTTCCTTCTTGGTTGCAAAAATTTGAACTGCTTTCTGAAGGTCCACAGTCTGGGCCAGCTTATGCTTTATTGAGATGGTTGCAAGGCCGACCAGCCTCTCCTGTGTCATTGTGTAGCACAGATGTGGTCGGAGAAGCTGCGTTCTCCACTGGCAACTGTTTCAGGAAGTGTTAGAAGTATGCGCAGAGCAACAGAAGCATTTGGAAAGAGGGTGGCCATCATATTTGTGCACATATATTCCAGAACAGCCTTTGGAGTTGATCCTGCTGAAATGCATCTTGAAAGGGCTTTCAGTTCATCACTCGCATGATATTGTGCATGTCATCATGTGTCAACACTGTCTCTAGTGCCCTGCATTGCTGGTGTAGGTCTTCTTCAGGTATAGGGAGGAGTTTTGGAATATCATACAACATCCCAAATATACTGCTGTGTTCCTTGAGCTGCATGAAGTGTTCTTCAACTGGACTGTATTGCACAGTCTAGCACCTGGTTAAAGAATTCAACTTTGAATTGTTGTTTGGGGTCTCTTATGGGATTATCCCCTGCGTCATAATCAAAATGTTGTCTTCTTCAGTGACTCTTGTATTCTTGAATGGGTGGGAAAATAGCTTCAGTGTGAAGTTCCTCTGCCAACATCTGTGCACTCTTCAGAAGTTTGGAAATCCCTCATTTGACCAGTACGACTGTAGGTATGACTTTGCTTTGTCCAGTTGTTCCATTTCTCCAGATATATCAAGATCAACACCTTGAAATAAAATGTTATAAGCAAGAGACTCCAAACAGTATGTCATGACACAACACTAAGCCACACAGAAATTTGAAGTTGTATGTGTTTCTGGTGATTCCATTTCCCTCTGCCACTGTTCTCCCACGAACAGTTCCTGTCATAACATTATCCTCCATAATAGCAACTATGCATCATCTATCTTCCCAATTTGGTGTTTGATAGGCTTTATTGCCTCCACTCAACTTGCCCATCATGTGGCACTCAGTAGTTTCAATGTCAGAGAGGATGTTCCCAGATGTTGCTTCAAAATTTGCCATCGATGAGTTGAATCAGAGAAAAATACATAGATGCTTTGAATTACATTAAAAAATTCAGCAGACTCTCTAGAAGCTGATGCTGCATCACTGACCACCAAGTTCAATGAATGAGAACTGCATGTGACAAAAAAAGCTCGAGGGTTTAACTCTCAGATTCGTGTTTGCACTCCTCTGTTATATCCTCTCATGTTGATACCATTATCGTAGCCCTCACCTCTCATGTCAGCTATTGCAATTCCCATATCTTCCAGTTTTTTAAGAAGCACAATTGTCATACCAGCTCCTGTAGTATCATCAATGTCAATAAAATCTAGAAAATTCCCTCTGACAGTCACCATTGCAGGGACATTTTCACTAGGTTCTGCTGTGGTTACAAAACACACTGTTAAAGTCATTTGTTCCGTGTGGCTGATGTCAGCTGTGCAGTCCAGAACAACAGAGTAATATCTTGCTGACTTCAGATCTGCCACAATCTTCTCTTTGACTTTTATCGCCAGGAACTGTATGATCTTATTTTGAATTGTTTTTCCAAGGTAGTGGTGTGTGTACATTTCTTGGGTGGTGATTCTTCTTAGATGCTCCTGGGAGTACAGCATCGAACTCAGCCATCAGCTCCACAATTTTAAGAAAGTTTCCATTGTTTGGCACATACAGCTGATCTGAAGTGCCATGCAGTCCTAGGTTTTGGGTAGCAAGCACTCTCACAGTGGCAATGAGCCTTTTCAGAACATTTTGCCAGTAAAGAGACTGATGCAATCTTCTCTTGAAGCTGATCCTCTATGGTGGCCTTTAACCTTAGTCTCATCTCAAGCTCTTTCCACCTATGGAATGCTCTCTGGTGATTTGCTGCCTTCTCATGGCATGCCAGATTTCTAGCCAAATTTTTCCAGTCCTTTGTTCCTGTAGAACCCAATGTGGCTGGAACATTAGACTAAAAGAGTTTGCAACAAAAACAGTATGCAACATTCTGGGGTTTTGAGTACATAAGCCATGGCCTCTCCACTTTGTCACCATTGGGGATTTCACGCCAGTAATGTGTTGGGTGGAAACGTCTATTTTCATTGTCTTTGGGGAACATGAAGTTTTTCGCTTGCTGTGGCCCATGCAGTACAAGGAAGTCCCTCAGGCTACTGCTCAAGTGGGTCCACAGTCCTGGATCATCTAGACTTAAGGAACTAAACTCAGCAGCAGCTGTTTCTTGTGCCTCCATCACACTCTTCTCTGATCTACACTTTTCTTCGGAATGTGCATGATTACATCCATTTGAGATGGAGATATGGATGCTGCAGTAGCTGCCAGGTCACCTGCACTCTGACTAACTGGAAGATCAGGCATCTCCTCACCACTCACATCCTCACTGGGGCCGGAAGGCTCACCGTGAACATTTGTGTCTATGTATCTCAGGAGAGCTCCTTCCTGCTTAGATAGAAAGCAAAGGAAGCTTTTCTTTCTTTTTCTGAATGCCGCCCCAGAGGGGTGTTTTCTTCTTTCACTCATGACTGCTGTTCTGTGCCAGCTATAGTGGCTCTCAACACTCAGTTGAAGGGGACAAATAAGCAGGCTGGTAGCAGAGCCTGAGTGAGGGAAGATATCAGCGTCTTAAGGGCCTAACTGGCTCCTACTACTTCAGCTGACTGCCCATTCTCCTCAAGTGGGTTCAAGGAAGCAGCAGGAAACAGGAAGCTCCCTGAGAAGCTGGTGTTAATCAGTCTAGGCTCCTGGAGGTGCTAGAGAGGTACATAAGAGGCTCCTCCTCCTCTCTCTCTCTCCCTGCAGCTCCTGCTGCTTTCTGTTATTCCCACTCACCTTTTCTCCTGCCTGCCTGTTATGTCTCTTGTGCCCTCCTTCCTCCAGCACAGCACTCCACCATCTCTGTGCATCTAGAGCAGAGAGAATACATATGCACCAGCAGCAGACAATTTTCTACACTCTGGGTCCTAGTGGCGCCCCCTCTACCCCCCACAGTCTGGCACTTGAGGCGGCGGCCTCAGTTCACCTTATGGTAAGGAAAATGAAACGCCTTCAGGCCTGATTAGTCCCCTAATGTTCAGCTGACCACTCTAACAGCATGCCTGTGAGATCTGGGGGGCATTTGGCTTCCTCAGTGGCTCCAGGCCTCTCAATCAGCTTAAGCAAAACTCCAGTGCTTTTACAACTTGGGTACCATCACTTCACAGCAAGCAAGCAGTGGGAAGGAGGAGGAGAAGGGTAAAAGGTAGAATCAGACGGGAACAGAACTGAACTGTTACAAAGCAGCAATACTGCTGGTACACAAAGAGACCTTACCTCTTAAGAGCTTGCCAGTGCTCCACGGGCACAGAGCAGTTTGCTCAGAGTGCTGTAGGCTGGCTTTGTACCCTTAGGGGAGCAGGGTGAGGGTGTGGCCTTATATCAATACCATTGTGTGATTTGCTTGTTCAGGATCTGCTTTTGAGTAGGTTTGAAGTAAATATTTTACTGATTTCCCATTTTGTTTCAATACAGCATTTTTCTATACTGGTCTAAACTGCTGTGCAGCATTGTATGCTGAAGTTGTCATAATCTACCCCAAAGGGAAAGAGAGCTGCATTTCACCGGTGGGTTATGTAAAGGATGTACACCAATAAGGAAAGCAAGCCTCTGTGTGTGTGTGTGTGGGGGGGGGTCCTTCAAGGGAAAAAAAGTATTATGTAAGTGTAATTCACCATGAATTATATTATCTTTATCCATTAAATGATCTTCTCCTAGCCAGAAAATGGCTGACTACAACTCTGAACTCTACAGACTGCTAGACTGGTTAAGGCGACCAATGGTCCATGTTTACCAGCATCACCTCACCTCAGCTCTGCTGAGCCAACTGTTTTATCCTCTTATGAAGCTGAACCATAGGACCCCATCAGCCTAGAGCATGTGTCCACAACATCAGTGTTCTACACTCTGCCCAGCACCTCCAGCTGACTCAACTGCTCAGCAGAGCAAGATCTCTGCCTGCCCTGCTGAGCTTGAGAACAGATGGGAGGAAACAAGCAGCAGCTCTTCTTGTTGAGTCCATCACACCCCAGTGCATGTCCTTCAGCTGCTCATGGTTCTGATCTGTAATCTGGATAAAGGAAGGCATGAGGAGAAAGGAGAGGGTTATGCATTTGGGACCATAAGAATAAGATGAAGTAGGGATTGGCAGGAAGAGAGAAAAATGTTTTGAAACCAAAGTGAGCTTTATAAGAAGCTTTTAATACCACCAGCAAGATTCAGTTTTATCATATTACTGTAATTCACAACAGTAAGACATGAAAAACTGCAAGATTTTATGGAAATATAGCAGTAAAATTCCTTCCTCTGCTAATTAGACTGCAGCCATGCAGACAGCTGTCAGTCAAGTACAGGAAAACAGAGTGAGAGAAGTCTTGTTATGCTGGTTTTAAACTACAGTGAAGAGGACAGAAGAACTTTCACTCTTCTCAAATGATCTGATGGGTACTTCCAACATACAAGTGAAGTGCCAGGTTCTGTAGCAAGCCTTTGAATGCAAAGTGGGGCCAAGGAAGGGTGTAGAACACAAGACACTTTCCCTCCCTTGCACCTTTCACACAGGGGTTGACCTCTGTTGCAGTCTGCACTGTCCTGAGCACTGTGATTGCACTCTGGTAGCATGCCCTGTAACGTAAGCCATACCAAAAAGGGGCTAGGACAATATAGGGCCGTGGTTCCTTCCCTTTCCTATATCTCAGCTCCACAGGAGAACACATGGGGCTACCCCAATGGCATGTACCCCCTTTCTCTACACCTGAGAGCTCCAGGAACTGTGTGTGGTCTTCCCACAGGACCAGGCAATTCCACATCTTCCCAATGCAAGGCTGTGGCTAACAGAGGGACGGAGATGTTCTGAAAACAAAGGCTGGTGATGAACATATTAACAAACAAAAGTGTCTTTCCCAATCTTTCTGTGTGTGTAACAAGCAAAATCACAGAGCCCTGCTGGAGGGCAAATGCCAAGGACTAGGGAAATGGCACCCACATCCCCTTTTGGGGGGGATTTCCTTGGGATGATCTGGGCTACTGTAGCTAACATTATCCCTCTACACTCCTCTGTCCCTCCATTCCATCCCATAGCTCCAAATCTCAAAGCCATCTCCTTCCCACATGTCCCACACCATCTCACACTCAAACTCTGCCTTATATAAATAAAACACTATGAACAGCTGAATTTTGTAAACAACTCTAAAACCCCCAAAGATTTTATTTGAGGTAGGACACTTGACAAGTGAATGTCAGAGGTGGCCTCTGACAAAAAATAGTGTGACAGTAAAGGCGTTAATCAAGACTATTTCAAATGCAATCCACAGTAGTAATTCAGAAAATGGCTCTCATTTCACTAATCTCCAGCATGGAGCTCCCCCATTATTTCTGTGACTATCTCTTAAAGGAGGAGAGTTATAAAAGTGTGATGTCTCATGAGAGCACTTATAATACATCTTTACTAACTCGTCTTTTAAACAGGAAGGAAAAAAACCCATTATGAAAACTGCTTAAGGCAAAATGTTACCTGACTTTAGATTCAAACTTTTCACTTATTAGGAAAGATGTAGAAGTGTCTTCAGGTGCTGATGTTGCTTTTTCTGAGCACTGGAAGTGGAGAAGCCATTCCAGGGGAAACAAGCTTCCACTTTGGCATTGCTAATTTTAAAACACAGTGTAGTGTATACAAAGTCACACCTGTAGCATGATCTACAGGATACGTATTATTTATATTGGTTACTTAACAATTCCTAATTATCACTCTGAGGTTTGACAGGTTCTTGTCCCAAGATCAGGGTCAGTATTATTGAAGGTACCATATAGTTGGGAACTCCAATGTGCACAGTTGCAACACTCACACTATAGGAACTCCTCTATATTTACAATAATGTATTAATACATTTAGGCCTGGTCTACACTACAAAGTTAGGCGGACATAACCCACACTGGGTTGATTTAATCATGTATGTGTCTACACTACTGAGTCCCCTTTGCTGACCTAAGTGGCCTGTAAACTCGACTTGTGTACTCCACCACCACGAGAGGTGTACATCCATAGGTTGACATGGGGATAATGTAGACACTGCAATTTGAATGAAGTGGCCTCCAGGAGATGTCCCACAGTGCTCCGCTGTGACTGCTCTGAAGAACACTTTCAACTCCACTGCACATCAGCCAGGTACACAGGAAACAGCTGCTCCCCTGTTAAAGCCCCAGGAACTTTTGAATTTTCATTCCCTGTTTGATCTGCGTGTAGAGCTCACCAGCACAGCTGATCATCAAGAGTCAAGGCTGCAAACGTGCTCCAGCGTGGAGTACACAGGAGGTGGTGCTTCTTATTGCTGTGTGGGAAGAAGAGTCAGTGCAGGCAGAGCTCCGATCCAGCAGAAGAAAAGCTGACCTCTATGCCAAGATTGTGCAAGGCATGGGGGAGAAGGGCTACACCAGGGACATACAGCAGTGCTGTGTGAAAATAAAGGAGCTTCATCAAGCGTAGCAGAAGACAAGGGAGGCAAACAGTCACTCTGGTTCTGCCCCACAGACATGCCGCTTTTATGAGGAGCTGCATGCGATTCTCGGCAGCGACCCCACCACTACCCCAAAACGCTCAATGGATACCTCCCAGGAGCCCCAGGCAACCTCGAGCAACAACAAGGAGGACACTGATGAGAAAGAGGCGGCAGCAGCGGGGGAAAATGTGAGACAGGCATGCAGAGGATCTATTCTCCCCGACAACCAAGAATGGTTTTTAACCCTGGAGCCCATCCCTTCACAGGACCAGTTGGCAGCAGAGCATGATGTCGGGGAAGGCACCTCTGGTGAGTACACATTTCCAATCACACTGTAGGGGTTACATGCTATTATTTTTTATGTTTAATATGAACAAAAAAGTAAGTGTAGTGGGTATCTGTGGCCAGTCCAGTTATGCAAAGGGTGCTCTCCAAAACAGACTGTTTATGTGCTGCAGGGATGGCCCAGGAATCCTTCATGGAGATGTCTAAGAAGCTTTCATGGAGGTACTCTGCAATCCTTTGCAGAAGGTTTCTGGAAAGGGCTGCCTTATTTCATCCACCATCGTAGGACACTTTCCCGCGCCACTCCAGTATTAACCTTGCTGGCATCATTGCAGCACATAGCATTGCAGCATAAGGACCAGGTCTGTACCCAGATGCTTGCAGCATCTGCTCCCTTGCCACCTCTGTTACTCTCAGGAGAGTGATATCGCATAGAGTCACCTAGGGGAAACAGGGAAAGTTTTCAATGCTCGCCCTTAAACCGCAAACAGTTCAACAAGTAATCTGCTCCCATTTGGTGAAACATGGGTGTTGCAACCACACTTCCCTTCCAACCACAACCATGGCGTGTTTGGGGATCACCCTGTATTGCAAGCAGCACTGGGGAAAAAAAAAGGGGGGGGGTAGTGGCTTCCTGTTTGTCTCCCTTGCTCCCCCACCTGGTGCCGCTTTTGTAACAGCTATTTGGGGAGCTTTACACTGGTGCCTGTCCTCAAGGTTGGTAGGGGAAAGAGAGCTTTTCCTCAAGTTCTAACCGATGATCCCAAGGATGTCTTCACAAAAGCAGCAGCACAAGGCCTCTCGCCTATGCCTGGTGGCCTTATTCACCATGGCTGGAGCAGCAAACAGACTCTTGCAATAGTCAGTGGTTGTGATTACATTGTGGCTTGCAGTGAAGTGTATTGAGGGGTGGGGGGTTTTTTTAGTAAAACAAAACAAACCAAACAACCAAAAAAAACTTTGCACCAGAAACAACATATGTACTGTCAATGCTACCCTTGTGCTTTGCATTCCTTGCAGCTGAAATCTTGTCCATCAGCACATCCTCCACACCGGGACAGAGACTTTCCCTGATTAGAAGGCAGAAAAAGAAGACTCAGAATGACATGTTCAGTGAGTTAATGTGCGCCTCTGAGAATGACAAGATGCAGCTCAGAGCATGGAGGATTACACTGTCCAAGAACTCGGACATGGACAGGGAGGACAGGAGCGCATGCAGGAAACAAGAGCGTGCCAAGCAGGAAGAGATGCTGCGGATTATGAAGGAGCAATCAGACATGTTGAGGTGTCCGGCTGAGGTTTAAGAAAGGCAGCTGGATGCTTGAGTCCCTCTGCAGTCTATGCTGAACCTGCTGCCATAATCACCCAGTTCTACATCCTCCTCCCGCAATGTCCTACAAGGCAGTGAGAGAAGGGGAAAGTTCAGTATCCCCTGCACTCAACACCAGGGGAGGGTACAAGGACCAGAACGCGCCCATTCCCACACCTTTGATGGTTATTGCACTGCATCTGTAAGCAAGCTTTCCTTGTTTCTCCTCCCCCCCCCCCCCACCCCCTGTGTTATCAGCTCTTTGCCCCAGGTTATCTTACTTTTCTTTGCTGCCTCTGTGTGTGTGCATGCATAACAAAAACAATGGATTGAGGAGAGGCAGCTTTTTATTCATTCAACACATAGTGGCTGGTTGGGGTGGAATTTATAGGGGAGAAAATGCAATGGAGGGGACAGTTTGGTAAGGAACAACACAGATAAGGGTCACATTACTCTGGCTCACTGAGGAGACGCAGAGCCCCTCGATGTGCTCTTCTCATTGCCTTGGTGTCTGGCGATTCAGAGTTGGCTGCCAGGCGATCTGCCTCAACCCTCCACCCCAGCAGAAACTTTTCTCCCTTTGTTTTTGGATATTATGGAACACACAGCAGGCAGCAATAACTATGGGGAATACTGCTTTCACTGAGGTCTACTCTAGTAAGCAACCACCACCAGTGACCTTTTAAATGTCCAAAGGCACATCCCACCACCATTCTGTACTTGCTCAGCCTATGATTGAGCCGGTCCTTACTGTGGTCCAGGCTGCCTGTGTACAGCTTCATGAGCCATCGGAGAAAGGGATAAGGGCTGGGTCTCCCAGGATCATGAGTGGCATTTCAACATCACCAATGGTTATTCTGCAGTCTGGAAAGAAAGTTCCTGCTTGCAGCTTTCTGAACAGATCTGTGTTCCTAGAGATGTACGCATCATGCACCTTTCCCGACTATAATACGTTGATGTCAGTGAAACAGTCCCTGTGATCCACCAGTGTTTGTAACACCATTGAGAAGTACCCCTTTTGGTTTATGTACTCTTTGGCAAGGTGGTTTGGTGACAAGTTAGGGATATACATTCCTTCTATCATCCCACTGCAGTTAGAGAACCCCACTGTAGCAAAACCATCCACTGTGTCCTGCACCTTGCCCAGAGTCACTATCCTTCTTAGCAGAAGTCTGTTGATGGCCCTGAAAACTTGGATCACAACAGATCCCATGATAGATTTACCTACTCCAAATTGATGCCCCACTGACTGGTAGCAGTCTGGCATTGCAAGCTGCCATAGAGCTATCACCACTCGCTTCTCCACTGTCAGAGCAGTTCTCATTTTAATACTGCTGCACTTCAGGACTGGGGAAAGCTCTTCATACCATTTCTGGAAAGTGGCCTTATGCATCTGAAAGATCTGCAGCCACTGCTCATCATCCCATAGCTGCATCACAATGCAGTCCCACCAGTCACTGCTTGTTCCCAGGCTCAGAAATGGCTTTCAACTGTGTCAAGGTGATGCGTAACTGTCATCAGCAACTGCTAATTGCTCAACTCTGTGTCTTCCAGCAGGGCTATTTGCATGGCATCACATTTTTCTGTGCAGCAGCTCCGGTTATGTAAATATTGCAGGATAAGGTGCAAGGTGTTTGTAATGCTGACAACAACAGTGTACAGCTGAGCGGGGTCCATGCTTATCATGCTATGGCATATGCATGAGTAACCCAGGCTTACAAAAAAGGCACGAAAAAGGCTTGGTTTGTTTCCCGTTAATTTGAGGGAGGAAGGGAAGTGCAACATGGGAGACTAATGCCATGCTCCCATAAGCACCCACGCTAATGTTTTGGTCCCATAAGGTATTGCAAGCCCAACCCAAAATTCCACTTGGCTACATGCACTGTGAAATAGCTACCCGCAGTGCAGTGCTCTGGGTGTCGATGGAACCCTGCTCATGAGAAAGCACTCTGCCGACACAATGAGCATAGTGTGGACAAGCAAAATCAACATGCTTAAATCGGAGGCTCGATGTCAACTTACATGAAGTCGATTCAATTTCGTAGTGTAGACATGACCTTAGCAAAGTCACAAACACTACAACCAGTAAGGAAGAGAGAGATAATACGAAGTGTACATCTGAACATCTCACCATCCCTGGCAGAACAACCTGAAATGTTGCCATTATCTTCCTCATCACCATCAGTGGTCATCATTCTGGCACCTCCTAAGAGCTACCTTTCTTTCTCCTACTGCCCATAGGCTGGGATGAAACTTTTAGAACATGTTATGCTGATACCACTATGTCTAATGCATATTCAGCAGGGGTTTCTCCCCTCATCCTTGTCTGTATTTTCTCACCCTACTAATGTTGGAGTGTCCTTCTCCTATAGATTAATATATCAATTATCTCAACTTATAAGTCAGTTCATTGCCATTCTTGCTATCAGTCATCTGTGGATGTTGACTCATATTCCTGTGGTTGTTAGGTTTCATTATGGTAAATTGTGACAAAATCCCCCCTTGCACATTCTATTTTCAGTTCCCCAGAACTTGGGGGTGACCGTTAGGTCATTTATCTGCGCCAAAGTTCATAAGCCTCAAGCCTTAGGCTAACTGCTGAAGCTAATGTCTTACAGGATACGGGCCTGTAGGTTCCTTGCATTACTGCTGAATATAATGAAGGCAAGGCAGTGAATATAATAAAGGCAAGCTAGTCCTATGAACTACACATCAAACAGGTACAGTTCCAAGATATAAATTACCAACTCACAATATGCACACACTTACTAGAGCTAGTTGAACAGTGAACAAGAGATCCTGATTCACACTATTTATGCATATATAAGCAAGAGTTACTAGGTACTAGTCAAAAGAATACAAATAGTGTGTACACATGAAAAGTTTAATGAATCATCATCCTGCATCCACAACATTAATGAATAATGTACTTCTGCAATAAACAAGTTGATTATCCAACCAGGGAGCAGAAACAGTATCATGTGATCTGAGGGACCAGTCATACAGGAATTGTTAGCTTGGAACATAGGAATTGCCATAGTGCATGAGAGAAGTGATACATCTAGTCCAGTAGCCTCTCCCTGCTTGTGGTCAGTACTAGAAAGGTGCAAGAAATGCTGTAGTTAAGGAATAACCTCAACCCCAATAACTCTGAACAGGGACTGCTTTATGCCCTGACTCATAAGAGCCATTCCAAAATGTTTTTTTTTTCCCAATCCTTACTATAAAAACCTTTGATAGTCCTGTTCTCCATATAAAACTTCTAGTCCTTTGAGTTTTGCTAAACTCTTCAGGGTAGGGAACATATCTTACTCTGTTCAGTGCTGTGGACATTTATAGTGCTAGTGATTTCAACAGGACTACTTGGAAAGTAAGTTACTACTAACTCATTGTGAGTAAAGGTGGGAGAATCTGTCCCTATATGAGCTTTAACATTGCCAGGTGGAACTGTACACCCTTAAGTATAGATTTGAAAAATATAAACCACAGAGCTCAGGAGGGCAGACATTACAATATGCAGAAATTTAGCATAGAAGAGTAGAAATATTTCTAAAGCAGTTCACAAGGATTCAAGCACATAATTCCCATTGATCTAAATGGAAACGGCGCAGCTTAAGAACTGCAGCACTTTGCAAATTTAGCCCTCCAAGATCAGACTAAAGAGCGTTGATGTGAAGTGGAGAGGCACAGACTGGACTCTATTGAATGGGGAGTTAACACCAATTCACCTTCATTTTCTACCTGCACAGATGCTCAGGGGAAAGGCTATTAAAATGGATGCTCATTATTTATATTATGACAGCACCTAGTGGCCCCAACCGAGATTGAGGCCTCACTGTATGAGAGACTGTGCAGACAAATAATGAGAGGGAATATCTAACTCAAGGCATTAACAGTCTAAATAGGCAAGACAGGCAAAGGGCAAGAGGTGAAATGACTTGCCAAAGGTCATCCACCAGGTTAGTGGCAAAACTGGGAACAGAACCTAGGTTTCCTGACAACCAATCCAATAGAATTTCAAAAGGAGGAAAATTCATACACTACTGAATTTGTTTCTAAATTTGACCAGTTCCCAAAAACCACCCTCAAGAAACTGATATCTGAAGGGCCATTCCTTGCCCTTTTGCTGACTGCAAAACCAAAAGGCAAGGCAATTAAGATTCCATGACACAAGTCAAAGTAAACAGTCTAGAATTTTTAGAGCTCTCAGAAGACACAAAATGTTAAGAAATACCAACATAAATGCCCCTGATGTACAAAGGAAACGGTGTAACCGTTGTTTTCTAGCCAGTGCATCAAAATACACAGTAAAAACATTTAATACTTTCTCTGATCATGTGGAGGCTGAGGAACTTACTGGATATCACTTTAAAAAAGAAAAACAAATACCTGAACACCTAGGATAGAATTTTCCACTGTGTAGCTATTGAGTTTAAAAAAAGCATTGATATGAACAACTCCAAAAAAGAACAGCAATTTTGTAATTTGCAGTAAATTGATAAAAGGCTGGATTCTAATCTCAGGTGCGTGGCACAGGCATACACAGCAACAGACTTGAAAAAACACAACACGTGCTATGGAGACGCAAAGAGTAGAAAGTGTCAAACATGGTCTATAGCATCTATTGTACCAAGTAAGCTACCCACCAAGGTACCTGCAGTTACACTTCTGTCCTGCATCAAGATGTTATTAACTTCATTGGCATACCACAGCATAAAAAGCCAGAAGCTTGGAAATTAAATTCTGCTTCCCTGAAGTTAAACACAGATGCATTTAGGAAGGGACAGAAATATGTGCTCACTTTGAGAGACACGAAGGAACCCAAACCATGATTCAGTTCCTCTGACTCCCTTAGTTATTTAAAGCAGGTGGCAAGTTGTAAGTATTTGCAGTACTCAAGACTTTTCCTATAGCAAGTACAGGGCAGCCCAACAACATGCTGCAAACACTGATGGAATCAGATGTACTTTTCTTAGTTACAGCTGGTAAGTTTTCAAGGGCCACTATTCTTCAGCCACTGGTTTCAAGTCCCTACACGAAAACCTGATACCTGCCTTGTAATGTATAGGTAGAGAAGGTTTATCATCCCATAGTATTATTTTCTATCATGGGCTATTTTCCACCTCTTAACACATGAAGCAAAGAAACTATATTTAATTAAAATGTAGTGAACAGAAAGTGCAATGGGATGGATTATTACTTCATTTGTGTCACTATCTAACTGACATCAACCAATAAGCTTTGAGTATGTTGTCACAGTTCAGGGTAACTGCACATGTATTCCTCCTCTATGGTCCACCAAGAGCACCCACTCTCAGGCTTCTGGCTCACCAGCTATTACCTCTCTTGGGTAGAGATCTGCGTCTCTCCCTCCTAACAAGGGTCTTGTTCAGGCTGCACAACTCCCTGCCTACACTGCAAAGTCAGACCGCCTAAAGCCAGGCCTGCTTTACTTTTCTCTTCAGAGACAGTCAGCAGTGTAATTGCCACAATTGTTTCCACCCAGCTTTTTCTAAGCAAACTCATTTATTCTTCAGGTAAAAGCATTACAGAGAAAATATTAAAAACAATACAAGAACCTATATGCATACTAACAAGCTTGCCAGAGGTCACCCCATGACTCCAACAAGGGCCCGGAGAACAGTTCCTCAAACCCCACTAAGGTTTTTTTCCTGCGAGCAGAAATTCATAACAGCTGTTAGCTCAGAACAAGTACCCCCAATGAATCAGTGAGTTACTCCTTCAAGCCATTTGGGTCTTTTGGTCCTGGGAAAAGGTAATTCATAGACAAAAGTCCCCTCCCCAGGGCAAAGCTTCAAAAGATCAGGTGCAGAAGTGGAAATTTGTATCCCCTCCACACAAGTATTTCCAAGGAAATCTACTCAACTAACAGTCCATTCTTGATCTTAGCCCATTGTTTAAGAGAGTCTTTCAATGCTCATAACACTTTGCAAGGTTTACATTAGTCATGTCTCCCAGACAAATTTCATATAACCCCACAATACCACAAACATTTGAATTTTTAATACAAGCTACTAAAATACTTAAACTTAATTCAATAAGGTTTCACATAATTCAATAAGGTTTGTCCAGGATATTGCAGGCAATTGCCATATCTGTCAAAACATTGCTGGAGGGAAATATATATTCCACAGTGAGGCCCCAATTCACCAAGGTACTTAAACACATGAGTAGTTCCACTAACTTCTCAGCACATGCTCATTATTAGGCATATGCTTAAATTCATCAGGGTCTTAATGTGCCTTTTTGTTGTTTTATACAGTACATTGGTTGGGAAGTATATTTTATTCTGACTAGAATGTTGTTCATCTCTTGACAATTCAGTTTTTAAGACAATATATTAAGTCTGCAGAGACTTCACGGCATTATATTGAAATAATAAAGAGAGTGAGCTGAGCTTCAAAATAGAACATTTATCCCCAACCCAGTAATTTACTCACGAGTAATTTTTTATCCTATTTACTGATATTTAAGATGTGTTTGAATAGGTGATTTCCTTCCTTATGGCCCAGCTTCTTTTTCTGTTAATCCTAAAATGAAAACAATTTTTTTTCTGAGGCAGCACAGCTCCATGCCTGGCAAATGAACCTAATGTTACAAATTTATCATTAAGATTACACTGAAAGATCAACAGCAGCAGAGAAGATGAACACTGGGAAGAAGAGACCCTTATTAAAGTACAAATACTTTGGATAATTAGCAAACCTGGTGGTAAAGTAATTTGACCAGTGGAGAAATTTAAGTTTAAATCTCATATGTTTAAGTTATTTCAAAAAGTAAACAAAATCTGAAAGTTATAAAGCCAAATCTTGCTTTATACTTTTTACTCCAGCATAATAGGGAGTCCACTCAGTTCGATTGTTCTGGATTTATACCTGGATAATAAAAAGCAGAATTTAGCTCGTATGTTTACACTCACTTTTCCTGGTGTTGGCAGTAAGGATGGTTGTGTTCATTTAATTTTTTTTCTGATTGCATTGCATTTTTTTGTATTTTTCTTGAAAAATTAAATAATTTTTAATTTAAAATCTGTTTTTAAAAAAGAATTTGATAGGTGAGGACAGATGCGCAGTGTCATCCATAGATTTTCACCACAACTTAAACAACCACCACCCATCCATCAAACTCTCTCTAGAACAATCCTACACTACCATCAACTTTCCAGACACCACAGTCAGCTTCAACTACAAAACCCTATAGACAAGAAACCCATGGATCACCACACTTTTTTTTTTTTGAAGATAACAGTAGCCACACCTAACACACCAAGAAATCTGTTATCTACAGCCAGCCATTCGAATACCACAGACTATGCTATGCTCAGAAGAGGAAAGTCCAGGATCATCAAACAAGGACAACTGCACTTGAGAAGCAGATTGTATCATGGAACAGACTACCCAAATACTCTGAGAGAACCTGCTTTAATATGTGGGGGGAGGGAGAACTCCGACTGCACACCCCAATGGTCACCTACCCCCATAGTGGTACCCATATGAGGTATCATTAAACTATTATGCCCACACTCATTGGGGACCACTTCCTGAAATAAATCTTTCCTGAAAACCCTCTTCTGGCCTTCAATTTTCCCAACTTCACCAAGCTCATCATCAGAAGCAAGCTCCCCACAGACCAGAACACACCAACTCAAAGCAGCACCAGACCCTGCCATAAGAGTTGCAAAACCTATGAACGTATTTCCACTGCTACAATGATCAATACTTCCCCCCACAAACACACCTTTCAAGATCCACTGGTCCGTCACATGTGGTGTACCTCATCCAGTGCACTAAATGCCCCCAACAACACTATGCTCTTGAATAAACTCAGAGAAAAATGATAAAGACAAACACCATATCACCTGGTGGGTGACATGTTTCACGAATATGATCAATCCATAACCAACCTCTCAGTCCTTGTCCTCAAAGGAAACCTACACAAAACCTTCAAAAGAGGAGCCTTGGAGCTTAAAATTCATGATTTTTAGTGTCTAGCAAAGATATGGTCTTAAAACACTGGATTTATGGCTTATTACAACAATCTGTAAACCACAAACCCCCTTTTGTCCTATGACTGCAGAGGTGTTAATTGGCCACTTGACCTTGAATGGTCTCTTGCAGTAGATGATAATAACTACACAGGCTGAACAATCTGTTCCACTTTGTTCTTAGCTGTCACACTCCGAGTACCTCTCCCAGACCAGGAGAAGAGCCTTGTAGCTTAAAAGCTCATCTCTCTCATCAACAATAGTTGGTCCAAAGATATTACCTCATCCACCTTGTACCTACAAGACTACTGTCATTGAGAGGTAGTATGGTCATCCTTAAAAGCATGCTAATTATTAAATAGCAAAATAGTACTCCTCATTATTGCAGCATTCCCTCAGTATTCCCCATAGTCAGTATAGGGGAATATTGAAGTAACCTTTTTATAGTTATCAGAGACAAAAATAGCAGATTTTTAATGTCAAGTAACATACAGTATGGACAAACAAATTAAATAGTATTCAAAATATACACTGTATCCTAAGGATATTGCCATAATGGAAATCACAGTCTATTATGGAATACAGCAGAAATAGCACTCTACTGCCAACACATTAACACAAGAGATCAGACACTAGGGAATAAAAGACTCATCAGTATGTCCTAAAGGTCAGACACATTAGCCTTGCACACACATTTGTAATTTACCATATTCACGTTTTTAGGGTAACATTACATATTATTCTTCACTAATATTGAAAATTGCAATCTTCAGCTGTCCTCTCTATGTCCCAAATGCAAGGTAGAAAATGGATCTTAGTCATATGTCATATATTTTCTGAAAGCTTAGAAATGTTTCAACCCAGTACACAGGCTTGAGAGTAGCCCAGGAATCAGTTCAAATAAGAGGAATTCCAGGAGAAACCCAACCTTTAACCTATTTAAGTATTCAGTTACCACCACCACCACATCATGACTATACAAGCATTCACTTTTCCCAGATATGAGATAAAGTTTAAACAAACACAAACACACACACACCCCACAGAACATTTGCCCTAAACTGGAAATGATCCTAAAATAAAACTTTTGGCAGATCCAGAATTGTTCAGATACTTTTTTTAAAAGTTGCTAGTTTTACAGGGACCTTATCCATAAAGCTGATTAGGAATTTTTGTTTGGAAATTCCAATTTGTCAAATGTGAAATCTTTAGAGTAAAAAAAATTCATTGAAACAGATACTTTCCAATGACTTTTTTTTTTAAGTTGAAATTGTCAGAACATTTCATTTTAAAATTTTTGGTTTTCTGATTCAAACTGACATTTTGTTTTGAAATTTAAGCAAATTACAGTGGAAAAGGGGGGGGGGCATTCTGATTGATCCAAACCCACTTTTTTTCCAGATTTTTGGATTGGGAAATTTTTTGAGATTTAAAATTTGTGTCTGTCTGTCTATTGATACTTCAAAACTTTTCATGGGATGGGAAAACTTTTTTGACCAGCTTTTCCTATCAGTACCAAATGTGGTAAACCCAGGACAAACAACTACAAAAGGGGGGTAGTAATTAGTCCCAGGGGTTTAAAAGGCCCCTCCCTATTCACTGAGGAGAGAGAACCAGGTGGCAATAAGGTTCAGCTGGAAAAGGGGTTGCTAGGGAACCAATTAAACCTTTTTAAACCCTCCCCTGGGTGGTAGGAGGGGGAGAGTGAGGGGAGCAGGGAAGTTGCCAGTAGGCTGTTTGCAGCAACACACCAAACCTTCCCAGTAGGGAGGCTGCAGTCGCTCCCCAGAAGGGAAGGAAAACAAGCACAAGGGACTGAGTGAGCAGAGTAGCAGCAGGACCCCGTGCCACCTATAAGGATTTGCCTTGCCCCAAACCTGAGTCTCCAAGGCTAAAAAGGACTGAGCCTACTGAGTTGAACAAGGTATTTTGCCACACAAAGTACCATTCTTGGGAGGTTTTGTGGTATTTCAGGCCCACTGAAAATCAGAAAGTGTCTGAAATCCTGTGCACAAGAGAACCTGCGCAAGAGATTTCTGATTTCTATTTTCAGCTACGTTTTCTAAGCAGCTTGCCAATCCTAGGCAGAATAGGAAGAGAAGATGGTTGTGATAACCCTTCTGTAGAGCAACATGTTGCTAACCTGATATTGTCAATGTGCTAATAAAGAGAGGGGTTTACATATTCATGGCAGCTTTAAAAAGCCAGAAGACACTGAAAAATATCCTTCTCCAAAACACTTGAAAAGGGGATTTTTTGGTACAGGGTCTGCTCTGATTTTAACTTGTGGACCCTTTCCTCATACAGTAAATTGGGGGTGTTTAGTCACTATGGGTATGTCTACACTGGAATGTAAGCCCAGGATTAAGAGAATTCAAGTTAGCAGACCCTGGGTTTGTTTACCTAGGGCTTGAGAGGCTACACTCTTTTGTACCCCCAGGCTACAAATTATTGAACCCTGAGTACCAACCTGGGGCTCCAGTATCTACCCTGCATTACGTGGGCCTGAGTCCAGCCACCCATATCCCAGACTTTGTAGCAGCCTCCCAAAATGTGAGCACCCTAGCCCTTTGTTTGTGGTGCACTCTGGGAAAATGTGAGTGTCCACCAAACTTGATTATCCAGAGGACAAAGAAATTTCACCTATAGGATTGTGTGGGCTACTTTTGGCAAACTTCCAAAGCAAGTCCAGTAGGGCTGCATCTACACTGAAAAGCAATAGGGTTTGAAGCCTAGGTCTCAGATTGATGCAGGTTCCACTTCTATAGGATCCTGGGACCCCGTTTCTGAGCCCTGGATTTGTTATTTGTGTGTAGATGGAAAGGGTGATAGGCTTGAGCCTGAGTTCAAACCCTGGGCTTGCATTGCAATGTAGAGAGTACCCTGTGTTTTCTTTGTTGGGGGGCTATAGTAAAGCATATTCACACCCCATAGAATGCCCCAAGAAGGCCAGAGTTATGGGTGTTTTATCATCAGGGGACCAAAATCCAATTCCGAAACCAACTTTTAGCATGGGTTTCCAAAACACAGAAACCACTTTCAATCTTTCATACTGTAGGCAGTGTGCAGTTCTGCCAAAAACATACATACATCATGTGTTATGGTTTTTCCCCCCAGTTCATCATATTCACAACGGAATATAGTTAAGGTTAGTATTATGACTGTACTTAATTTTGTGGCCCAAGCCAGTAAATATTAACCAAAAATTCCTTCCATATAGGGAAAAATATCCACAGTAACTTGTCGAAGCGGAGGGGACATTTACAAAAACATGTGCAAAAGTATGCTAGCATCCCACTCATCCACAAAGTCCAATTCCTCTTAATTTAAAATATGCCAATGTCATTTTCTACAGATTGTTAATCCCAGTACAGCAAAATGTTCATCAAATCACTGTCAACTTTCACTGAATATACTGGGCTGGACATGGGCATTAAGGAGAATATGCCTTTTCCTGTTGAAGAGTCTCCAACGAAAGGTGTCTATGCACCAGAAACGAAGATGGGAGAAACTGTCAGCAAAGAAAGAAAAAGGCTATCTAAGCCCCAGCTAGCATCATCCACAGTGGCTATGTCTCATTCTCAGACTTAGCCCTGGTCTACACTAGGACTTTAGGTCGAATTTAGCAGCGTTAAATCGATTTAAACCTGCACCCGTCCACACAATGAAGCCCTTTATTTCGACTTAAAGGGCTCTTAAAATCGATTTCCTTACTCCACCCCTGACAAGTGGATTAGCGCTTAAATCGACGTTGCCGGCTCGAATTTGGGGTACTGTGGACACAATTCGATGGTATTGGCCTCCGGGAGCTATCCCAGAGTGCTCCATTCTGACCGCTCTGGACAGCGCTCTCAACTCAGATGCACTGGCCAGGTAGACAGGAAAAGAACCGCGAACTTTTGAATCTCATTTCCTGTTTGGCCAGCGTGGCAAGCTGCAGGTGACCATGCAGAGCTCATCAGCAGAGGTGACCATGATGGAGTCCCAGAATCGCAAAAGAGCTCCAGCATGGACTGAACGGGAGGTACGGGATCTGATCGCTGTTTGGGGAGAGGAATCCGTGCTATCAGAACTCCGTTCCAGTTTTCGAAATGCCAAAACCTTTCTGAAAATCTCCCAGGGCATGAAGGACAGAGGCCATAACAGGGACCCGAAGCAGTGCCGCGTGAAACTGAAGGAGCTGAGGCAAGCCTACCAGAAAACCAGAGAGGCGAACAGCCGCTCTGGGTCAGAGCCCCAAACATGCCGCTTCTATGATGAGCTGCATGCCATTTTAGGGGGTTCAGCCACCACTACCCCAGCCGTGTTGTTTGACTCCTTCAATGGAGATGGAGGCAATACAGAAGTAGGTTTTGGGGACGAAGAAGATGATGATGAGGAGGTTGTAGATAGCTCACAGCAAGCAAGCGGAGAAACCGGTTTTCCCGACAGCCAGGAACTGTTTCTCACCCTAGACCTGGAGCCAGTACCCCCCGAACCCACCCAAGGCTGCCTCCTGGACTCAGCAGGCGGAGAAGGGACCTCTGGTGAGTGTACCTTTTAAAATGCTATACATGGTTTAAAAGCAAGCATGTGAAAGGATTACTTTGCCCTGGCATTTGCGGTTCTGCCTTTGCAAAAGGTTTCTGGGGAGGGCAGCCTTATTTCGTCCTTCATGGTAGGACACTTTACCACTCCAGGCCAGCAACACGTACTGGGGAATCACTGTAGAACAAAGCATTGCAGTGTATGTTTGCTGGCATTCAACCAAAATCACGCGGTGGGAGGAGGCAAAATGCGACCTTGTAACGAAAGCACATGTGCTATGTATGTAATGTTAACAGCAAGGTTTACCCTGAAAGAGTGTAGCCACTGTTTTATAAAATGTGTCTTTTTAAATACCGCTGTCCCTTTTTTTTTCTCCACCAGCTGCATGTGTTTCAATGATCACAGGATCTTCTCCTTCCCAGAGGCTAGTGAAGCTTAGAAAGAAAAAAAAACGCACTCGCGATGAAATGTTCTCCGAGCTCATGCTGTCCTCCCACACTGACAGAGCACAGACGAATGCGTGGAGGCAAATAATGTCAGAGTGCAGGAAAGCACAAAATGACCGGGAGGAGAGGTGGAGGGCTGAAGAGAGTAAGTGGCGGGCTGAAGAGAGTAAGTGGCGGGCTGAAGACAGGGCTGAAGCTCAAAGGTGGCGGCAGCTTGATGAGAGGAGGCAGGATTCAATGCTGAGGCTGCTGCAGGACCAAACCAGTATGCTCCAGTGTATGGTTGAGCTGCAGCAAAGGCAGCTGGAGCACAGACTGCCACTGCAGCCCCTCTGTAACCAACCGCCCTCCTCCCCAAGTTCCATAGCCTCCACACCCAGACGCCCAAGAACGCGGTGGGGAGGCCTCCGGCCAACCAGCCACTCCCCCACAGAGGATTGCCCAAAAAAAAGAAGGCTGTCATTCAATAAATTTTAAAGTTGTAAACTTTTAAAGTGCTGTGCTTAAAGTGCTGTGTGGCATTTTCCTTCCCTCCTCCACCACCCCTCCTGGGATACCTTGGTAGTCATCCCCCTATTTGTGTGATGAATGAATAACGAATGCATGACTGTGAAGCAGCAATGACTTTATTGGCTCTGCAAGCAATGATTAAAGGGAGGAGGGGAGGGTGGTTAGCTTACAGGGAAGTAGAGTGAACCAAGGGGTGGGGGGGTTCATCAAGGAGAAACAAACAGAACTTTCACACCGTAGCCTGGCCAGTCATAAAACTGTTTTTCAAAGCTTCTCTGATGCGTACCGCGCCCTCCTGTGCTCTTCTAACCGCCCTGGTGTCTGGCTGCGCGTAACCAGCAGCTAGGCGATTTGCCTCAACCTCCCACCCCGCCATAAACGTCTCCCCCTTACTCTCACAGATATTGTGGAGCACACAGCAAGCAGTAATAACAGTGGGAATATTGGTTTCGCTGAGGTCTAAGCGAGTCAGTAAACTGCGCCAGCGCGCCTTTAAACGTCCAAATGCACATTCTACCACCATTCTGCACTTGCTCAGCCTGTAGTTGAACAGCTCCTGACCACTGTCCAGGCTGCCTGTGTACGGCTTCATGAGCCATGGCATTAAGGGGTAGGCTGGGTCCCCAAGGATACATATAGGCATTTCAACATCCCCAACAGTTATTTTCTGGTCTGGGAATAAAGTCCCTTCCTGCAGCTTTTGAAACAGACCAGAGTTCCTGAAGATGCGAGCATCATGCACCTTTCCCGGCCATCCCACGTTGATGTTGGTGAAACGTCCCTTGTGATCCACCAGAGCTTGCAGCACTATCGAAAAGTACCCCTTGCGGTTTATGTACTCGGCGGCTTGGTGCTCCGGTGCCAAGATAGGGATATGGGTTCCATCTATAGCCCCACCACAGTTAGGGAATCCCATTGCAGCAAAGCCATCCACTATGACCTGCACATTTCCCAGGGTCACTACCCTTGATATCAGCAGATCTTTGATTGCGTGGGCTACTTGCATCACAGCAGCCCCCACAGTAGATTTGCCCACTCCAAATTGATTCCCAACTGACTGGTAGCTGTCTGGCGTTGCAAGCTTCCACAGGGCTATCGCCACTCGCTTCTCAACTGTGAGGGCTGCTCTCATCTTGGTATTCATGCGCTTCAGGACAGGGGAAAGCAAGTCACAAAGTTCCATGAAAGTGCCCTTACGCATGCGAAAGTTTCGTAGCCACTGGGAATCGTCCCAGACCTGCAACACTATGCGGTCCCACCAGTCTGTGCTTGTTTCCCGAGCCCAGAATCGGCGTTCCACAGCATGAACCTGCCCCATTAGCACCATGATGCATGCATTGTCAGGGCCCATGCTTTCAGAGAAATCTGTGTCCATGTCCTGATCACTCACGGGACCGCGCTGACGTCGCCTCCTCGCCCGGTATCGCGTTGCCATGTTCTGGTGCTGCATATACTGCTGAATAATGCGTGTGGTGGTTAATGTGCTCCTAATTGCCAAAGTGAGCTGAGCGGGCTCCATGCTTGCCGTGGTATGGCGTCCGCACAGAAAAAAGGCGCGGAACGATTGTCTGCCGTTGCTCTGACGGAGGGAGGGGCGACTGACGACACGGCTTACAGGGTTGGCTTCAGGAAGCTAAAATCAACAAAGGGGGTGCCTGTACATCAAGGAGTATTTCAGGCAGGACTGCACGGAGGGTTCCAATAAGAAATGGTGCACCTAAGTTATCGTTGTTATTGGAACAAGGAGGTTAGCCTGGCCTCTGATTGATACATGGCTAGATTTACCTCGCTGCACCTTCTCTGTGAGTGACTGCAGTGTGACCTAGAGGAATGAGTCCCCTAGACAGGGGAGGAGGCAAATGAGTACAAAACAAATCTGGTCTATTTCTTGTTTTGACCCACTCCATCTATCTTTTACATCTTTGGCTGGCAGCAGACGGTGCAGAAGGACTGCATGCCATCCACATCTCATGGCTGCTCGGCAGAAGATGGTACAGTACGCCTGCTAGCCATCCCCATCTCTTGCCTGCCTGGCAGAAGATGGTGCAATACGACTGCTAGCAATCCTCATCTCTTGCCTGCCTGGCAGAAGATGGTACAGTACGACTGCTAGCAGTCCGTATCGCCTGCCTGCTCACCATAAGACGGTTCAATAGGACTGACTGCAGGACTAAAGAGAATGACCTGGTCAAGTCACTCCAAATTTAGTCCCTGCGCCCATGTCTGCCCAGGCGCTCCCAGCCGACGCGGCCAGGAGCACCTCGGACACGATGAGGACGACTACCAATCGTATTGCACCGTCTGCTGCCAGAAGGCAAGGGGTTGCTGCTACTGTGCAGCAAAGCCGTACCGCGTCTGCCAGCACCCAGGAGACATAGGGTGACGGTTACCTGAGCGGGCTCCATGCTTGCTGTGGTATGGCGTCTGCACAGGTAACTCAGGAAAAAAGGCGCGAAATGATTGTCTGCCCTTGCTTTCACGGAGGGAGGGAGGGAACGGGGGCCTGACGACACGTACCCAGAACCACCCGCGACAATGTTTTAGCCCCATCAGAGCGCTCCATTGTGACTGCTCTGGACAGCACTCTCAGATGCCCGATTGTTTGCCATTGCTCTGACGCTGGGAGGGGCGCTTACAGGGTTGGCTTCAGGGAGCTAAAATCAACAAAGGGGGTGGCTTTACATCAAGGAGTATTTCAGGCAGGACTTCACAGAGGGTTCCAATAAGAAATGGTGCACCTAAGTTATTGTCCTTATTGGAGCAAGAAGGTTAGCCTGGCCTCTGATTGATACATGGCTAGATTTACCTCGCTGCACCTTGACTGCAGTGTGATCTAGAAGAATGAGTCCCCTAGACAGGGGAGGGGGGGGAAGCAAATGAGTACAAAACAAATCTGGTCTATTTCTTGTTTTGACCCACTCCATCTATCTTTTACATCTTTGGCTGGCAGCAGACGGTGCAGAAGGACTGCATGCCATCCACATCTCATGACTGCTCGGCAGAAGATGGTACAGCACGACTGCTAGCAGTCCGTATCGCCTGCCCGCTCACCATAAGACGGTTCAATAGGACTGACTGCAGGACTAAAGAGAATGACCTGGTCAAGTCACTCCAAATTTAGTCCCTGTGCCCATGTCTGCCCAGGCGCTCCTGATCGACCTCACAGAGGCGACCAGGAGCACCTCAGACATGACGATGACGGCTACCAGTCGTACTGTACCGTCTGCTGCCACAAGGCAAGGGGTTGCTGCTACTGTGTAGCAATGCCGTACCGCGTCTGCCAGCACCCAGGAGACATAGGGTGACGGTTACCTGAGCGGGCTCCATGCTTGCCATGGTATGGCGTCTGCACAGGTAACTCAGGAAAAAAGGTGCGAAATGATTGTCTGCCCTTGCTTTCACGGGGGGAGGGAGGGAACGGGAGGCTGACGATATGTACCCAGAACCACCCGCGACAATGTTTTAGCCCCATCAGGCATTGGGATCTCAACCCAGAATTCCAATGGGCAGCGGAGACTGCGGGAACTGTGGGATAGCTACCCACAGTGCAACGCTCCGGAAGTCGACGCTTGCCTCGGTACTGTGGAAGCGCTCCGCCGAGTTAATGCACTTAATGCACTTAGAGCATTTTCTGTGGGGACACACACACTCGAATTTATAAAACCGATTTCTAAAAAACCGACTTCTATAAATTCGACCTTATTCCGTAGTGTAGACATACCCATAGATGGTATAGGGGGTCCACGGTCATTCCTCCCCATCAGTCTCAGAGGGAGGCCATGCCTCCTCACTATCCTGTGTCTGTAAAGACAATGCTCAATGGAGAATTAGCAATCTCAGGGCTCTGGGACTCTGGCAGGACAAAGTAACAAACCATTTGAAGGGCTCTGGCCTTCGGGGCAGGGTAGAATGACAAACAGTGTGACACTGTGCCTCAAAGAAGCACCCTGGCACCCCCATATTCACCACTATCATACAATTGTTGTTTTTGTACAAAGTATGTCTTATGGGGTATCATTTTAAAAGACTTTATCTTTTGAATATCAATATCCTGTTGAATTGTATGGGAAGTTATGAAGTTTTGCTATGTGTGTTACTGAAATATGATGGTTCACAACCAGACTTTCAGGTACAACAATGGAGCAGCCAGTCAGCGTGGCTGGCCCAATCAGAGGAATCCATACTACAAAGGGCTACCCCAGGAACTGCATACAATGGAAACCAATCAGAGATGTGACGTATACAGTGGAGATGGCTTGATTCACATCATAGCAAAGGATTTTTCCAGCAAGCTGGAAGAAACTTTAAAAGGGGGAAGTGACATCATCACTTGGCCTCATTCCTCCCCCAACTCAACACCTGGAAACATGTCTGGAGAACAAAGACTCAACTGGACAGGTGGTTCCAGGCTGGAAAGGAGAATCCCAATCTGCAAATTAAGGAACAATACCGTCAGGGTGAGACACTGCTTGATTCAAATCCTATCTAATTTATAGAACTCAGATTGAGGTTTTACTTTCATATCTTAGGTAATCAGCTTTGATCTGTATGCTTACTACTTATAATCACTTAAAAATCTATCTTCTTTCTGTGGTTAATAAAGATGTTTTATTTTTTACCTAAAAAGGTGCGTTTTGGTTGAAGTGCTTGGCGTACAAAAGCTGGTGCATGTCAATTTTCCTCTGTAGAAGTGGCAGATTGAGTAATGAACTTACACTGGTCAGGCTTCTGGGCTCTTAGTCTGGGGAGCTGGGGGAATTGGCTGGAGTCTCTCTAGTGTCAGCTTATGAGTGGCTAGGAGAAGCATTCATGTAATTCAGCTGAATGTATCCCTGACTGTGAATGTTTGTGTGACTACAGGACCTGGAGAGGTTTTCAGCTTGTCACAGCATGACAGTGTGAGAGAGCCTAGGTTGGTAAGCCAGAGGGCTCGGCGGTACCCAGTTCCAGGGTATCACAAACAGTTTAAAGGGCTCTGGCCTTCAGGCAGACAGCAGAAAAAGGCAGGCCTCTTGGCCTGGGGTGGGGTGGCCACAGGGAATGTGGGACCCAGGCCCACCATACTGCACTGGGTTCCAGCCCAGGGCCTAGCAGTTGCAGATTGTTCCACCCCTGGGTCAGTGGAGATCTCACTGAAACATGCTTACGCTATTGTCTGGTGTCCCTGGGATACTTCTTACTGCCCCTTGGAATGTACCTCTGTTTCCCTGGGGTACATGGCCATTGACAGTTCCAGCAGCTCCTCCAGGTACTGGTCAGTCAACAGTACCAGCACCTCCTCTGAGCCCTCAGCGTGGCAGAGCTCGGTCTCAGGTGCAGGGCTCAGCGGCAGGTGAGACATGCCTGCTTCCTCTCCAGCTCTCCCACAACTTAGCTGCAGGGCCTTCCTTTTAAACTTCCTGCCCCACCCGTCTGTTCCAGCAGGGGGCATGGCTTGCCTGGCTCACTAGGGAGTGGAAAGTGGTTCCTCCCCTTCAGTCTTAGAGGGAGACCACGCCTCCTTGCTACAGGTGGTTACAGAAGACCTCATTCACGTTCCTAACAAATACTGCAGTACAACTGGGTATTGAGGGCTTTAACATGGATTATTAACAGCAGAAATATTGTAGGCAACAAGGAGGACATCAGTGAATTGAAAATCTGTCCACTGAGGCACGTAGTAGGGTAGTAGTAGTGATGAATGGCAAAGCAGTGACAATGTGTTATTCCCCAAACCAGGAAAGGAAGCACAAGCACTATTGAAAGGAAGTTTTAAAAGCCAAAATATAGCAGACTCCTGCAGTTAAACAGAACAATCATACTATTTACCATTTCCTATAGTGCTTTACTAATTAATTCGCTGTCACAATCCATATGACGTGGCTAAGTATTGTCCCATTTTAACAACTGAGGTCAGTAGGGCCTGATTAGAGAGGTACAGAAAAATTAGTGGGGCTGATTTCACAATTTCCAGAGGTGTCACATAAGAGTTGCAGAGGCTTTGTGTGATGACATGGGAAAACATCTATTTCTTACAAATTGTGTGTGTGTATGTGTGTGTCTCCCTGTTCTGTTGTGTATTGCTGTCTGCCTGAATGCACAGAGTTAAATCAATAGAGGCTGTAAAGGCACTGATACAGAACCAAGCAGGAAAGGTAAAACAGTAACAGATAAGACAGCCTCTCAGGTACCAGTTTCAAGAGAGTTAAGAGAACACTGGCTTCATCATCAACTGGGTGGGGGAGAAATTATCTAGTGACTACATCCAGGCTGTGATGTTTACTCTTCCCAAGGCTAATTCTGGGATCAAAACATCACAGGACCCTGACTAGTTAAAGTGCCTCTGGCACAAGGGCAGGGAAAAGTGGCCAGAGAAGCTAATCAGGATGTGTCAGTGAAGAAGCTGACGGAGACAGAGTATGCCTGTACTGCAATCAGAGTTGTGTTTGCTGCTCAGGTGGGCATTGTGATACTACACCGCATATTCTTCATAGTGATATGATATGATTATGGCATAATTATGATCATCGAATCATAGGTTCATAGGACTGGAAGGGACTTTGAGAGGTCATCTATTCCTGCCATGAGTGTAGGGGACCGGACTAAGTAGACCATTCCTGACAGGTGTTTGTCTAACCTGCTCTTAAAAGTCTCCAGTGATGGAGATTCCACAACTTCCCTTTTATTTATTTATTCCAATTTATTCCCTTTTATTTATTTATTCCAACTGGCAATTTATTCCAGTGCTTAACCACTCTGACAGTTAGGAAGTTTTTCCTATGTCCAACCTAAACCTCCCTTGCTGCAATTTAAGCCCATTGCTTCTTGTCCCATCCTCAGAGGTTAAGAACAATTTTTCCTCCCTCCTCCTTGTAACAACCTTTTAAGTACTTAAACTGTTATGTCCCCCTCAGGGCATATCTACACTCATCTCCAGAGTGATCAATCCAGCATCGACAGGGGAGCGTCAGCAGTCTATCGACCACAGTGAAGACACCACAGTAAGTAGCTCTAAGTACGTTGACCTCAGCTACACTATTTTTGTAGCTGAAGTTGCATAACTTAGACCAACTTAGCTCGCCTCCCACTGTAGACCAGGCCTCAGTCTTCTCTTATCCAGGCTAAACAACCCTCCTTTTTTTCCCCTCCAATCTTCCCTCACAGGTCATGTTTTCTAGACCGTTAATCATTTTTGTTGCTCTTCTCTGGACTCTCTCCAATTTGTCCACATCCTTCCTGAAATGTGATGCCCAGAACTGGACACAATAGTCCAGCTGAGGCCTAATCAGTGCAGAGTAGAGTGGAAGAATTACATCTCATGTCTTGCTTACAACACTCCTGCTAATACATCCCAGAATGATGTTTGCTCCCCCTCCCACCAACAGTGTTACACCGTTTACTCATTTAGCTTGTGGTCCACTATGACCCCCAGATTCCTTTCCACAGTACTCCTTCCTAGGCAGTCATTTTCCATTTTGTATGCATCCAACTGATTGTTATGTCCTAAATGAAGTACTTTGCATTTGTCCTTAAATTTCATCCTATTTACTTCAGCCCATTTCTCCAGTTTGTCCAGACGATTTAGAATTTTAATCCTATCCTCCAAAGCACTTGCAACCCCTCCCAGCTTGGTATCACCTGCAAACTTTTATAAATGTACTCTCTATGGAGCAAGTCCTCAATGAATCAGTTCTGAAGCACTTAGAGGAAAGTGATCAGGAACAGTCAGCATGGATTCACCAAGGACAAGTCATGCCTAACTAATCTAATTGCCTTCTATGACGAGATAAATGGCTCTGTGGATGAGGGGAAAGTATGGACGTGTTATTCCTTGACTTTAGCAAAGCTTTTGACGTGGTCTCCCACAGTATTCTTGCCAGCAAGTTAAAGAAGTATGGGCTGGATGAATGGACTATAAGGTGGATAGAAAGCTGGCTAGATCGTTGGGCTCAACGGGTAGTGATCAATGGCTCCATGTCTAGTTGGCAGCCGGTATCAAGCGGCGTGCCCCAAGGGTCGGTCCTCGGGCCGGTTTTGTTCAATATCTTCATAAATGATCTGGAGGATGTGTGGACTGCACCCTCAGCAAGTTTGCAGAGGACACTAAACTGGGAGGAGTGGTAGATACGCTCGAGGGTAGGGATAGGATACAGAGGGACCTAGACAAATTAGAGGATTGGGCCAAAAGAAATCTGATGAGTTTCAACGAGGACAAGTGCAGAGTCCTGCACTTAGGACGGAAGAATCCCATGCACCGCTACAGCCTAGGGACCGAATGGCTAGGCAGAAATTCTGCAGAAAAGGACCGAGGGGTTACAGTGGACAAGAAGCTGGATATGAGTCAGTAGTGTGCCCTTGTTGCCAAGAAGGCTAACGGCATTTGGGCTGTATAGGTAGGGGCATTGCCAGCAGCTCAAGGGATGTGATCGTTCCCCTCCGGTCGACACTGGTGAGGCTTCATCTGGAGTATTGTACCCAGTTTTGGGCCCCACAGTACAAGAAGAATGTGGAAAAATTGGAAAACATCCAGCGGAGGGGAATAAAAATGATTAGGGGACTGGAATACATGACTTATGAGGAGAGGCTGAGGGAACTTATGCAGAAGAGAAGAATGAGGGGGGATTTGAGAGCTGCTTTCAACTACCTGAAAGGGGGTTCCAAAGAGGATGGATCTAGACTGTTCTCAGTGCTAGCAAATGATAGAACAAGGAGTAATGGTCTCAAGTTGCAATGGGGGAGGTTTAGATTGGATATTAGGAAAAACTTTTTCACTAGAAGGATGGTGAAGCACTGGAATGTGTTACCTAGGGAGGTGGTGGAATCTCCTTCCTTAGAGGTTTTTAAGGTCAGGCTTGACAAAGCCCTGGCCGGGATGATTTAATTGGGGATTGGTCCTGCTTTGAACAGGGGGTTGGATTAGATGACCTCCTCAGGTCAACCCTGATAGTCTATGATTCTATGCCATTATCTAAATCATTGATGAAACTATTGAATAGAACTGGACCCAGAACGAATCCCTGCTGGACCCCACTCGTTATGTCCTTCCAGAATGACTGGGAACCACTGATAATTACTTTCTGGGAATGGTTTTCCAACCAGTTTTGCACCCACCTTAGTGTAGCTCCATCTAGGTTGGATTTCCCTAGTTTATGAGAAGATCATGCAAGACAGTATCAAAAGCTTTAATGAAGTCAAGATATACCATATACCACTTCCCCCCACCCCCATCCACAGGGCTTGTTACCCTGTCAAAGAAAGCTATCAGATTGGTTTGACATGATTTGTTCTTGACAAATCCATGCTGACTATTACTTTTTACTTCATTATCATCTTCTAGATGTTTGCAAATTGATTGCTTAATTATTTGCTCCATTATCTTTCCGAGTACAGAAAGCTGACTGGTCTATAATTCCCTGGGTTGTCCTTACTTCCCTTTTTATAGATGGGCACTATATTTGCCCTTTTCCAGTCTTCTGGAATCTCTCCCATCTTCCATAACTTTTCAAAGATAATTGCTAATGGCTCAGATATCTCCTCAGTCAGCTCCTTGAGTATTCTAGGATGCATTTCATCAGGCCCTGGCAGGGGTGAAAGTAACTTAAAGGACTTACTGGTACACCAGAGTCCTGAGTGAAGGCATGGCCTCAAGCAGAAGAGGCAATTTAAAGGCCCCGAGGCTCTGGCTGGGAGCCGTGGGGCCTTTAAATCACCCCAGAGCTACCAGCTGCAGAGGCGGCTGGGAGCCCCGGGGCTCGGGGGTGAATTAAAGGGCCTGGAACTCTGTTCACCGCAGAGCTCTGGGCATTTTAAATCCCTGCTGGAGCCTGGCTGCCAGAGCCCCAGCAGCCAGGCTCAGGCAGGGATTTAAAGGGCCCAGTGCTCCAGCCACTGCGGGGAGTCCCCGCCTGAGCCCTGCTGCCAGAGCTCCAGTAGCACTTTAAAGGGCCCGGGGCTCCCCGCAGTGGCAGGAGTACCAGGCCTTTAAAATCACCACCAGAGAAGCCGGTCCTGTCCGGCACAGCGTACTGGCTCTTGCCAGTACGCCATACCAGACCGGCGTACTTTCACCTCTGGGCCCTGGTGACTTGAAGACATCTAAATTTGTCTAAGTAATTTTAACTTCTTTCCCTGTTTTAGTCTCTTCTGATCCTACCTCATTTTCCACTGGTATTCACTATGTTAGACGTCCAATCACCCCCAACCTTCCTGGTGAAAACTGAAACAAAGTAGTCATTATGCACCTCTACCATTTCCACATTTTCTATTATTATTTTTCCCTCTTCCTTGACTAATGGTCAATTTATTACAAGATGGGAAATGTAAAGTATTATTGGAAAAGTTATGATTTGCTGAATATGATTATCCTATTTGTGCATGTATCATTTTTGTATCTGAAGTTATGAATATTGACTATATCTATTTCAAATGTGGTTTAACCCTGGGTAACATCCACTAGGCAAAAAGGCTTTAGTCTAGCCAGCTGGTTGTGAAGGGTCTATTCAGGGTAATGGGACATTAGGAAAAACAATAGGCCTTAGAAGAAGTTTATCCCCCACCTGGTGAGCCTCCCTGAGAATGCTACAAACAGCCTATAAGTAATGGCTGCTATCATTCAGCAAGGGCATGTGACCAGATCACATAACACTGAACTCCATTTTGTTACCTGTATTTTTCCACAAACTGGCTGGGAATTGAGTTTGGAACGAAGGGTTCCCGCCCTATGTTAAAGCTATATAAGGTGGGGTATGACATCATCTAGGGGCCTCACTCCCCATACAAGAGAATTCCTGGAAACGCCTGAGGAACAAAGACTGAACTGGCAGAAGTGCTGGTCCCAGGCTATAGGAATTTCTAGCCTGTGTATGGAAACCTGGTGGACTACTTGCATCATCAACCAGGGTGAGAAATTGCTAATTCAGATCCAATCTTTCTAGTATTTTAGGCTTAGTTGGCAGTTTTGTTTATTAGGTAGTTTGCTTTGATCTGTTTGCTATCACTTATAATCCCTTAGAAATCTATCTTTAGTTAAACATGATTTTTGCTTTATCTACATCAGTGTGCCCTCAAGTGAAGCGTCTGGGAAAAATCTCAGATTGGTTAACACAAGTTTGTTGCATATTCCTCTCCACATTGAGGGAGAGGCAAACTGGATAATAAATTCTTACTGGTCAGGGTTTCCACCAGGAAAGGACTCTATAGCTCTAGGGTCTTAGGCTGGGGATTCTTTTGGCTGTAGCCTCTCTATTGTTGTTGGTTCATGCAGTGACTGGCCGCTGCATGCAACTGCAGCTGAATATGTCCTGCATATGTGAATGCTGGTCGGAGTGTAGGATGGAGCAGTCTCTAGCTTGTCAAAGCAGCACAGTACTAAGAGGGAGCCCAGGCTGGTGAGTCAGAGGCTCAGTAGTACTGTACTTCAGTTCCAGACTGCACCCCAAGGGTGACAACCCATCACAGGCATACCCATACTAGCTTTTACCTACCTAGCATAGCTAAAAATAGCTGTGAAAATGCAGTGGTGCAGGCTGTACAAGCATGCTGGTGACCCTAGGGACCTACTCATGTCCCTGGCTTGCAGTGAGGTCCATGCAGCTATTTTTAGTCATGCTGGTTAAATTAAAAGTAGCAAGGATATGCCAATCTGAGCTGCAATCACCTCCAATTATAGTGTGGAGACACTCTAAGACGCAGAGGGAGAAGGCTGCAAGCAGTATAGGCTGGGTCTCTCAACTCAGAAATGGAGAAATAAGCCAGACCACCTGAGCTATGGCTAGAGAGGTTACAATTAAGTACGAGAACATGCATGTAGGTCTCTTAAATTCACTTCTCTCAGCACTGCACATCTTTGGGACAGAACATATCATGCTTTGTCTGAAGGATGCAGTCTGTTTCACTGCAAAGGTGTGCTGTCACAGCTTCCAAAAGAAAAACCCTGATTGGATCTAACTCAAGCTGGACCTGCTGAATTAGTCATGGTTGGTTGCCAGGGGCTGTTACTTAAAGTGGTTGGGTCAGTTTCTCACCCCAAGAGAGAAGTGGAGGCAGAATTCTGTTACTTGAAAGGGGGCTTGCACTTGGGAAACTAGGACAGGATCTCACCTGGGTCAGCCCAACTACTGAATGACACTTAGCACTTCTGAAAAATCAAGCCCTCGTATGACTTGCCCAAAGACACGTGGCAGAGCTGAGAACTGAAGTTAAGTTGTTTGAGTCCCAATCCACCTCACCATCTTTCAGCTTCGGGGCTGATGGATAATCTTTCAATCTTTAATAAAAGTGGCAATTAAGCATTTGTCTTAATTACTTACGTAATGTACTAACTAAATCACTATCGCTCAATAGCAACTCCAGCTGAATTAAACAATCCCTTCTCCTCCCAGCATACCAATACACACAGTAAACAATCACTAGACATTTTGTGTCTAGTTAAGTGACCTCTGATTGTGTCTGTATGACACTACTACCGATACCTATCCTGCAGGATGTCACTTTTTTCATTCTAGTGTCCTTTATTTTATTACATGTTTTTTCTGTTTAATCTGTATTAGACCCTCACTGTTCACTTAAATAAGATTTGGGGGCCAAATGCACCCGCGACGCAACTAGGCTGACTACAGTAGAGTGATCCCAGGAGTTAATTTAGCCGTCTACAATCAGAAGTAGTAACTTTTCCTGCACGTTTCCTTAAACCCACCATACATTTTCACAGCATTCATAATAAGTCAGTAATTGCAGCTTCTCTCGTTTGTCTTCAGAGTATGAATTTGCAAACATTCCACATTTCCTGTATGTGGAAGCACATGTTTTGGGTTTGGACACTTCCATTAGTTTCAGGAAATATCAATAGTAATTACATTGGAATCTGGGAACCAGTTAATTGGGCTTAAACATTTGGCCAAATCTAAACCCAACCTAGTTTTGAGCCATGCCTGGGTAGAATCTCTGGTACGGAAGTAAGGAAACATGTTAGCTAAATTTATGATTTCTGCCTCCCTCATTCTGAGTTGTCTCAAGGGTTGCACAATTTATGAAGAGGAGTGTGAAATCACCCATAACTATAATCTTGTTACGCTCTCATGCCTTTCTCATTTCACCACATATTTCACTTGCCTGTCTCTTTTGTCCTGGAAGTCTATATCATATTCATCCCTATTATCTTTGTCAGGCCTCTTATTCAGGAGTAGACTACCAGCTAGCTCATTACACAAATTTTAAATTTAAGCAATTTTCTTTTTCCATGTATTTTCTCCATGTAATGCAAAGCCACAGACACATCACAACCCTAAATCCTTTTGTTCCCCCTTGTCTATTTTTTCCATAGGTATCATTTCCTTTCCTATTCCAGATCCTATCCCATCCTCAGAGACTGTATCTGTGAAACTTAGCATCCTAAGAAATATTTTCCATGTCTGACCACAAACATCATGAACTCCTTTTCACCGAGTCACACTACTCTGCACAGGGCTGGCTTGAGGAATTTGCAGAAGATTCTTTGTGATACATCCAAAATTAACAGACTCATTGATAAATGTGTATTGCAAGTTGGGAGGAATGGGAAGAGGGTATCTTTAGATCCTCTTTTCCCTCCAGCTTCCTGATGCAGAAGAGAAGTCCAAGTAATTGTAAATTTTGCCTAGTTGCCAAAATTTGAGAGACATTTGTTCAAATAAGCTGTAGATCTGAGGACATCAGACACTGGTGGGTTGTTTGTTCATTCTGATGCACTATAGGATATATTGTCTTTTACAAACATTAGCCATTTAACCATCCTTTAAGGTAGATACATATTATCCCTATTTTACAGATTTGGGAATTAAGCCAAAAAGATCATTTGACTTGTTGAGAACTAAAGGAGGAGTCAATATTAGGGCAGGATTAGAATCCAGAATCTAGTCCACACTGCATCAGGCTATTGAGCTGTCTCTCTTTGTGGACAGAGATCACTGGCTAATCAGCAATGCTGGCTCAGCTATAGGCAGCTAGCTAGAAAGGAGCCATGGGTGCCTTCAAGCATCTGCCAATGCAGTTGCCTTTACAATTACAAACTTGATCTGGATTGCGCCAAAAATCAAACTTGTTTTTCATGGACTCCTAAAGGACATTTGCAGGAAGACTAAATAACCTGTGACCTTTATGAAAATTCAGTTTCCAAATTTCAACTCTGGCAATGGGTTTACTTTGGTTTATATATTTGAGGCTGCTTTGCAAGGTAAAGAACTAAAGAATTACTTTTTTGGAAAATGAAAGCGGAGATTTCCCTTTACATTTTTATGTCCCTCCTACCCCTATCCTGGAGGAAGGAACAGCTTCTAAAGCTTGGCAAATGTTCCAAAAAAAGTATTTGCAAACATTCTTTTGACTAAAAATCACAATTTGCTTTGACATTCATAAACCCTTTAATTCACTTTGCATATATATTTTTGATGGCAAAATTTTGTTTGCAATAATGTTTGCATAAAGGGAAAGTGCCAAATAGTCAAATATACTCATACAAATCTGAATTAGTATGCTAATACTTGTACAAATATAAATGGTGTGACATGATCATGTAGCTGTCACAAAATTTTGTGGAAAATATCCAGTAACAAAGAAAAATACCATGTGACTTCAGTAACAAAATCATATTGCAACTGACAGATTGCAGTACAAATAGCAAGTGCTTACAGAAATATTTGTGGGAAATAGTTTACAAGCAATCCATAGGCTGAAATATTGTTTGCATAAGCCATTTGTCACATAATTTTGAGTAACTAACAAAAAGTAAAAAAAAGTCTGGTTCAGATAATTTACTAACAAAAAGTGAATTGAGTTAATCAAATAAATAGTTTGCTGCAAACACTTTGTTCAGCTATTTGTGCCTTGATTTACTTTTGACACATATGCTGAGAATTTCATACATATTGATTTTCATTTCCCTCTTTTTCCTCCAATTGCATTGTTTTATATAGGTTTTGGGCTGTGGTTCATTTTCACCTTCCCAGCACAATAATTTGGGGGTGACAGGAATTGTATTCTCTTAATGTAGGTTTCCTCTTTCAGCTTACAAGTCAAAGATATAATACAGCACCACGTTAACACTCTTCATTGCATTTCTACCACAGTTCAAATGAACCCATCCTTTTTATTCTCTAGAAGCCAACTACAGGATTATTGCAGTCTACAATCGCTTTTTATGCCCTAGGGATCCTCTTTCTTGTTTAGACTAGGATAATATAGATAAATTGCATCTGTTTGAACATGGTTCTGATTAATACTGTGTCAAACATCCTGGAAATACTTAGCTTTCAGTTCAGGTTTCTTGTTACCTAGTTAATTAGGGTTGTGTGTGCGTGCGCTCACAGGTGCCAATAAGGGATTATTAACTAAAGCAAATGAAGAGAATCACCCACTGAAAGATTGCTGGGCGTGCCCCTGGCGGGGATTACACCCTCTGTTTCTCCTTTTGAGTCTGTACAGTGATGGCAGCACTTTTCTGTGATACATTTTCAAGGAGTAAATCATGTCTGTGCCCACTGATGTGGAAATTGTTACATTAGCACCAGGGGCAATGATGGAAGGATAGTTAAAAATAATTAGGAAGAAAAAGTTTGCATGGGGCCAAGTGCTTGGATTGGGTCAGCTGGTATAAGTGATTAGATAGGTACACAGTAACACACCATTGCTGTAAAAGTAGCCATTAAAAAAACTGGGACGGGGGAGGTGTTGAAGGAATAATTAGCAATGATTCCCTTTCTTTTGTTCTCTTGCTAGACTAACTCCCACAACCTGAAGAGTTTACTCCAAGACAAGTGGCTTAGTACAAGATCTCAGGCAGACTGCCTGTACCTGGCATAGGTTGCAAACTTAGCACAGATAAAAGGAAAGAAGAAAAACAGGGCAGACACTCCACACACAAATGCCCCAGTGGAGAGTGCCCCAGGAGATCACCCTATCACCTTTCAATAAGATGATTTTTCTCCTCCCTCATTTCAATGGATTTATTATAATAATGAAAGGGAAGGTGAACAGCAAAGCAGGATTTCATAATTTGTGGTTTGTCATGATTTCTTAGACAAACTGTCTAAGACAAATTACACCATATCTATAAGTGATACTAGCATTAAAGCTTGCTTTTAGCCAGCTAAGTCTTCTTAGTATCAACTAACTTTTAATTGGACAAGACAGCATGCTACATTATCTGGTAACTCCCTACTTCTGGACTTGAGCTATATGTACTGCAGAATTGCTGTTCTGTAGTAAATAAATCCTAGATTCAAGCACAGGAAGAACCTCTAGGGCAATAATGGTCTTGTGTTTTCCCCTCTCCTGACAGCTACAATAAAGAAAATAAATCAGGATCTCTCTCTTCAGCGTACCCATTTTTAACCTACTGGCCCTTACTACTAGAAATTTGCTGACCTACACTTTAGCTCCTGCATGAGCATAGGTGGAAGTACCCATTACAATTTCTCTGATGACATGAAATTGATTACAAGTCTTGATCTATGCTGCAGACAAATATTTTGGAGACTATTCCCAGCTTATTTCATGGTAGTTTCAGCTCAGAGCCTGCCACCTTTTCCTACGAATATATAGATCTCTTGTTCACTGTAGCAGCGCAATTTCTTATGCACATTCTTAGATCCATATACTCCAAGACCAGACGGCACCATTGTAATAATCTAGTCTGACCTGTATAACACAAGCCACAGAACTTCCCCAAAATAATTCCTAGAGCAGATCTTTTAGAAAGAGCCACTCTGGATTTAAAAATTGCTAGCGATGGAAATCCACCACAACTTCTTGGTAAACTGTTCAAATGGTTAATTACCCTCACTGTTAAGAAAAATGTACATCCTATTTCCACTCTGAATTTATCTAGTTTCAACTTCCACCCACTGGACAAAGTTATACCTTTCTCTGCTAGACTGAAGAGCCCACTATCAGACATTTGTTCTCCATGTAGGTACGTCTAGATCAATCAAGTCACCCTTAGCCTTCTCTTTGTTAAGATAAGTAGACGGGTGTCCTGGCACCTATAAGGCATGTTTTCTAATCCTTTAATCAATCATTCTCATGGCTCTTCTCTGAACTCTCTAATTTATCAACATCCTTCTTGAACTGTGAGCACCAGCACTGGATTCAGCAGCAGTCATTCCAGTGCCAAATACAGAGGTAAAACAACCTTTCTACTTCTACTCAAGATTCCCCTGCCATGCATCCAGTGATGGCATTAACCCTTTGGGCCACAGTGCCACAGAGGGAGCTCATGTTCAGCTGATTATCTACTATAACCCCCAACGTTTTTCAGAGTCACTGCTTCCCAGGATAGAGCCCCCACCCAGTATGTATGACCTAAATTCTTTGTTCCTAGAAGTATCGATTTACATTTAGATGAATTAAAAGACACTGTTTGCTTGTGCCCCCATCTTACCAAGTGATCCAGATTGCGCTGTCAGGGACCTGTCCCCACTCCTCCAATTTCTGGTCATCTGCAAACTTATCAGTGATGATTTTAGGTTTTCCTCCAGGTTATGGATAAAAAAAGTTAGTGTAAGGCCAAAGACTGATCCCTATAGAACCCCACTAGAAACACACCCACTGATTATTTCCCATTTACAATTACATTTTGAGACCTATCAGTTACCCAGCTTTTGACCATTTAATGTGTGCCTTGTTAATTTTGTAACTCAGTATTGAAAGCCATGCAGAGAGCCATGCCGAAAGATTCATTCCAGTCCTGCATAATTTCTGCTTGATAGCAGACAGGAAGGCAGTTTCCAGGACTTCCAGTTCCTCAGTTGCAATAGTTCTATCCTCGCTTTTAACAATTCTATACATAAGTGATGAGGGGACGGTTAACCACAATGGTGACTAAAATGCACCCTATTGTTCAGTGGTATTTATAACAGTTTCTCAAGTTTCAAACTTTACCAGCTGGAGAATCTTTTCTAAGATTGGTATTTACTTTTCAATCAGTGGCAAATGTCTGCTTCTTACCAGTAGCAGCAGACATCTTTTCCACATTAGTTATGCTACCTTACTCTCCCGCTTTGATCCGTCTGCTGTTACAAATGTTATAAAATGTAGAAGCTAGACAGGTAGCCAAAAGCCAAAAAAGTTGATAGTCATGTACATGATACAAGTTCATGTCTTAAACTTAATCCCTCTCTCCTTCGCCATGGGAAATAAAAGGAATGTGAATAGTAGTGCACTAAGCTTCAAAGCCTTGTCCACACTAGATATTTGTGGCATAATAACCACGGTGTGGTCTCCCTAGCCTACCAGGAATACCATACACATCCATGTACAAAATTATTAGCAACAGCTGAGAAGTGATCACATCACCACATGGATTGCACTCTATCCAAGCAAGGTAAACTGCCTCTTTAATCTCCATCAGTGCCAGCCCAGCTTTAACAAGCATTGTCTTAGCAAACAAGTTTTCCAGAAGGCCTCACTTCACAGTTGCCAACTTTCACGTGGTAAATAAGCACCCTGACTTTCACAATAAGCCAAAAGTCAAGCTAATCCCATTTCAAAACATGGCCAAAACAAGCCAACCCCAAAGAACCCCAACACTGATTGTGACAAGATCCCCCCTGTATGCAGTCTGGGACTGTGGTGGGCCTGCTGTGCACCCCTGACTCTTCCCCCCACATCCTTGCCCCTGCTTGCAGGGAGCCAATAAAAAAAAAAGCAGCAACAAGCTACAAGCCAAAAACCAGCCAACAAGCAACTCACCAGCCAATTAAGCCAAAAGCAAGCCCAATTTCTGTGTGTGTGTGTGTGTGAGGGGAGGTGGGGGGTTGTTTTGTTTTTGGTGCAGGTTTGGCATGTCTGCCTCACTTCTGTAAAATAAATACATCAAGTCAGGCTGCACACTCAGATGTCACTGGACATGTCTATTAGTTAACATCCATTTCTTTGCATTCATTGTTGTCTTGGCTTCACTAGGAAAATTTTGCAAAAACTCCCACTGCTGCTCATACCAATTCAGCTCCATTTGTGCTAGCAATGTTATGTGGGGAGCCATAGTGCAGATAGAATGAGAGCTGCCACCACCAAGCTTTGGCATCTAAACCTGCGCACAGCTGATCTAATCCACGTGGGGCTTACAAAAAACAGCAACCCCTTCATACTAGACTCCAGTAGAACTGAGTGGATGTTAGCAAAAAGTGACATTTTTTGCAAGGCTGGTAGATAAGTCTTGAATTGTACCAAGCCACTTTTGAAGAAACTCTCCAAAGTCATCATATGAGCATCCTGACAGCTGGCCAGAGGCAGACATCTTACTGCTTGAGAACATCTGGGATTTTGCATGTATTCCCTGAAGACATCTGCTCAGCAAAACTCTACTTCAACTAACTCAGAGGTGGTTGAGGCAGACAGAACCTCACTAAACTGCAGCCACTAGTGTTGCTCTCTGGCTGTCCGCAGGTAACGTTTGAATATCCTCAGCTGCCTCCTGAGACACTGACAATTTTCCAAACAATGAGCAGAAATCTCTGAGCAAATAGCAAGTTCTAGCAATCCAGCCTGGTCTCCATTTTGACAGTAGTTTCAGAAAAGACTGAGCATCATAGGAGTTTGATCCCCTCATCCATATTCCCACAGGAGCTTTCTAAATCGTACACAAGCCATTAGTTCAGAGAACTGTGCCAGGAACTGTGGGATAGGTACCCAAGAAGCAGTGCCCCTGTAACTTCTGACTAGAGCTCTGTGAAGCCACAGGACAGAGATGCAGCCAAAACAAAATGCCAAATTGGGCTTACTGCACAGCTATTTGCTCAAGTGCAATCCCACTGGTGCAGTTTGCATAATTCTCTAGTGGAAGGTAGAGGAAAACAGAGCCTTGTGCTGTTCTCCCTTAGGAACTCCCTTAGTGGAGCTGTATTTAGACTCCTACCAGAGTAACGACTGCTGTGACATGGGGTTTTTTTGAGGGAAAGAGGGAGTAACAAATGGAGAAAAATTGAAACATACCATGTTCAAAGTTCCTAAGGTGTGGGAGACTGGTAGAAAAAAAGCAAAAAGATTTAGAGTTTGACTGGACAATATTAAGAAAGCTTTGGCTTCTACTTGAAAACCAGAACCTCTGCACAAAGTTCCCAGTAAACTCTTTGGATCTGTCTACAGTACGGAATTAGGCCGAATTTATAGAACTCTATTTTTTAGGAAGCGATTTTATACAGTTGATTGTGCATGTCCCCATGAAGTGCATTAAGTCGGCGGAGTGCATCACAGTACTGTGGTTAGCGTTGACTTTCGGAGCATTGCACTGTGGGTAGCTATCCCACAGTTCCCACAGTCTCCACCACCCATTGGAATTCTGGGTTAAGCTCCCAATGCCTGATGGGGCAAAAACATTGTCGCGGGTGGTTTTGGGTACATGTTGTCAGTCGCCCCTCCCTCCGTGAAACCAACAGCAGACAATCGTTTCGTGCCTTTTTTCTGTGCGGACGCCATACTGCTTTCAGCAGACGGTGCAGTAGGACTGCTAACCATAGTCATCCAACCACCGCTTCCGCTGCCACTCTGCTCTCCTGCTCATCTCGATAGCGAATTTCTCCATGTTGGCTGTCATGGGCTCCTGCTTCTGCTGCAACTCTGCTCTCATGAATCCACCTCACGGGTCCTCTTGTCGTTCTCTATAAATATCTATTCTCATGGCATCCGTCGTCAGCCACTGCTTCCACTGCAACTCTGCTCTTCTGCAGATGCCATGCCGTAGCAAGCCTGGAGCCCACTCAGATCACCACTGCAGTTATGAGCATTGTAAACACCTCATGCATTATCCTGCAGTATGTTCAGAACCAGAATCTGCAAAGGCAGGTGACAGCAGCACGGTGACAAGAGTGATGAGGACATGGACACAGACTTCTCTCAAAGTATGGGTCCTGGCAATTTGGACATCCTGGTGGCAATGGGGCAGGCTCATGTTGTGGAATGCCGATTCTGGGCCCAGGAAACAAGCACAGACTGGTGGGACTGCACAGTGTTGCAGGTCTGGGATGATTCCCAGTGGCTTCGAAACTTTCGCATGCGTAAGGGCACTTTCATGGAACTTCGAGACTTGCTTTCCCCTGCCCTGAAGTGCAAGAATACCAAGATGAGAGCAGGCCTCACAGTTCACAAGAGAGTGGCGATAGCCCTCTGGAAGCTTGCAACGCCAGACAGCTACCGGTCAGTCGGCAATCAATTTGGAGTGGGCAAATCTACTATGGGGGCTGCTGTGATGCAAGTAGCCAACACAATCACTGAGCGTGCAGGTCATAGTGGATGGCTTTGCTGCAATGGGATCCCCTAACTGTGGTGGGGCAATACACGGAACTCACATCCCTATCTTGGGACTGGACCACCTTGGCAGCCAGTACATAAACCGAAAGGGGTACTTTTCAGTGGTGCTCCAAAGCACTGGTGGATCACAAGGGACATTTCACCAACATCAACGTGGGATGGTCGGTAAAGGTACTTGACGCTCACATCTTCAGGAACTCTGGTCTGTCTGAACAGCTGCAGGAAGGGACTTACTTCCCAGACCAGAAAATAACTGATGGGGATGTTGAAAAGCCTATAGTTATCCTTGGAGACCCAGCCTACCCCTTAATGCCATGGCTCATGAAGCTATACCCAGGCACCCTGGACAGTAGTCAGGAGCTGTTCGACTACAGGCTGAGCAAGTGCAGAATGGTGGTACAATGTGCATTTGGACGTTTAAAAGCGCGCTGGCACAGTTTACTGACTCGGTTAGACCTCAGCAAAACCAATATTCCCATTGTTATTACTGCTTGCTGTGTGCTCCACAATATCTGTGAGAGTAAGGGGGAGATGTTTATGGCAGGGTGGGAGGTTGAGGCAAATCGCCTGGCCACTGATTACGTGCAGCCAGACTCCAGGGCAATTAGAAGAGCACAGCAGGGCGCGCTGCACATCAGAGCAGCTTTGAAAACCAGTTTCATGACTGGCCAGGCTACGGTGTGACAGTTCTGTTTGTTTCTCCTTGATGAAAACCCGCCCCCTTCACTCACTCTACTTCCCTATAAGCCAACCGACCTCCCCCTTCGATCACCACTTGTAGAGACAATAAAGTCATTGCTTCAAATTCATGCATTCTTTATTAATTTGTCACACAAATAGGGGGATAACTGCCAAGGTAGCCCAGGAGGGGTGGAGGAGGGGAGACCAGGCCACACTGCACTTCAAAACATATTGAATGCCAGTCTTCTGTTGCTTGGGCAGTCCTCTGGGGTGGAGTGGTTGGGTGCCCGGAGCCCCCTGCATTCTCGGGCGTCTGGGTGAGGAGGCTGTGGAACTTGGGGAGGAGGGCAGGTGGTTACACAGGGGCTGCAGCGGCGATCTGTGCTCCTGCTGCCTTTCCTGCAGCTCAACGATGTGCCGGAGCCTATCAGTTTGATCCTCCAGTAGCCTCAGCATTGCATCCTGCTTCTTCTCATCATGCTGCTGCCACCTCTCCTTGCTTTCATTTTGTGCTTTCCTGGACTCTGACATTGCTTGCCTCCATCCATTTTGCTGAGCTCTTTCAGTGCGGGAGGACTGCATGAGCTCAGAGAACATTTCATTGCAAGTGAGTTTTTTTCGCCTTCTTATCTGTGCTAGCCTCTGGGATGGAGATGATAGGGGGAGCGTTGAAACATTTGCAGCTGCGGGAGGAAAAAAAAGGGAGAGTAGTATTTCAAAAGACACTTTAGAGAACAATGGGTAGACTCTTTCACAGTGAACCAAGCTGTTAACATTACATAGCAGATGTGCTTTCAGTACAAGGTCGCACTTTGCCTCATATTGAGGACCTGCCGGTTTGGTGTGAGAGATCACACACGCAGGGCCGGGCAACAGAATTCGGCTTGCAGGCAGCCATGGTAACCCACAGTCTTTTGGCTTCTTTAACCTTCATAACATGTGGGAATGGTTTCAAACAGCAGCGCCCTCATTTCCCATACCAAGCACCCGTTGGATTGGCCATTTAAAATAGGTTGGCCATTTAAAAGGAGGGGCTGCGGTTTTCAGGTTAACATGCAGCACTAAACCCCCCCTCCCCCACCAAATTCTCTGGGATGAGTGCTTCACCCCTCCTCCCACTGCATGGCTAACAGCGGGGATGATTTCGGCACAGGCAAACAGCCCAGCAGGAATGGCCATCTCTGAATGTACCGTGATTAAAATTCCCCTATTTCAACTAGGTGACCATGAATGATATCACTCTCCTGAGGATAACACAGAGAGATAAAGAACAGATGTTGCTTGAATGCCAGCAAATACCGGGACCATACGCTGCCATGCTTTGTTATGCAATGATGCCAGACTACATGTTACTGGCCTGGCGTGGTAAAGTGTCCTACCATGGGCAGCCTTATTCCGAATAAGGCTGCCCTCCCCAGAAACCTTTTGTGAAGGCTTTGGGAGTACCTCCAGGAGAACTTCATTAAGATGTCCCTGGAGGATTTCTGCTCCATCCCCAGACCCATTAACAGACTTTTCCAGTAGCTGTACGGGCCGTGAATGCATCCCAAGTCTTCAGGGCAAATTAAACACGCTTGCTTTTAAACCATGTATTATATTTACAAAAGGTACACTCACCAGAGCTGCCTTCTCTGCCTTCAAGGTCCGGGAGCCTGCCTTGGGAGGGTATTGGATCCAGGGTGATAAACAGTTCCTGGCAGTCAGGGAGAACAGTTTCATCCTCCTCCTCCTCATCATCCCCTAAATCCTCATCCCTGTTGCATGAGACTCCCCCGTGCAGGAGTTCACTTACAGGGGTGGGGAATGGTAGGGACACCCCCTTTTTTCAAATATTTTGGCATTTCGTCTCTTGGAACAGAGTTCTGATAGCACGGATTCATCTCCCCATACAGCGATCAGATCCTGTACCTCCCGTTCGGTCCATGCTGAAGCTTTTTTGCGATTCTGGGACTCCATGGTCACCTCTGCTGATGAGCTCTGCATGGTCACCTGTGCCACGCTGGTCAAATAGGAAATGAAATTCAAAAGTCCTCGGGGATTTTCCTGTGTACCTGGCTAGTGCATCTGAGTTGAGAGTGCTGTCCAGAGCGGTCACAATGGAGCACTCTGGGATAGCTCCTGGAGGCCAATACCATCGAATTGCATCCACACTACCCCAAATTCGACTCAGCAATGTCGCTAATCCCCTCGTCGGGGAGGAGTACAGAAATCGATTTTAAGAGCCCTTTAAGTCAACAAAAATGGCTTTGTCATGTGGACAGGTGCAGGGTTAAATCAATCTAATGCTTCTAAATTCGACCTAAACTCATAGTGTAGACCAGGGCTTTGACAGTGAATAATCTGCACTTATAGTATCCACTGAAGCAGTAAACCCAAAAACCCACGGCAAGATTTCTTAACATAGAATTTAAAAAAAAAATAAAAAGGGGAGGTTGAGGGGGGAGGGGGAGAAAAAGAGAACTGATGTTCAGCCCAGAAGAATGAAGTCCTGTGTTTATTCATTGTGCAGGTAAAGCAATACTAGCTGTTCACTCTGACCTGCCAAAGTACTTCAACCCTGATCTGGGGGAACCACGGATATGGATAACAAGGTAGTGATGTCTCCATTCCCCATCAATCATTCTTTCCCACTCCTGCAAGCAGACTAAAGGGTGCTGGAGGCAGACAGAATTCCTACCCTACTCCTAATAGTACACATATGCTAAATAGGATCTGAACTCATCCCTTTCCTGAAGTTTGACATTGTTAACTTACACAACAATCAGATCTTAGCAAAGCTGAGAGGGAAGCTCAGGCTGTTTTATTCTTCTGAAGGACCTATGTCCTCATCTCTAGCTTCCTGTCCCTCAGAATTGTTTTAAACACTTACAGTGGAGCTTGTAGGACCCATCTGATCCAGTTCCCAGAGTGAATCATCTTCATTCATGTGCAAAATCCTATCACCTGTTTCCCTTTTACAGCTTCCAGCTGTGTTGGTGGTTTTGAGATGCAGACACTTTCCTACTGAGAACTAAACTACCAACTGCTTTTCAAATAGGCAGATATTCATCAGTTAATACCTTATGATGACTACTAAGATGAACCAGATCAAACTGGTAACCTCAAGTGAAAAGCTGTGTATTCCACCATGATCAATCCCCCAAACCATCTGGTCTCCTGAGAGAGCTCTAGCAATGCCAAATCTTTCAGAAAGCTGCCAGAGGTAGACGTAAACACGGGTGTGGCATCATTGCCAGCTCATACACGTATTGTTTCCAATGAACTGCATACCTTTCTGGCTTGTTCCGTGGGCCATTTGAAGATTGAGGGAATAATGTGAAACAGACCTGACAGCTGAGATGTTCAAAGAATTTTGGTGCCCATGTATCCACCTCTCCTAGACTCCTTTTAAAATCACAGCTGGCATGTTTAAATGAGAATCAGTTCCCTGAACAGGGGAAATGTGAAATACAAGAATTAATTTGATGGGGGGAGATGGACCAACAAATGCAAGCAGTGTGAAATCTTTGTGGCAATCCTGGGACTCAGTGGTATAGCATGCTGGTCACGCATCTCACTTGTTATTAATGAGGAGACACCACACAATATACAAAATTACAAAAAGAAAGCCAATTTGAAATTCTGTGTAGATTTATTTTTGGGTACTGACACCCCTGTGAAAGTACCCTGTTGTGACATAAGCAGGATCATATTTACCCCTGCTTGCTGTTAGCAGTTATACTGCCTCCTTTTAAGATTGTTTTTATCTATAGCCATAACTGCCATCCTGCACAGGTGAAATCAAAGACATCTATTTTGTGTTTAACATCTCTTGGGGGTGGGGAAATCAATGTATTAGAATAATTTGCTAAATAACTTTTCACTATCTAGGTGAAACAGTCCTAGAGGGCCAGCCTCTTCACCTGGCATGTTCAGAAACTAATTGAAAATTACTATGCCTGTGATCTGGAAGCCAGCCATTGAGTACACCCTGGTCTAGGAGCTCTGAGCGCTAATGTGATCAGCCATGCCAGCACTGATTATGGAGAGGTTCCTAGAGGACAACTGTGCCTGTTATATAGTGCTAATCAGCATTTTGATAAAAAGTGACAAATCATGGAACAGTGTTTGCAAGCTCATGCAATTTGTCAGGTATTAGGATGATTACCTCATGTGGTGCAGAACATGAGCAATCCTAAGCAGCAGCAATGAATGTAACTGAGTTTAACAGAAATTCTTTCAATTTACTGCTCCATAAAAAGGATCTGTAGATTAATTGCAGGATCACAGATTTCCAACATGTGTTGAAAAAAAGATGTGCCTCCCCTGCCCCAACCCGTTAATTTTTCTACAGGAGAGTTTCAGAGATCCATAGACTTTCAGGTCAGAAGGGACCATTGTGATCATCGAGTCTGACCTCCTGCACATTGCAGGCCACAGAACCTCACCCACTCCTGAAATAGACCCCTAACCTCTGGCTGAGTTACTGAAGTCCTCAAATCATGGTTTAAAGACTTCAAGTTATAGAGAATTCACCATTTACACTAGTTTAAAACTGCAAGTGACCCATGCTGCAGAGGAAGACAAAAATCCCCCAGGATCTCTGCCAATCTGACCTGGGGGGAAATTCCTTCCCTACCCCAATATGGCAATCTGTTGGAACCTGAACATTTCAGCAAGACCGAACAGCTGGGAAAGAATTATCTGTAATAACTCAGAGCCCTCCCCATCTACTGTACCATCTCCAGCAGTTGGGGATTTTTGCTACTGGCAGTGGCCAATGGGCCACCTGCCAGCATAGGCAGTCCCATCATATCATGCCCTCCATAAACTTATCAAGCTCAGTCTTAAAGCCAGTTAGGTTTTTTGCCCCCACTGCTCCCTTTGGAAGGTTGTTCCAGAACTTCACTCCTCTGATTGTTAGAAACATTCATCTAATTTCAAGCCTAAACTTGTTGATGGCCAGTTTATATCCATTTGTCCACATTGCTACTTAGCTTAAATAACTCCTCTCCCACCCTGGTATTTATCTCTGATGTATTTAGAGAGCAATTGTATCTCCCCTCAGCCTTCTTTTTCTTAGGCTAAACAAGCCAAGCTCTTTGTGTCTCCTCTCATAATCTATGTTTTCCATTCCTGGCATCATCCTAGTAGCCTGTCTCTGCACCTGTTCCAGTTTAAATTAGTCTTTCTTGAACATGGGAGACCAGGACTGCACACAGTATTCCAGATAAGGTCTCACCAGTGCCTGGTATAACAGTACTAACACTTCCCTGTCTCACACCTGATGCATCCTAGGACTGCATTAGCCTTTTGCACAGCCTCATTGCATTGGCAGCTCAGTTCTCCTGTGATCAACCAATGCACCCAGGCCTTTTTTCTCTTCCGTCTCTTCCAACTGATAAGTCCCTAGTTTATAGCAAAAATTCTTGTTGTTAGTCCCTCTGTGCATGACCTTCCACTTTGCAGTATTAAATTCCATCCCATTTCTATTACTCCAGATTACAAGGTCCTCCAGATCTTCTTGTATGATATTCTGGTCCTCTGCCATATTGGCAATACCTCCCAATTTTGTTTCATCTGAAAATGTTATTAGCACACTCCCACTTTTTGTGCCAAGATCAATCTTATTTAACATTTTTATTACTGGCCCCAAGACTGATCTGAGAAACTCCACTAGTAACCTTCTCTAGCCTGACAGTTCACCTTTCAGTATGACTTCTTGTAGTCTCCCCTTTAACCAGTTCCTTATCCACCTTTCAATTCTCATATTAATCTGCATTCAGCCTAACTGTGTTTTTAAAATGATCCCTTTCCCTCAAACTAGTGTAGATATAGTGGAACCAGGGGTGAAAGTAAGTTAGAGGACTTACCGGTACGCTGGAGTCCTGAGCAAGGGGCGTGGCCTCAACTGGAAGAGGCATGGCCTTAAATCCCCGGGCCCTTTAAATCTTGATTTAAAGGGCCGGGGCTCCAGCTGCAGTAGTGGTAGCTGGGAGCCCGGGGCCCTTTAAATCACCCCCAAGCTACCAGCTGCAGAGGTGGCTGGGAACCCGGGGCTCAGGGGTGATTTAAAGGGCCCAGGGCTCCAGCTGCCGCTACCGCAGCGGAGCCCCAGGCCCTTTAAATCACTGAGGAGCCCTGGGGGCTCCCGGCTGCCACCGCTACCCCAGGGCTCTGGGCTCTGGCAGAGCTTTAAAGGGCCTGGGGCTCCGTTGTGGTAGCAGCTGCTGGAGCCCCGAGCCCCGCGCCCCGCTGCAGCAGTGGCCGGGCTCCATCGGGTATTTAAAGGGCTCCAGGGCTCCAGCCACCGCTACCGCCCCGGCCCTTGAAATGCCCACCAGAGTCCCACCGCCGCTACCCCAGGGCTTTGGCAGCAGGGCTCCGGCAGGGACTTAAAGGGCCGGGGCAGAAGCGGTGGCTGGAGCTCCGGGGCTCTTTAAATCCCTGCCACTGCTACCCTGGGGCTTGGGCAGCAGGGCACAGGCTGGGATTTAAAAGGCCCAGGAGGGGGGGTAGTGGCGGCTGGAGCTTCGGGGCCCTTTAAATCCCCACCAGAGCCCCTCCAACGCTACCCCAGGGCTCGGGCAGCAGGGCTCAGGCAGGGATTTAAAGGGCCCTGGTGGGGTAGCGGCGGCTGGAGCTCTGGGGCCCTTTAAATCCCCACTGCAGCCCTGCTGCCGCTACCCCAGGGCTTTAAATTGCCCTCTCAGAAAGCCGGTCCTGGTACGGCGCACCGGCTCTTGCCAGAACGCCGTACCGGGGCGTACCGGCTTACTTTCACCTCTGAGTGGAACCCACATAACGTGAAAGTATATTTACAAAGATGTAGATCAAAAGTCTCACTGTTTCAATGCATTATAATGGTGGTGGGCAACCCACTTCCCACAGCTCCCATTGGCCAGGAACAGTGAACGGCTGCCACTGGAAGCTGTGGGTGGCTGTGCCTGTGAATGGTCAATGTAAACAAACTGTCTCGTTGTCCTCCAGGGGATTACCCTGGTGGGCCATGTGCAGCCCGCAGGCCACAGGTTGCCCACCACTGCATTATAATGTACAAACTGCAGTTTCAGGTATAGCAAGTCTTCACTGATAGAGCCAGGTTCCATCCTCAGAAGCGCACACACCTATTACTGAAGTAAATGGGAGTCAGATATGCTCACTGAAAGATATAATTTGGTCCATTGTGAAGTCGCTTTGAGAAAAAGAACTTCCTTAAGAGGATTCAACATTATTCACTTTTCTTTGAATTATACAGTATTTCCCAAAAATATAAACCTCAATTCACATGGAAAGTAGAAAAAGATTTAAAAATAAATATATAGAGCTATAAGCCGATGTAATAAGACGATAAAAGTGTGAGGGGGGGGGGAAGAGTCAAGTCTTCTGGGATGAATTATGTTAGATTGGCAATCTGCAGGAAACTGTCACTGCCAGCCAACTTTCCTTTACTATAGCATCCTGTATTTTTCTTCTCCTGGTACACCTTGGCCCTATGCATAGAGATCCAATAAACCAAAGAAAAGTACTTGTACTGAAATATGAGGAGCACTCAGCTCTATTTTGCACAGGGACATACTATACTGTGCCCCTAAAAACAAGTGGTTATTAAAATAATCTCAAATTAATGTGTTCATGCAAAAAGTCAACTGTATATATTGGTATGTGTAATATTGTGATGTAGATTCTGCATCTGCTTTTGCTTGTAACCATTCATTTAAAGCATTAATATTGTGTTGAGGAGATGGTATTTGGTGCTGTGGTTGAATTAGATTTAGGGTAGGGTTCAGGTTCAAGGCTGAACCAGAGCTAAGGCTCAGGTATGACTGTAACAAGAAGCAGGAGCTTATCTCCTGAAATTTCAGTTCAACATAGTTATGGCTCATTGCTCTGGCTGTTTCTACTTGTGGCTGTGGTGCTAGTTATTTGCTGGTATAAGCTCAGGGAGCAAGGTCCCAAAACCAAGTCTGTGACTAGATGCAGCAGTAGTACTTGTTAATGCTACTGAGGAAGCTCAAAGAAGCCTAGAGGGTACCCTAGCACCCTGATGAGGATGTGAAGCCAAAACCAGGATGAGGAGGGCAGAGAGAGCAAAAACAGGAGGAGGGCTGGGGGAGAGAAGGGAGGGAAACAACAGGGGAGGATGTGCAAAACTGTGTGGAAGACAAAGAAGGAGGCAGAAATGAAGTCAGCGAAATGGGATAGCAATCTGGTCTGATGAATCTGCTGAACAGATCTGTAACACATCTCACCCCGCCACAGCCAGCAGGAGAGGGGGAGCAGACCTAGTTCCCTCTCCAGGCCAGCAGACATGCACTGCAAAAACAGTCTATTTCATGGAGGGCACTTGCTTAATAGAGACCCAGCAGCAGACAGCCTGTGAGAGAAGAGACATTACCCAGCAGGGGAGCAGGCTGTGACTGACAAATGTTACAGCAGAATACAGGATTGAACATAGCAACAAAGACGGGGGATAGAAAGCCCTACAGCTAGAAAGCTGAATAGAGGGAGGCCTGAAGGGGACTCATAGGAGCACAGAGACAGCTGCCCACTGAGGGGCCAGAAGGGGCAGTAACTGGAAATAAACTTTGGCAACCAAGGAACCTCTGTCACAGAGGGATTACTCTAGAAAAAACTGGACCATGTATTAAGTCAGGCATAAAGCATGAACAGAGACTATGGGTGGATCTTATTGTCCACACATGGGCCAGTCTGCCAGCAGGAGACTTGAAAAAACACTACATCTGATGGCAAATGGTCAATGTGGAGAGACCCACAACTAAACAGACTAAACAGGGGCCAGTGGGGCCTACAGGCTGATCCCTAATTGCCTACTAAAGGGGGATGGACTAGAATCCTAGTATCCCAGGCACTAGGTTATAAACACTTTTTGTTCTGTGTTTATACACCATGGGGTCCTGAGCCATGACAGGGTTATGTGCTATGATAAAAATAAATAAATAGTAATAATAGGCCTGAGGAGCTGCACAGGGTATAGTCACTCTCTCTTTTGTTGCAATTTGCAACCTTTCCTTTTAGCCAGTCCTAGTAAAGAATGTTTGTGTCTGAGCCAGGGGTACGAGTGTGCTTATTGAGAACACAATAAAGCCTATCAATTTAAGTCATGTCAGTGTTTGCTTATGAGACATGGTGAATCTGGCACACTAACAAGTATCTCAAAGAGTTTGTTGTTCTACAGTGCTCCAGTGACCCCTATGGGTGGGGACAATTATACTGGGAAGGAGCAGTTTAAAAAAATAATAAGGCGTGGGGTGGGGGAGGGTGGACACAGACACAAAGGGTATATCTACACTGCAATTAGAAACCCGTGGCTGGCCCATGCCAGCTGGCTCAGGCTATGGTGTAGTGTAGACTTCTGAGCTTGAGCCCAGACTCTGGGACCCTGTGCGGTGGAACAGTCCCAGAGCCCAGAAGTCTACATTGCAGTGAAACAGACCCACAGTCTAAGACCCATAAGACCAAGTCCGCTGGTATGGGCCAGCCACGAGTTTTTAATTGCAGTGTAGACATACTCAAGAGAGACAAATCAAGGAAATTGCAGAAGAAAGGGTGGGAGAAAAACAAAACCACTAAGAACAAAGATGAGGGTAGAAGAAAAAACATCAAATGGATGCAGAGACAAAGTGAGATAGGGCTAGAGAGTTACTGCTTATGGGTGGAAGATATTCCTGATTCTTCTTTTTGCATGCAGCCCTGATTATTACTTTCCATGAATCTGAAAGGTCACCACAGCATTATATTTAACAGGAAATCTGTCTGAAAATAGCACATAATTGGATTATACAACAAGAGCCCAATCTGACAAGGTGTTGAGTACCTCCAGGGAGTTGAGAAGTTGAAAAGAAGATTCTGAATGAAGGATGAAATCCAGGATATTGAGTGCCTCTTGGAGGAATTCAACATCTTAAATGCCCAGGTCCAAAAAGCTGTCACACAGATGAAAGAAGAAAAAGTAGCAGGAACTATAGTGTCAGTCATTTAGAATGGCAGAAACACATGCTCAAATAAATTGGTTAGTCTCTAAAGTGCCACAAGTACTCCTTTTCTTTTTGCGAATACAGACTAACACGGCTGTTACTCAGAAACACCACAAAATTTGTTTGATTAGTAAACAGTAAACATGTACCTGTGTTTTGAGTTTCTTCAGGTCTTCGTATTGCTTGTGTGGCAAGTTTTAGAAACAACAATTGGTTCTGGTCATGCTACCTAAACATGTTTACATGAATATTAATCGGAGGGCAGAGAGTCAAGCACTGTGGCTCAATTTTGTGAGAACTAACATTTTAGCTTGTGTAACTACAAATAAGATTAATTGAACCTCAGGCTTCAAGGCATAATCCAATTGCCTCTGGTAGTTAGGAAGTTTGCAGCGCTGTACATCCCCAATGTAAAGCATTGTACAACAAGCTAGGTGTACAATAGATGATTTTCCCTTTTTCTGAAGCATTCCCTTCTTCTGAATACCAGTGTTTCCCCTACTTTGTTCCTGTAATATGAACTGTTAAACATGTTCGCACACTCAAAAAAAGGACAGTTTTGCTACTAATCTTGCATCCATTCCCCTAATATTCTATGGATGATGTTAGGAAACTGAATTCTACATTTTGGGAGATGCTCTGCATATGTGGAGCTTCCTGTTAGTTCACTTGAACACCCAATAATAGTGCAGATGCTAAACTGAAGTTTATCCATATTGTTTTGCTCTTGAAATCTTGGGAGATTTACAGATTTCCTGGTTTCGATCAGGTCAGAAATACTGAGGCAAACACTAAGTTTCTGTTGGGAAATGTTGGTCACTCCAAACATAAATGCTTTGATTTTTTAAAATCTCTTTTTGAACTTTAAATGTGTGTTCAGTGTTCAGTTCAGACTTTCAAAGATTCAAGTTAAATGTTGTCTTATCCAAATGGGTTCACCCCTTCCTAGTACTAGGACTGACAAAACATGCAGCTCTTTTTTCATTGCAAGCTCCCAGTAACAGGCTGCAGAATCTGGCCCACTGCTATCACAGGGCTATTGCTTCACCACATTCTGTTATTACTTGGTTAAAAGATAAGGAGCTCTAACCAGCATTTTTTAAAACTATTTGTATCTAACAGAACATATCACACGTCAGCTTATATCAGCCAGTTGTAATAGGTAAACTCCTTCTCCTTTTAGCTGCCCTCAAACACAAGCCCATCTCTTTCTCATAAAGGTAAAGTCTTCCATGGATTTTGGACAGCAGCAGAGAATTTTTGGTAGTGATAGAAAAACTCTGCAATAAGTCATGTTATCTTTGCTCCATAATTTACAAATAAATATGTACAAACAAGAAAATAAATAGGGAAGCCTGCCTTCCATGGTTACAAATAAAGAACAAGATAAAGCTTGAAAATATTTACTACTAATCATGGAAAATCATGTTAGAGGATCACAGTCACTGTGAAACAGGTGAATGGATACAAGCCAATCACAAACGCCATGCTATTCAAAACCCTGCTTCCAGAGAAATTCTCATTCCAAAATATATGGCTCCAAACTCTCTTGTTCCCTATCTGGCAAACTCCAGAACAAAGGCCTCAAAAAAGCTCCTTATGCTCAAAGACCTCCCTACTTGGCTCTCAAGAGGATGAATCAAAAGGATGCATAGGAAATCTAGCAGCTTCCTGGATGCCATCACTGAATAGAAATTTCCATCATGAGGCATCCTGGCCTGGAGACATTAAAAAGCACTAGACCCATCACTTCCCAGTAAAGCTGAAAAATAACTGAATTTCAAGCGACTCGTACCTTTTGTACCTCACGTATGGCCGAATACAAAAAAACATCGTTGAAGTAAAAGACTACCACAGACTTCAGTAGGCTTTGGCTCAGGCCCTTAAAACGTAAAAGTAACCGAAGACGAACAGAGCACTATCAAAAAATAAAAGGGGAGGGGGCGGGGGTAAGTAAATCAAGTCAATGTTCTAATTTGTCATGATTATTAAAATGCAAGTGTGTCAATCAATTGTTCTAAAGGGAAAACGTCTCACTCCTTTTTCTTAAGCTTGGCATCGTAGTGAGTTTCAGAACTAGCCGTTGTGGGACGGAAATAAAAAACAAGTCAGGGCTAGATATATGGTGGAAATGAAGCAGCGAGGCTCGAATTGGTAGGGACTTTGTAAGGAAAGTTGTTTATTAAAAGCCATGGGGGAGGCAACAATGCCAGAAAGCAGCCAGCATGCAGTCAGGCAGCAGCAGCAAGACAAAGGGATCAGACAGAAGCGACTGGGAGCCCAAGAGGATGGGGAAGAATTGGACACTCTGATTTTGGAAAACAGAGCTACTGTGCTCTGGATCACCGACCTGTTCAATATGCCACACTGATGCACTAAAAGGGGATTTCTTTAAATGCTATTCCATTCACTAGGAAATTAGGGGGACCCACAAATACTTTGTATCAACAAACTGCGCTTCGTCACCTTCCACAATAATTATTAGCCCCTGGGCAAGAAACCTAACAGTGGTGATTTCTAACACTATTGCAATGTTTAGTCCATTTTGCCTGTATGTTCTACCAGACTTGCATACTAATATCTTACAGAGACCATTCTGCCTTTATCAGTTACCTCAGCAAACACTTCCTAATGGTATTTCCACTGGTTGGGATCTGACATTTTTCAAACACATGCATATGAAAACTGGGATCTTCCTCCACAGCAGCTCTCTGTATATTTGCACAGCAGGGAGGGTAAATACTGAAAATATGTGCCAAAATAAATGTAAGCGTTAGCCCTGCCACTGTAGAAGAAATTATTCAATACTGTGATCAATAGAAATTTGTTACAAACATAAGCTGATTTTTAAATCAGAATAAGCATTTACAGAGAGCTAAGGGAGTGAACAACAAATACAGAAAAAGAGCCATTAAATTATTCTGTTAAACTAGAAGAATGTTTGACATTAAGGATTTGCCTTCTCCAAATATTTGGGAGATGTGCCCTGACTAAAATACAGAAAGGATAGCTAAACTCTTAAATCACCACATCAGTGAATAGAGACAGTAGTTTAAAGAGTCGTTGCTATGATATATGGGGATGTTTAAAGTCTGAGGTAACAGCAGAGCTTTAACAAATGCTCCTGTTAAAGACACTCTAGCAACTTAAAATACGTATTTTAAGCAATAACAAGAGGCTATGTCCAAACGAGTCCAAATATATAGGGCTTTTTTTTCAAAAAGCTCTATTTTAAGACTGTTCTGATTACCAGATTTCTGTGTCCTAGTTCCCAATCCACTGTTATTTTAAAGATAAGATCATTCCTACTTTACCTATCAAAAGATAACACTGTGTGCTGTACCATGAAAACAAAGTGGATATATTCTCCTGTGGCAATAGCAAAATCAACTTCCCTTCTCATGTTTTACTAGTAACCAGTAATCAGCTTCACTTCACATCAAAATTTAGATCAGTATTTTATGTACACTTGATTAAAATCATACAAATATAGTAGGAGAGAGGGAAAGCAAAAGCGGCAAAAGGATATCCATTCATCATGTTTTCGGGGTGGAGTTGTTTCCATGGTAGTAAGGGCTCTTTTGCTAACTAACCACATCTCCTCATTTTGTTTTTTACTTATAAGCTTTGCTGTGATGTTCATCACCATAGTATCTGAACATCTCACAAACATTAATTAAATTTCCATCTGCCTTTCTAGGCAAGGACAACCATGATACAAAGATACAGAAAAGGGCAACAAAATGATTTGGGATATGGAATAGCTTCCATATGAGGAGCAATTAACAAGACTGCAACTTTTCAGCTTGGAAAAGAGATGGCTAAGGAAGGATATGATAGAGGTCTACAAAATCATGACTGATGTGGAGAAAGTAAATAAGGAAGTGTTATTTACTCCTTCTCATAACACAACAATGAAGAAGTACCAAATGAAATTAATAGGCAGCAGGTTTAAAAAACAAACAAAAGGAAGTATTTTTCACACAACACACAGGCCAAGACTATAACAGGGTTCAAAAAAGAACTAGATGAATTCATGGAGGATAGGTCCATCAATGACTGTTAGCCAGGATGGGCAGGGATGGTGTCCCTAACCTCTGTTGGCCAGAAGCTGGGAATAGGCAACAGGAGATGGCTCACTTGATGATTACCTGTTCTGTTCATTCCCTCTGAAGCACCTGGCATTGGCCACTGTCAGATAACAGGATACTAGGCTAGATGGTCTGACCCAGTATGGTCATTCTTATTATTTCAATTATTTCTAACCATCAACTACATAAAGGTTTTATGGGTACTAGGCTGAATTGGAAGTAACAATGTACTTTTCCTTTACTTACTCTGAATCTTACGTGACACATACAATAGATAAAAGCGTGTTTGCTGAATTTGACTAATTAATGAACTTTGGAAATTAAAAAAAAAAGGAGTCCTACTTTATTATACTCAGTGAGCCAAAGTTTTCTGTTTCATGCAACTCCACTGAATCCAAGGGGGCTGCACAAATGTCAGTGGAGGAAACATGGTATAAGTGTGCACATAGGGCCAACGTAAGATGATGTAGGATATTCTCTCTCTCAACATAAAATAGAAGTCAACAAGAGCCTGATCAGTAGCATCAATTATATTCAAAATGGCAAGCTGGATAATAAGCGTCCTAATAGCTTTTCAATTTAGGAATCAGTCATCTAAAACATACATGTTGCAATGCAATAATTTCATGGTAGGCAAATGTCATGTGACAGAGCAATAGGGAGCTATTCTGCTCAGTTACTACATCTGCTTCCATTGCTCTTGGAATGCAGTTGTTCTTTAGACCAAGGGGTATGGGGAGATGATCCCATCTATACACTTGCTCCACCAAATTACTGAATTAATTTCAGCATGCTGAAAGGCAGCTATGGCCTGGGTCAAAACAAGGCCAACCGTAGGTACAAAGGAGGAAAGATGGTATTCAGCATCCCCCTCCTCAAAAGAGCTTTCTGCTCCCTTTCCCTCACCCAGCTTATCAAACTGTACAGTCTTCTCTCAACATTTCTCCCAAAGGCAGCTCCTGTCTCTGCTCAGCTGGGTGTGTAAGGAGAAACTTTTGTTAACCCAGTAACATGCCTAAACCACTGCCCACAGCTGGAATACCAGCTATTATGCTTATTGCTGAAAGCAGCTAAAATGAGGCCTTTCTGAAGCCTTAGCACAACTAACTGACCAGGAGGGGAGGGGGGAGTGATTGACCACGAAGAGTAAACATGACCCTGCACCCTCCTGACTTGAGCTTTTTCCAAAGCATGCAGTTTTGCAAGATGGAAAGTCTGGCAATAGTTAACTATTGCTATGTGAAATACAACTGGATAACTGATGGGAAATTCCCTGCCTGACAGACTGGAAAATTCCACACTTAGCTTGTTCATCAAAAAAATATTTAACTGCTGAGCAGAAGCTATGTAATACTAACAAATCAGGTATAAAAAAAAAAGAAAGAAATCTGGGCTGAGTGGACATTTGAATGCCTCTCAACTTCTCCTGCAGACAGAAAGTTGGCCACTGGACATCTGCAGTTATCTGCTGGAGACCTCCTCAAGACCCTAGGTAAATATGAATCTGGGGGTAATTTGAGGTGCCCTACTAACCTGTTGCAGACATGTGCAAGTGCTGGAGACTAAATAATGTAGAAGCTTTGAGTGAACGCACTTTTGTTTGCATCAACTATTTATTGGCCTGAGGCCGTGTCCCCATGGATTTATTTCCTGGGATCACCTCGCGAAGAGTAAAGTTACCAAGAGTATGGAGTTCAGGGAAACCCCAGGTAACAGGTGAAGCAACAGTGGAGGGGTGGGGGTAAGAAGGGAGGTTTGTGGATAGACACTGTTTGGACAACAAAGTGATTTAGGACAGGCCTGTTGATAAGTGAGCAAGACTGACCCAGTATGCTAAATAGCGAGCGCTACGCAGTTGCCTACTTAGACCCAGCCTAATGCTACATCTAATTCAAAACACTGGAAGGGAAAGCCCTTTTGCTTTGGATCTCAGAGCAATGGGAAATAGCTTTCTGGAAGTGGAACTCAACATCAGAAATACCACAAGCTAGCATGAACCACTTATGCACCTTACTTATGTTAACCAGAGCAGTGGTTCTCAAACTAGGGCCACCACTTGTTCAGGGAAAGCCCCTGGCAGGCCAGGCTGGTTTGTTTACCTGCCGCAACCACAGGTTCCGCCGATCGCAGCATCCACTGTCCGCGGATCGCCACTCCAGGCCAATGGGGGCTGCGGGAAGCGGCACAGGCCGAGGGATGTGCTGGCTGCCCTTCCTGCAGCCCCCATTGGCCTGGAGCGGCGAACTGCAGCCAGCGGGAGCCGCAATCAGCGGAACCTGTGGTCGCGGCAAGTAAACAAACCGGCCTGGCCTGCCAGGGGCTCTCCCTGAACAAGCAGCGGCCCTAGTTTGAGAACCACTGGACTAGAGCTCCTCTGTGACCCTTTACGACCCTCAACAAATTCAGATAGAATGGGCGATTCCCCCTCAATACAATTTTGATTCACAACCTATAGCTTATATTGGCAATCAAATGCCTAGAATCTGCAACAGTAACAGCACATTCGTAGTTGACTGTGGGCGTTGATTGCCCGAACCCAGATTCTGGTTAGCCAGCTGGGGCTTACACTGTTATTTATATTACTATTGTATCATAAATAGCCCAAGGCCCCACTGAGGATTGTAGTCCCATAGTGCTAGACATGACCCCTGCCATAAAGAGTATACACGTCAACGTACAGCAAGTGGATGCAGAAAACAGCAAAAGCGAAGTGAAAAGGGAGACCAAAGGTAATGAGGCACCAGCAATGAACTTTACTGTAGTAGCAACAAGCCACACAGGCATGAGAGTTATTTGAGTATTGTCAGGCTTCTTAGGCCAATGAAGACTAAGACCAAAGGTGGTTTTAGTCTCACAACTCTTCAGAAGCTTGCTCCAAGTAGCCTCCTAATGCACAGCCTCCTTCTATGCTGCTGAGGGCTAGGTCTCACAATTTATTCTGTTTATAAGAGACAGAATTGACTAGATGACTTTTTTCTATGCCATACACCAATTGCTCTGAGGTACAAACCACATAACAGAGGTTATTTTACCTCTATATTTGGCATGGGAGTGACTGCTACTGGAATACTATGTCCATTTCTGGTGCTCACAATTCAAGAAGGATATTGATACATTGGAGAGAGTTCATAGTTGAGCCACAAGAACGATTAAAGGACTAGAAAGCCTGCCTTATAGTGACAGACTGAATAGATTGAGCTCTTTGAGTCTAACAAAGAAGGTTAACGGGTGACTTGATTACAGTCTATAACTACGTGGGGAACAAATATTTAATAATGGGCTTTTCAATCTAATAGAGGATATTACCTGATCAGAGGGCTGGAAGTGAAGCTAGACAAACTGGAAATGAGGCTTACATGTACATTGGTCAAACTGGACAGTCTCTACGTAAAAGAATAAATGGACACAAATCAGATGTCAAGAATTATAACATTCATGAAGCAGTCGGAGAACACTTCAATCTCTCTGGTCACGCGATTACAGACATGAAAGTTGCGATATTACAACAAAAAGCTTCAAATCCAGACTCCAGCGAGAAACTGTTGAATTGGAATTCATTTGCAAATTGGATACAATTAACTTAGGCTTGAATTGAGACTGGGAGTGGCTAAGTCATTATGCAAGGTAACCTATTTCCCCTTGTTTTTTCCTACCCCTCCCCATCAGACGTTCTTGTTAAACCCTGGATTTGTGCTGGAAATGGCCCACCTTGATTATCATACACATTGTAAGGAGAGTGGTCACTTTAGATAAGCTATTACCAGCAGGAGAGTGGGGTGGGGGGAGGTATTTTTTCATGCTTTGTGTGTATAAAAAGATCTTCTACACTTTCCACAGTATGCATCCAATGAAGTGAGCTGTAGCTCACGAAAGCTTATGCTCAAATAAATTGGTTAATCTCTAAGGTGCCACAAGTACTCCTTTTCTTTTTGCGAATACAGACTAACACAGCTGTTACTCTGAAACATTTCTAATGATGAAAGTAAATAACAGGTACAATTAACCAAGGGTCCTGGTGGATTCTCCATCACAGACAATTTGATGTTTTTCTAAGATCGGCTCTAGGAATTATTTCGGGGCGGTTCTATGGCCTGTGCTCTGCAGAGGGTGGTCCCTTCAGGGCTCATAATCTATGAGTCTAGTGAGAGACAGAGATGACCTTTGGTCTCATGGTCTCTCCAATACAGCAGAAGTGTGCCTCAGCAGCCCAACACCACACAGGTGCTTTTATGCTGCTAATAGTCAGGTCTGGCAACAAAAACAGAGAGGTAGAACTCATCAGATTGACTTTCTGTATGCCACACACCAATTTCTAGGAGGCATAAACCACCTTCTTATATAGGATTTGTTTTCCTTTCTGACAATCTCCTGCCATTTTTGATTATGGTCTGCTTTGGAATGGCCTATTAAAGGTTCCATACTGCATACTGTCACCAATCTGTATGTGAACTTATGTCAAGAGAAGCATGAAAATCCTTTCAAACCAGATATTTATGCAAAACAGAGATGAGAACATTATAGTCATAGGAACTGTCAAACAGTGGGTTTCTTTTTAAGGGCTCTTATTTCAAGTATTTGTCAGTCGTGCTTTGTGAGCATTCCCCATTTCAATATGGATTTATCTTCGACTGGAATATGATCAGAATTGACCTCACAAATGTTACTTAGCCATGTGAGCTGTATTCATACACAGTGTACTGTATCAGCTTGTTTCTGTATGTGTACCACAAGCTCCAGCTGGATGCAATATACAAGTCTTCTTTGCACTTGCATTTGTGTAGAATCTATATTCAAATATTTTACTTATTCATACTAATGGAATGTACAAGTAACAAAATATACAAACATACATAGAAATGGGCACGCATGCTCGCTCGCACGCACACACACACGTTGTATATGCCACCCTCTCTGCCCAGGAACACTTCCACTTGGCATAGGGTCAATCTTCTGGTACTCTAGGCTCAGTGACAACCCCTAATAACTTTAACACTGCCAGCCAGGGTGAATTGAGGAATTGTATCTGGGCCCCATACGAGTTCTTATCCCCTCTGCCTTGGGCATTAGTTAATGGGCTTTAGTCTGCATGGTCATCCAGATCAGACAGCTAATCAGACTTAAGGTTACTCCTTGTATCTCTAAACTGCATCAATGTTATTCCCACAGTTTACCTGAAATTTATTCTATTTCTTCACTTTGACATTCAGAGCACTGGGCAGTAATTAAACTGTCAATTACCCATCTCAGAGCTCTGTGATACTTTATTTTAATGAAATGGTCACATTCCCCTCAACCATGCAGTTTTAAATCAGCCTTAGACACTGGCCAATTCAGAATGCTGTTCCTACCCTTGTGGGGAGGGGGCGGGGTAGAGGTGAGAGGCATCCACCACACTTTGTGTGATCTACACTACAGGAAGGGCCCAGCTCATTTCCGAAGTCACCACCACTCTTTCAGGACTGGGTAGTGCCTCATCCCGTTTTGGCTTAATCTCTGCTTTGAGTCCCAGCCTGATCAACCCAGTGCTTAGAGCTACTGTCAATCCTGGAGTTATGAATTTGGCTTGATGACTTCCCTTATTATGTTAAGACATTAACAGGTCAGTGGCCGTTCATCTTTAGCAAGTGGTACGGCAGGAGGACTGAGCACCTGATGCCAATACTCAAGGCCCAGAAAAGGTATTGGAGGATATAGACAATGGAATGATGACCAAGGAATTTGGAATCCACTAAAAAAATGACTTAACTATATTAACAAACTCATGGTTTTAGGAAAGAGGTTCTGGCAGGCCCATTTAGAGATGTCAATAAAATGTCCACAAAAACAAATATTTTGGTGATTTCATTAATCTTGGTTCAAATGCTGCTTTCTTACAGCCAGCATAATATAAGACAGCAAGTACTTGATCCATATGGCAGAGTAATGGGAAAATTGCCACTCAGACTTAGAAAATGAGTCTATTTATTGCCAACCATTTTTCTAGTAGCAATCTGGCAATATCTGAAAATTTATGGGGGCTTTATCTCATAGAAAAATGCTTGTTGAATCACAGAAGCTGTCAATACAGTTAATCTCTGATGAAACACTCTTTTCAAAGAGTTACATGGTTGTTTTCAATGATAATTTTGTTACTGCTCTATAGAATAATCCCAAATGTTTCAGTCATGCTACAGTACTTAGTATTTCCCAATATGATCTCATCCCTTTCTTCTGGTAAAATATGAGTGAAGGAGCAGCTTTTTCTCTATACACACTGTTATGGTGGTGAACCGCTACTAATAAAATATGCAGGGTAAAAGCTACATGTAACATACCTTAACATGAACTAATCTTGTATCACAAAGCTATAAGGAGCTGTTTCTTTTAATAGCTCTACCATTTAAAATCTTCACCTTCGCACAGAATACTGCAGCACTTCTAACCTTTAATCTTTATGAATGCAACAACACTAATATTGCCAGTAAGCTAAACAAGCTGCTGCCAGTATAGGAACAGAAATCAGAAAAGGACAAACACCTACAATGTTTGATCAAAGGGGTGGGAGATTGTATTTTCAGATTTTCCAACATTTAAAGACTGATAATGACCTATTTGGACAGATCCCTTCTGCCAATGCAGTTTTGTCCCTTGCAATGGGTGAGCTATTGGCCCAGTCTAATTTCAAGCCATGTAAGTGATGGCACTTCCACCACATCCCTGGGAAAACTATTCAGCAGTTTAATAGAACTCACTGTTAGGAATATCTGTTTCCAGATATTCATGCTCAATTTTCTTTTCCTCTGTTTCAGCATATTAGTCGTAGTTAATCTCTTCTCTCTATTCTTTTAAGGTGTTAATACATAACAGGAATACAATTATGACTATGTAGAGAATATCTCTCACCCCCTCAGCCATACCATAAAAACATTAGAAGTTCCTTCACACTGTATAATAATCAGTATAAACTATCACAATACTGGAGCTAATTGAGTTATTCATTGCGAGTAAGTTATGAGGAACTTAGCTCATTTTTTCTGTTCACATATTTGCAAATTCATCATGAATTCTGCAGCTCTATTGGTTATTCATAAGTATTTGTCAAGGTCAAATAAAATTCAGTTTATGGATTGTTCACAAACTCTTCAGATTGACCATTCAGTATTGGTTATTTAGCACTTGTAGTGTGTGATTGGTTGTCTGAGTCACATACTATTTCTGCTCCGAGTGAATGATAGACTTTATAATGAAGAATAGCAAACAGTGAACAGAGAATATGGAACAACATTCTTGTGGAACACATTTATAGATGAGTTATGGTTCAAGCTAAAAATTAATGAAAAAAATGATTGTTATCTGGATACTCATGACTGATCCAAAGACTGGTAGCCAAATGAATGTGTCAAACTTTGTTGATAAAAATATTCTCAAAATCACTTTTTATATCACTGGACCAGCTCTGTACAGAGCAGTGAAACCTCTTCAGAAATTTTCCATACCCTTAGTTATATTACACACACTGAAATACATGAGAGCTCTTCTAAATTAATAGATCAGAAAGGAACAATGGTACAAAGATAAACAATGCATCCAAAGGTATGAATCAAGATATAATGCAGAGTTCATGATTCCTAATAAAGAAATAGCTATGGCAAATAGATATAACTCTAATGCACTAACCTATGAAATCAGGTTATATGTTCGAAGGGACAATCAACAACGGGTACAATTTTCAAAAGCACCTAAGTGAGTTAGGAGCCTAAGCCCCATTGATTTAATATTATTTGGGAGCCTAAGTTACATTTGAAAATGGAACTTAAGTGCCTTTGAAAATTTTATTTGACATCTCAATTATTGTAAAATAAATTTAAAATTAGTTTCAGAAACCACACCTACCTCCAAGACCCTCTACCAGTTGAGATTTTACAAAGACCTGTTCGATTTTTTACGTTTTTTGTTTTCCTCTTTGCAATGTGAAAGACCCACATTAAGAGGAAATTAACTATGTAGAGGGAAACATGGAACTGATTCTACAATATAGTGGAGAAAAATATTTTTCCTCTCAGCTCCTTCAGTTGTAGTAAACTTAAGTAAATATTTAGAAGTGCGATTTAACTTGCAGTGTTCCTTTAAGTTTCTATTTTACAGTACTGTACAGAAAGACAAAGCATCATGCTGAAGAAATGGAAGAGGAACGCAGCAATGTTCTTTGTAGTTCTTCGGCTGTATGCTTGCCATTGTCTGCATAGCAGCCATTTGTTCTGTAAGTCTCTCTCTTTTTCCTCTTTAATTTATTTATATACATTGTGTGCATCTGATTTGTGCCTTTTTCCTCCTGAAGTAACATACAGTAAACTGATGTGCCTACAGTACCTCTATTTGTTTTTTTCTTAAGGAATTCAATTTTCTCAAACTGTTGTGAGTAAACTATTAGTTTTCTATAGCCATTAATATGCTGTTGATATAACTACCACCACAGTATATGTATAATATAACAGTTGCCTTTTTCTTTAATTGCATCCCCAGACTGGGCTTAAACAGAAGAAATTCCTTCGAAGTAATGTTTATTTCATTAAACTAAATTTAAAAAAAAACAAAAAAACACCCACTGTTTTGGAACAGTGACATCAAGGTCTAAAACTCCATGACTTCCACTCATACTGTGCATTAAATATTGTGTTTATTTTGTTTTTTCTCAGTTGAAAAAGTGCACTAATAACCTGCAGTTACTGAATGCACATCAGTTACTGGAGCCTGAACTGTGGAATAACCAGAGATTATTGTGTTCTTAACACAATGCATCTTTTCTGTGATTGAGAAAAAAAAACACACACACACACACACCACTCTCCTTTCCTTAATGCCCATTTGTAATTGTATCCCAGAGGTGTGTGCAAATGTGAAGTGATCAAAAATAAAATGGGGGTTTAATAAATCTCAGTAAGGAGCAGTACAGAAAGCAGCACTGTTTATTCAGAAAAAATTGCTAGAAAATTGCTCATTTTCAACTCACAAAAAACTAGTTTTACTAATATATCCTTGACCCTCTGGATTATGAATGGTAATTAAGTTCCCTATCAGAAAGTCCTGCTGTAAGTCAAATTTTTTTCTGTTGACTGGCTTCCTATTCCTGCCTGGCTCTATATCCTGGGAAGTTTAGCTTACATTTTTACTCTGTATCTACTCTTTTTACATCCCACTCAAAAGCTGCTCTTGCTCCTAGATGGACGGACATGATCTAAAGGAGCATCATTTCTAAATCAACAGTTCTCAAACTTCATTGCACTGAGATCCACTTCTGACAACAAAAAGTACTACACGACCCCAGGGCCCTGTATTACTCTAGAAGAGTTAATATTTTAAATTTAAAAATGCATTAAAAGGATGTATCTACAAAAAACTATCCACTAAATATTTAAACTCACAATACAATTGCAAGACAATCTTTCTATCCCAGCGGTAAAATAAATAAAAAAAATAAAATAAAATAAATATGTACCTAATGGGAGTGGTGAGCTTGTATTGATGAACACAAATCCTTGAAGTGGGGCTCTCTGTGACTGAGGTAAAGACTTGTCATCTTCATCAGTGATTGTATGCGTTTTTCAGGAAAGTCAGTGCTGAAAAGCTAGCTTCACACAGGTGGCATGAGTGGTCAGTGCTGCAGACGACAGCTCTGTATATACTTCTCACACACAAATCCAGAAGTTAGCAAGAAGTTGTTCAGAAAAATCTCAGCATCAGTGTCACATCCATTAATATTTTTTTCACTGTAAGTTGGAGTTGCCAACTTTCATGCGGTAAATAAGCACTCTGACGGTCACAATAAGCCAAAAATCAAGCTAATCCCTTTCAAAACAAGGCCAAAATAAGCCAATCCCTAAGAACCCCAACACTCTATGTGATTAGTTCCCCACGGCGTGCAGTCTGGAACTGTGATGGGTCCGCTGTGCACCCCGACTCTCCCTCTGCCTTGTCCCTGCTTGCTCCCGCTTACCGGGAGCCAATTAAAAAAAAAAAAAAAGCAACAAACTACAAGCCAAACAAGCTACAAGCCAAAAACTAGCCAACAAGCAACTCACAAGCCCAAAAAAAAGCCCAATTTCTGTGTTTTTTTAGCAGGTTTGGCATGTCTGCTGTAAGTGCCATAACAGCATTTGCAGTCGTTCTGCATT